>NC_060166.1:10613475-10628238 GCF_021292245.1 Micropterus dolomieu
CCGACGCAGTTCGAGTTCCCTCGAAGGGGAACGTCTCGGGTTACGTATGTAACCCTGGTTCCCCGAGAAGGGGAACGAGAGACTGCGTCGGTCCGCCGCACCTCTCTCCCCGCCTGAAGCGCCTGCTTCATAGTTTAAGCTAATGATGAGTGTGTACAGGTGTGCTTTATACTCCTCCGGTTATTCCGTCACACCTTACCGTTCTAGCAACAGGCCAATAGGATTGGAGTGATTTCATTCACGTTCAGACCTGCTTCGCCTAGAGGCGTTCCCATAGTGTCGTAACCGACGCAGTCTCTCGTTCCCCTTCTCGGGGAACCAGGGTTACATACGTAACCCGAGACGTTCAGTTCAGGTGAATCGGTGACAGCATGCAGGGTGGCTCATCAGGATGAATATTCAAGGAGTACTTAAAACAAATAATCCCTGGGGGACACATTTTACAAATTTACAGTACAGTATGGGTGTAACTAAGACCATTTACTCCAGTACTGTACTTAAGTACAACTTTGCGGTACTTGTACTTCACTTGAGTATGTCCATTACATTACATTAATTCATTTAGCTGATGCTTTTATCCAAAGCGACTTACAATTGTTATTTATGTCAGAGGTTGCACTGGTTAGTGGACCTGGGTCTCTCACATCAAAAGAAAAGCGTCTTATCCACTGCGCCATCACCTCCCATTTCCATTTTATAATTAATAATGATTATTTCTGTACTTTTAACTCATATATTTATTTGACAGTCCTGCTCACGGGTTACTTTTCAGATGAAAATGTTTATTAAAAACATGTGATAAGCTTAGATAAATGTCTAGTTGGGCCCCCTTGTCATGCTTCAGATGTCTATCATTTGCAGGGGCATAGGACTGGGAAGGTGGCCTATGTACAGGGAGCAGAAGTTTGTGCTCTGCCCCTAATCAGCTCTTAGCAGTTACGCCATTTCATTGACTCACAACTTCATAGATTTATGTCTTGTCCCTTTGGAAGGGGCCTGGGAAACACTGGACTCAACTTCAATGGTACATACAGTAAAGCAGTTAAACTTAGCTCCACATCGACCATCTACAACAGTGAAATGTTACTTGTGCATTGGTGCAACAGTATTAATAATCTAATAATGTAATATATAATATCAGTAACATGTAATATCAGTCACAGGGGCCAATTTTCTGAAGAAACAAGGACTTTTACCTTTGATACTTTAAGTATGCTGAAAGCTCATACTACATTTATACTGTGACTTAAGTACAGATTTTAAATGCAGCACTTTTACTTGTAATGGAGTATTTTTACATTGTGGGCAAGGCAAACGATCTTTTAGCATTACTATTTTATTATTTACCTTACAAAGATATGTTTCCTTACAATACTGTGAATATAAGTGTTGTGAGTTTAGTTTGGGGTTATGTTTGAATTGTATTTTTTCCCTGTGTGTTTCTGGTTTTTGCCATTGTTTCATGTGTCTTTCTATTTGCCTCTGTTTCTGTTGTTCCTTGTCCCTAGTTATTTATGTCTCTTCTTAGTACTGCATTTTAGTTCTTTAGTCCAGTGCCTTAGTTTTTAGTTATGTCTTTAGTTCATGTTAGTGTTTTTCCTGGTCCGTGTACTTCTATGTTTTATTATTTTGGTCTGTGTCTTAGTCCTTAGTCTTATGTCTCCATGTTTTAGTGTAGTCCTGTCTCCTGTTTGGTCCGGTCTTACTTCCTGTTTTATTCTGTAATCTTCTGTGCCTGGTGTTCATGTCTAGCTTTGTTCCTGTTGTTGATTACCTGATGTCTTTCAGCTGTGCTTCGTTTGCTTGTGTATAGGCTATATTGTCCTCAGTTGTGTTCAGTGTTTGTGAAGTCCTTGTCTGTGCTGAGTGTTCTGTCCTGTCCCTGCGTTTTTTGGATTATTTTGTGGATTGTACCTGTTCTTGAACTCTTCCCTTTGGATTATGTTTTGTTTGGAGTTACCTTTTGTTTGTACATTCGCCGCTGTGCTCCCAGTGTAAGCCTGCTTTATTTTTACTGCAAACACCTTGCCTACAGACTGCATTTGGGTCCACACCTCAGTTCTCCACTTCTGCACTCAGCTGCCCATGACAATAAGTACATAAACATACAGGCTTAAAGCCCTCTATTCATCTTCTTCATACACTGTATTATACTGTACAGTTTATTTCTGTTGAAATGGTAAGGTGGTTGGTGACAGCACTCTATTTATTATGGTATAGTCTCTGTGTGTAATCCTGGGTTTGTAAGCTGCTGAAATGGAAATCTAATAATAGCATATTCTAATACTGTTCACGTATCTATCCATCTCCCCCTCTCTATAGAGAGAGAGAGAGATATGATGTAAACCTATTAGATTTCTCCCCATCACTCTGACTAATGGATACTAAAGGATATTTTTTGATTGATCAGGAGAGAGGTTAAGGATATACCATTTCCAGCACTTATGTACCAGCGCAGGTACATAAGTACACTGTATGCAAGAGTCTTCAATGACAATAACTGTGGCAGTTACCTTGGCAACAGACTGGGTGCTCAAGTAAGACTAATATAGCAGCAGAGATATTAAAAATAGACTTTCTAAAATCTACTCTGAGCGATCATTCAGAACAGATCAATGGCAGGAATGAAAAGAAGTGACATGAGTGGTCACCATGGCAACAGACCAACCTGTGCGGAGCATTGGTTTCTGGGTAGGTTGTGTGGTTGTGATGGAGGGGTGAGGCATGAGCAGGAGAAAGAGCAGCAGGAGAGAGGAAGAGAGCGAAAGCGTGGGCGGGAAACGAGGGAGGGAGGGGGGTCAGCGGAGGGAAATACAGAAAGCGAGGGAGAGTGCGAGAGGGAAATGATGGGTGTAATCCGGATTAAAACGGTGGGTTTTGGACAATCCCGAGTTAGGGCCGTTGCATCCGTGCCAACTCCCCACCCACCGCTCCTCTACCGTGCCAAGCCCCGACTCAAATCATCCGCTCTGGCACATGCAGGGAGCCTCCATGACACACAAGCAGGCAGCAACGTGCAAGAAACATCCCAAACACACTCAGTCAAGAAAAAATTCTTTTAGTTATACAGTGTTTCTCAACTACCATAGTGGTTCCAATGGAAAACACTATGAAATACGAATGACATGTGGTTATATTGTGTGGAATTTAACTAAGCACATTTACTCAAGTAGTGGACTTAAATGCAATTCTGAGGTACTTTACTTGAGTATTTGAATGTTATGCTACTTAAAACTTCTACCCCACTACATTAGCCAATATTGTACTTTTTAATCCACATTTATTTCACAACTTTGCAGAGTCATATTATTAATACAAAACAAAAATCAACTAATACATTAAGATGTATTACTATGGATAATGATACACTGCAGTATACAAAGTATTTGAAATAAGCCCCATCTTTACCAGCTGCAACAGTAGTGATGCTTAACATCTGAAATGGACTATTCTGCATAATGAGTATTTTACTTTTGGTAAAATATTATTTTGATGCTTATAATTAAGTACTTTTACCTAAGTGAGATTTTAAATGCAGGACTTATTATAGTATTTATACATTGTGATATCGCAGTACTTCATCCACCACTGAGAGTGGATATCACTATGATTTATTTATGATTTAGTTGGATTAAAATTACACACTTTTCTATTTACAACTTTCAAAAGTGACAGCAAACATCACAGCTCATTTTCATTCACTGCTGCTTGTTTTTGTTGCATAAGCACGTGGCTGAATTGATCTTCAATGGTGGTCTTATATGTTTAATGTGTTTTTATTGATCTGATTAGATACATGTAGTATGATGAAATGGGATTTCACACACTGAGGTTGCAAGAAGAGTCCCAACTCATGAATCAGCCATCACTCGTGATCCTGACTTGCTATAGCTATATAATCCATTTGAGTTCATTTGGGATAAAATTGAAATTAATTCTTCAATGTGGAAATAGCAGTTGGCAAAACAGTCTCACTACAAGGTCCACCAGAAGTATCTGTTCTGGAGCTTTAAACCAAGTCACACGATCTTCCTGAGCTGTAGAGTTGCCCAGTTATCTGAGCACCTTAAAGCATGCCTAAATTTGATTGAAGGTGAATTTTAAAATAATAGTAAATGCTTAAACACAGTGTAACATTAGCTAATCATAAACTACTGGTCATACCAGATCTACTCTCTGATCTCTGAGTGGTAATTGACCAATCTTGTTTGAGTGGGCTTTCATTGCATGCAGGTAAACAGTTTGTGTGCAGGGCAAAAGAGGCGGGACACATTGGTTGAAATGCAATCTCAGAAACCATCGGGTATCGTCGGACGACAGTTTTGTTTTTTCATCAATCTTGGAACCTTACCACGGGTTTTCAAGCTTTAAGCCAGGAGACAGTTAGCTTAGCACATAGACTGAAACCGTGGCGTAAGAACGACATGTTGAGGCTTCATGGGGTGTTATGTACCTGACTATTTTTTAGCCAAGTTAACTTGACAAAACCACACACCACCCTGTTTACAGTCTGTAGTGCTAAGCTAAGCTAATGCTCTCCTTGTTCCATCGTCCTATTTAACGGACAGATATAACTCTCTGCAAAATGTGGAACTATTTCTTGAATAGTATTTTTATGTGAAGCTCCATCTGTGCTATTCACCATCTATCTGATGTGAGAAGAATGCAGCATAATAATATGACACTGATGTCTGTTTGGGAGGTAGTTTGGTCCAGTTAACAGCAGCCAACAGTTTGAATCCTGCTGCTGTCATTCTACAGGTTGTGAAGGCTAAATCTATCTGTTTCACATTACAGCACCGTCTACTGAGAAGCTTTTTTATAACTGGCTCAGAGAGTGGTGTGAATGTAGCATATTGGGCATACTGAGTCAAACACACTCCCTGCAGCTTGACTTCACAGCTTAATTGAAGAATCTGCAAATATGATTGTGTGTGTATGTGTATGTGTGTGTGTGTGTGTGTGTATGTGTGGATGGTGAGGTGTGAATGCATTGTCACACTATCTGGTTGCTCATATGCAAAGACGACGACTGTGACAGCACGTCTATGTGTATGTTTCCGCCTCTGAGTAATGAATAAATATATTAACTACAGTGTAACTTTGCTTACGCACGTTTGGATATTTGGATGACCATATTTGGATGAGTGTGTGTGGTGTTTTGCAAGGTGTTACGTGTTGTTTTATTCATGGAACATAGACTGCAGTACATGCTCAAATAAATGCATGTACTGCAGTCTAAGTGACTCTTATATTCTAAGCTTGTTCATTAGAGACCCCAGTAAAGTGTGAAGAATGAGCCAGTGATGGGAGTTGGGGTGGGTGGGGATGAGGAGAGTAAATCAATGGTAGAAGAGTGATCTTGAAAAAGCAAGATAGAGTGAGATCAAGCAAGGAGGCAGAGAGAAAGAGAGAGAGCGAGAGATGCTTGGAGATGTGTAGAGCAGGTTTTATCTGCACACAAACATAATGATCAATCAAACACAACGTGAATGTCAGCTTTATGATCCTACATAGAAATGTTGTTAGTCATCTGTAATAAAAGCAAATTTTAAAAATAAGACAATGACCTCATACCCACGAGCTTACACAAATAGATCCAACTGAGAAAACTTCAAAAGCAGCAGCCTTACTTAGTACCAAACAAAGATCAAAGTTGGCTTTGTTATAATTTTATCCCTCATATTTTATGTAGTGTTATTTATTTGACTGCTCAAGATATATTTTATACCAGTGAGCACAGCCAGTTCAGCACGAGTCTTAATGACATTTCTTTAACATTACATCACGTTGCATTTATTAAGGTGACACTTTTATCTGCAAGTGCATTCCAACCATGTGGACACGGTCCAATAATTGCAAGAATCGTGCCGGTACATCAACAGCATTAAAAAAACAGCTTGAAGTACTGCATTTAGAAACAAGAGATAAAGAGTTTTTATTTTTTATGGGCCAAGGTGCAGTGTGAACAGATGAATTTTCAGTCTGCGATGGAAGATGGAAGGGCTGATGGGGAACTCGTTCCAACCTTGTGGAGCTAGCCCCCCCACCCCCTTCACAGTGAGGGAATAGCAAGCAAATTGGTAGTTACATTAAACCACAGTCTCACTGGGTGTTTTCTTAACATGAAGTATCTGCATATTGTTAAGATGATTCAAAGATGTACATAAACACTGCTGTTAGTTAACTTAGTTAAGGTACAAATTACTTTTTGGGTTAACTTAATTCCTTAAAGGGGTGCTTTACCTATTTTACACATGGCGTTCAGTTTACTCATCCTGCTCAGCCTGAGAAAACAGTTGTATAATGTCTTCTGTGGCAGGACAGTGACTACACTACCCCATTAAACTTTCATGGTTACACTTGATATTAAATCACCTGCTTTAATAGGATTTATAAGGACTAGCAACATTCTAATAATGCTGGCATCTAATATTTTTATAACGAATACTTCAATGACATAGCCATATTTATGCACTGGTACACCCAACAACCAGATTTACTCTGACTAGTTTGCCTCTCTTACACACAGCTCTGTCAACAAGGTATGAAAATCATCTTGCTGAGATCAATAATTCACCACATCACTGTTACCATCATGTGGTAATGCAGATGAGACCAGGTATTTGCTTTTCATGTTGCCGTGTTCAAGTATTGATTTTGTGTTAACATACTGTAGATCTTGGCAGGTTATTTTTTAATCCTCGGGTGTCAGATCTGACCAGGGGTCCTTGAATGCGCCAGCAGGGAAGAGTTTTCAAACCCCATTTCCACTTCTCAAAAATGTAACTTTCACTGAAAAGTAAAGCCAACAGAATGATCATAGTGATGAAAGTGATCCAAAGTACCCAAAATAACTGAAACTACAGGCTACCTGGAAAGTTGACAACAGTTATCAGTTTAAAAATCTATGGACAAACACCTCTTGAGAAAAATGATGGCTAGTTATTTCAACCGTAATTTCATATCGCTGTCTTTCCAAGATCTCTCGGTTAATGTTCCAGTTGATGTTTTAAAATGAAAACCATATTTCATAAATGAACATACGACTAAATGGCTGGTTCAGGTGGCTATTTGTGCAGGGTTGCTCTCCTGTGTGTGTGAGGTGATGTCCAGGTTAAACTAACCCTCCAGTTTCATTCTAACGCTGACCTGCTCTGTCCTGCAGCGAGGTGCCAACGCTAAACCTATAAACCTTACTGAGTCACCCTGCCAGAGACAGTTTCTCCCCGAGGCCCTGCAAGGTGAAATCCGTCTCAACTCTGACCCCTTCTCCTGCTCTAATTAACCAACCATTCATCCCTCCACTCTCTCTCTCTCCCCCTCTCTCTCTCTTCTGTATGTCGACCATGACCATGTTACTGTATTCTGGTTAAGTCTCAGATGAGTTTCTTCCATCTGCCAGTCTTTCTCTCAGTGGGCACCATGATGCACCTCACTGTGCACTATGTAGTTAAAATTAATGTAAGATTGCCATCAACACACTGCCTGAAAATGGAGGTTTGTCTTCTAACATAATGTCTGATCACCACACACACACACACACACACATACACACACACTTGCAATAGGAGCTTAATTGATTAATCTATCAGCATGCAGACACCATGTCAACTCTGACCTTAGCATATGTGGATTGTTAGGATCAAGAGAGAGAGAATTAGCAGCTGAGCGCCAGAGAGCGGGTGAGGGGGAAGTGGATATGAGGTATAAGCAGAAAGAAATGAGAACACAAGCTGCATAATTATGTGCAGTTGCTTTCTCTTCCCCCCCCAAAGCTACAACTCCACATCTCCAGCAGTCCCTATGGAGAATGGTTGTAGCACTCTCCTGCTCTCGGGGCTCATTTCCAGGATGTTTGTATCTCTAGTAGTACAGCTAGAGCAGATCAATCCACTGTAAGCACTGACATGAACGCTAACACACAGCACCTTCAATAATAAACTTAATCTTTGGCATTTTGATTATTTTGCCAAATCCTGTTCGTAAATTGAGGTTTTATCAGCAGGGGGAAGCTGTACATTTGTTGCAAAAGTCTGAGATGCAGCACATTCATTTATTTCTCACCAGGGCTTCATAATCTTTCTATGGAACATGTGAGATCATTTCAATAACCAGTTTCTAATGGTAGTGAGGAGAAGGCTCTGACATTACAGCCGACAGCATCCCGGGGGTCATTACATGTGGAACCATGTGAAGGAAGTGTGAAAAGCAGTGACAGGGAGGGACGGAGTGAATAGATGTCAGAGGTCTTGCTCGTTCTTGTGTAAGTGCCTCTTTTTAACAACCTCTCAGGGGAATCTGCTGCGAGTGAGGCAATATCGCAACCTCTTTCTCACTTTCTTCTTTTCTGCAATATAGCCCACATTTGCTAGATAAGACTCATTCTGTACAAACAAAATCATCTATCACCTCCATGGGGGTTGTGCACGCTCCATGGGGATGTGCTAAGTAAAAGCATGATGATCTAAAGGTCATGTGACGACAGAGCTGTAACCTGTCAACAAACACATGCATGCTGAGTTGCATGTAAACGCTGCTCACTAATACATACATACAGTACATACATCATGGCATACACACACACACACATACACACGCTTTCCTAGATGGATGAGCTGACGGTTCCTGAGTGACAGCACACATTTGACTTTGAGCCATGCTGAGCGAGATGCGCTATGTCAAGAATGAGGAGTTTCTACAGAAACACACATACACACTCTTGATCACCTCCTGTAAAGTGCACATGTGCAGAGGCATGCTGAGATACGAGCAAACTTTCAACCATCTCTTCTTCTCTAGGATTTCTACGTAGTGCTCCAAATGAACTAGCTGCGAGGACTGTATTTTAAAATGAGTGTCTAGTGCGTCAAAGCAGTTTTAGGGCCTCAGTATGCTCCAAACAAAGTGCTTGTCGGATCACATAACAGAGTTTAAAACCTCCTTTCCATCAGCAGACTTGGAAAGGTTGCATCCGACAGTTCAGACATGACAGTTCAGACTTGGTCTGATAATTGAGTATCATCATCATCACTGTTTGCTGCGACTGGCCAAGTGTGAAGAGCTGTGGCAATAGGTAGATCTTGACTTCAGTCACATTCTATGTCTACAACTGAGTGCAACACCACAAATGCTTCTGAGGAGAGAATGTTCCTACATGTGCTCTGTTATCCGTCTTTTGTACAATTCAGAGGGGAGATACAAAAAAATCATACAAAAGATTTAAAATTATTGGAGAGAAATTGGCTCTTTGCCCCAATAAAGTGTGGCCACTCTAAACAGGTGCACTTTTGCCTGTAGTCATGGTCAGGCAAAACACTGTTCAACCAAAATATGTGGGTAAAGAAAGGGACATATCATCATATTCAGTATTGTTTTTGAATGGAGACCGTCCCAGAATAAACTCTCTCCTACAGTGTTTCATTGTGTGTTGTTTGTAGCTTTAATGTTGTTAAACTAAGTCTATTTTTCTTCCACGGAGGAAATAAATTCATGACAAGTGAAAATGAGTTGAAATCCTCTCCTGACGTCTTTACTGAAGTAACAGACGGGGGACAAAATTAGCTGTAAAGCAGCCAAAAATCACAGGTGTCCTAGAATATCATGAAGACGAATTCAAAAGACATTTCAGACAGCTCCAAGAGGAGCCTGACAGAAGAGTGCGTGAGTGATTTAATGTATTCCAAGTTTCACTTTTAGAAGAAAAAAGGCTTTTAAGCAACATTATGTAAGATTTGGTGTGATTCAGCAGCAGCAGCATGATGTTGCTTGAAACTTGGGTGGCTAGCTAGCCAACAAAGCTACACAGCAACTGATGCAAGAGCACCTACAGTAACGTTACCGTGCAAGTGTGTTTTCTAGTAGGTTTGCTAACATCAGCTCGAGATTCATAGCTAGCCGCTACACAGGCAAACCATCAAGCAATGGGGAGTGAGAGTCATCTGGTGTATAGTTCTCATTCAGCTTTGTACATAGTAGCACTGATGGTGAAGAGTAACCTTAATTTTTATCTGACCTACAGGTATTTAACCATGGTTCTCTTGTTGAGAAAGGTATTGCAAGAACAAATATTAGGTCTGCTAATTACTATCATGGCACAAAAGTCAATGAGCTACTTACAGCTTTAATCACTCACTTAACATTCCAGTCGCTGCAACCCAGGAGCCAGTTTGTATTGCAAATGGACAGGTCTAAAGACTTTTTCATTAAGTGTTCTGTCTTCTATCAGGGCTCCACTTTCTATTCCATTATTGGAGATCAATATCAGGATGGTGTGAGGATGGACTTACATGTTCACCAGTCCCACTCTGACCAATGGCAGCTCACAAATGGGACTGTAGCCTGTGGTAGCGGGACCACAGGCACAGCATGAGCGATGTGTTGACAGTAGTTAGGTAGACAGTGCTTCACTACAATTTCTCCTCAGAGGCTGTGTGTACCAACAGGTGCTGGGCTCCCACAGTCCATGAGAAGGTCCTGGGGAAGTCGATTTATGCCTGCCCCTCTGCCCGTAATGGCAGAAATTAATCACAGGTAGCAGGTGAATACACAAACACACACTCACAGACAGGACCGAAACCCATCCAAGCACATGTGACATGCCTGCAATGTACACCGGAGCTCACGTTTTACACACAGTCTGAGTGTTTATGCATACACACACACACACACACACACACATCAACCCTAACCGTAGAAGGGAATCTCTAGAGTCGTTTGTAATCTTACACAAAACAACAAGTGTTATATTCCCCCTAATGTGTGTGTGACTCATGTATGACAAATCAACTTAGGCCTGCAGGCTGTTGTCATGGTGGGCTCATGAGAAGACACGCTGGCATCGCCTCAGGAACGGCAACCTGTCCAACGCTTTCTCCAGGAGGACGACACCTGCGCTGACCAATGAGACGTGTGAAATCGCAGCGGGGGAACCAATAGGTTTTAGGATTGAGGGAGTATTAGTGTGCGTTTATAAAAATTCATGTCAGCAGCGATGTCCCAGATTAGGTGGTTTTGAGCTGTAGAAAAGCCAGACGCAGGGAAGGCACTTTACTGTGGGAACGTCCAGGCTGTCACACAGAACCTAAAGCTAGAAAATGGTTGACTGGCCAAAAGAACTAACTGTGTTAACACGTTTTTAATGACTCTTTTATGACTGTTGTGCTTTGACTTCGATAACACAACAGCACTAAGAGTCTACAGCCGTGCTAGCTGCTCTGTATGCACAGCGCTGGTTTGAGCTGAATGCTAATGTCACCATGCTAGCATGCTCCCAATGACAATTCTAACATGTTGATGTTTAATCCTCAGGGGAGCATGACTCATCCATCCATCCATCCATCGTCAACCGCTTATCCTGTGTACAGTGTCGCGGGGGGAGCATGACTGTCTGTACCAAATGTCGTGGCAATCCAAGTAATATAGTTGTTGATATTTCTGTTTGGACTGAAGTGGGGGGCCAAGCGAATCCTGGAATCGTTCTCATCTCTGAATTAACTGAGTCAAGTATTTGAAAATCTGCCAATTTTCCATTGTCATTCAGCTGCTAATGCAGTTGCTACATCCTTCAGCATGTCAGCCTGAGTTCAAGTCACTCGACAGCAAGAATCCACGCTGCTTAAGTTTCCTTGAGCAAACCGTTGAATAGCTTCCTATTAGCTGAAGAGATACTGTTAATATAATTCTGATCACTGAACTTCCTGCACACATGAATATTCTTAAACAAATGGGCAACCTCAGTTTTCTCAGAAAAATACTGTATACAAATCTATAGCATCCAGATCTTTGGAAACATTTGAAAACCTACAATTCAGTGGTGCACATTATAAAATCTGAGGTATTACTGTATATTAAGTGCTTCTGGAAATGGAATCCAAATGGATTAAGGCTAAAGAAAAGCAAGTGAAACTGTTCAGGGCTGCTGGGAAACCTGCGTGTAAATTCGGATATTTGGAAAAACTTCTGGCCGGCTCCTCCCGTCATCTGTACATTTCAAATGTCTGGACAACAGATATAATCTGCGCAAAGATGATCTGAGGCTTTTTGCCGCCGGGTGTCCTGGTTGCCCTGCTTAGGTCGTGACATGCAGCACCATCTCGTGACGAGACAGTCCTCTTGGCTTCCTACCAACGCCCTGCAGACCGAGGCCATGTGTCTGCTCGCTTGTCTGTGAATAACTGCTCCTCGCTGCCTTTTTTACTCCTTCTCCGTCATCTGCTTCCTGTCTCGCACATCTCGCACTCTTGACTGTCAGTCCTGCTTGTCTTCTCTCTACTTTGCAACCAAACTATTGCTTTTTTCCCCCCTCGATTGCCTCAGTGGATTTCATTTTTCTTTAGTGCTTTTCTTTAACAACCCTCTCGTTCTGTGTCTTCTCTTCCTCGCTCTCGCTGAGACCCCGCAGCCAGGGTGACTAGTCCAGTTGATGAGCGACACTGCCACTTCCAGTGTCTCATGAATGAGGGGAAGCAAATGCTGACCAATCATTTATCTTAACACCAAAGGAAACAACTCTAACCATTCAACCAACAGAATCCTCTCAGAACGAGACTCGAAATCACTTTAGATTCATAACTCGACATGACAAAATTCACACTCAGAGCTTTGTCGGCGGAGGACGACTCATCTTCTGCCAAAAAGTAATATTTCTCCACATCATTTACTTCATAAACTGGCTGACATTTATTCACTCAATAATTCAAGAGTACCACTAGCCAGAGTGAGTCAGTTGCTTCAGGGGATTGGTTTAAACTGCTAATTCATACAGTCTCTAATGAACCCATGCTGAACCTGTGGTTTTCAAAGATGTCCCAAGAAAACCCCAAACTCAGGAATACGTGCTTTAGGCCTACTAGATGTAACGTCATGTTTAATACCATCCACAGAGCTGATGTGCCTCTGTGGCTAAAACGCTCATCAATAATTGCTCATTCTGCGGCCTGACGAGAATGAGTTATTCAAACTAAAATACAAGACGTCTCGGCATGCAGAATGATACATAAATCATAACTGCCGTGACCTTCCGACTAGTTTTTTAAGATAGTGAAATGACTTCATACTTGACAGAGAAAGAAAGAGAAAAATAAAGAGGGAAAGGGGGGGGATTGTGGGAAAGCTCAAATGAGGCACACTCGTGTAACGCGATGGCTTCTGAAGCAGACTTGACTAGGAGGGAGACTTGGAGGGAGAATGAAGACAGCACAGAGAGGTACAGTAGAAAACTGAATGAAGGCATTGTGGACGCCTAAGGTGAGATGTCTACACACTGCTCTGGATCCTCTGATGTCCAAAGCCTTCGTGTGGGCTAAAAGCATCCCTCCTTGTTGCCTAACCCTCCAATCATGTCACTCAGAGGGATTAAAGAAGCTAAAGCCCCCCTCTCCCGGCCATCAGCCATGTTGGACCAGGAATCACTGACTGGAAGCAGGGAAGGACTCTTCTTACACGTGCACTGGTATACTTGAATACTGTGTGTATGCAGCGACATACAGTAGAAACACGCGCTGATCAAGACACATGCGCATGTGATAGAAGCGAGCAAGAACTCCTAAACTTCCCCACGTCAAAGCGTCATTCAGAAGACTCACCTTCCGATCATAGTAGAGTGCTGCTGCACGGCGGCCTCTAGGAGGCGCTCTAGGATGGTCCATTCTCCCATGTTGGGAGTCAGGAGGCATCCACTGGTCACAGGAAATCGGGTGGGGGCTTCCCAGTCAGCAGGGCACCAGAGCTGGTGTTAAAGTCCCTTTTTCTGAGTCTTCAAGTCCACTTGTTGGGTTGAGATGAGGTAGGGAGTGGCTTCAGGTGGCTTTTCTGGTGTAAAAGAGGAGTCAAAAGCAACCACTGAGAAGCTCAGTGGCACCTCATTGTTGCTGCTGTCATCTTCTTTTTTCGGTGTTGTACAAAAACACACACGCACGCACACACGCCCTTTAACGGCACCTGAGAAGGTTGGACTGAAGCTTCTTCTATGTGCTGGCTGCACACAAACCCACGCTGTCTCTTCCCGTGTCTTCCCACTACCCTCCTTGTTTTCCTCCTCTGGGTGCACCTGGCCCTGTTTACCTCCAGAACAGCTGGTCTGTCATATGTTCTCACACTGACACACACACACGCACACACACACACGCACACACACACACACACACACACACACCCCTACTGAGCTTCAAGCAGCAGCCGTAGTTTGTGCAAACGGACTTCCATCACTCCGCCCTCACACACTGGTTCTTTGACAGCATCTTGTAGTAACTCATGTGAGCCTGAGTAACCAGGGAACTGTGTCTCTGCTCGTTCTCTGCCACTCCATCCTCTTCATTTCCTCCTCTTTCCCTCCCTGTGTCTCCTCTTGTGCTCTCCTCTCTGCCAGCTCTTTTTCTCTGTTGCTCTTCTCCCTCTCCTCTGCTTTGGTTCAAGCAGCGCTGGACTGAAGCATCGCCCTCCTCCTGCTCCGTCTCCTTTCCTCTGCTTGAAACCGTGCGAGAGTCGCTGGTTTCTCTTCGCTGGTTTCTCTTTGCCCTCACTGCCTCCCCCCCTCTCAGCGTTTATTTACGAGAGGCAGCTCTCCCTTCTTCTCTTCCCTTCATCTTGTTTTTTCCTTCCCACTTGGTTTCTCTCTCTGCCTTGCACCCTCCACCTGCCTCCGACTCTCTCTCTGAGCCAGTAGGCAGCCAGACCGAGCGTGTGTCTAGGGGATTAGAGAGGAATCATCTCGCTGCTCCTCCCCCCTCTCACTCACTCTCCATCGCTGTGTTGATCCCCCCC
>NC_060166.1:10628258-10636274 GCF_021292245.1 Micropterus dolomieu
TCCCCCCCCCCCCCCCCCCTCCTCCTCCTCATCTTCATCTCTTACTGCTCCACCACCAATACCACACAAACATTTTTCCATTCCTCTCTCTCACAGCTATCTATGTTTTTATCATCTTCTGTCTGTGTGCACCGATATCTAAAGTAATGAGGATGTTTGAAACACCCACACACATCCAGACAGAGATGTGCAGAGAATGTGTGTGTGTGTGTGCGAGAGATAGAAATGGAATTAGTGACAGTCTCTCACTTCACTCTCTTTCTCACACACACACACAAAGAAAAACATGACCTAGGGTATCACGGAGGGCATTTCTTTCAATATCGATTTGTTGATTATGTTTAGATTTATTAATTAAAGTGAAAAATGCCCCCCAGGGCTGTACAAGCGACCACTGAGGTCAAGTCCTCAGGATTTCATCAAGAATATTGCGATGTTTTTAACAACCTAGAGAGAAGTTTACAACTCTACAACTGCAGGCACATTTTGAAACGTTGGATTATGGCTTGATAACTAACTTCAAGCAGGTATAATCGATTGTATTGGTGTTAATATTGGAATTTATTTTGACGTAATTGCCTAATAATCTGGCATTATATTCATCAGGTGGACACAAGTACCACTCCACATCAATGCGGTTCTGTGTCTGCTGGATGTGTAAATATGCAGAGTGCAAGTACGTTCACTACAATAACTTAATGTGATACTGTACAATTGTTGTGTTCACTGTTTTTTCTGTCCAAGTTATTTAAAATGAGTATTTACTGGTCGTTTTGCTATTCAAAAATGCATGAATTTTACCTCTATGATGGAGTATGCTGGGATGTTTGTGACCTCAGCTAGCTTGCAGCACAAACCTCAGTGTCCACGTGCCTCTGGCCTTCACCTGCGCCCAACTACAGGATCTTTGATCCCAACACAATGAGACAGGTAAGGGGACGCTGGGCCACCGTCACTTTGCAGCCAACAAGAACGGGTTCACATCACAATATTCACTCACACAGCAGCATCTCCATGCAGTGTAGCAGAGTGTTTTGGTGGCTTCTTCTGTCACTCCCCGGCTGCCCGGGCAGGAGGAGTAAGGATGTAATAGTGACTGCACACGCACGTAATCCGTCCTACCCCATGCCAAGACAATCTGGCAGCACCGTCTCTCACACGTGAAGAGAGTAAGGCAAACGGAGAAAAAAACAACAACAAAAAACAACTCTGCTGCAATCTGCCTCCATCTGGCATGAGCTACAAGAAAGCAGAAAGATATTTCTCTAACCTCCTAACATCCTTGTAAGGTTTAGCTCTGTCGTTTGGCTATAAAGACACTTTCTACTCATCTCTCGCTCATATTTTTATATATGCGCTTTATACATATTTCAAATTATAAAGAGACTGCAAACTCCTCCTTAGGTTGTTAAAAATTTCAAGACATTTTGAGGAAATGACCTCTGGTCACTGTACAGCCAACATTTTTCACTATAAATTGCATACACTAAATAATCAAAACATAATTAACCACTTAATACGAAAAATATATACATTTAATTTTTAGCCACAGGACACCACTGTGGTCCAGACTGTTGGACGGATTACCATTAAACTGCCATTACATTTTGTACAATCAATGGTCCCAACAGGACGAACCATATTGACTTTGGTGATTTGCTGCCATTTTTTCTACCCTACATTTGTGGTTTTGGGTAAAAAGCCTCTGCAACAAACAGATGGACTCATGAAATTTGGTAAATCTGGATGAATTGTAATAACTTTTTGCAATACCCTGACTTTTAATTTGGTGCCATTATCGGGTTATATATTTAATTCAGGACCAAATATCTGGAATGTAATTACATTCCCATCAGCCTCACCTACAGCATAATACAGACAGTGTATTATAGGGTAGTTTTCTACTTAAAGGATTTAGTTCAAAGTAATGGATGGGTTTACTTAGGGATACACTGATGCTTTATGAGCCAGCAGGTTAATTCAGGTGGAGGTGGTCCAGGATCCACTACTCACTTTGTCTTGAAAGGGGGGGGGGTCAACTGATTCAGACAGCTAGGTGGTTTGGGGGCTTCTGCAGACTCTGAAGGTAAAAGATTACATTTTCACACTGATTAACGGATAAGGAGCTTTGGCGTAGCTCCAGGCACCATGGGACCGAATGTGTCTGTGTATGCGTGTCCTTGTTCACACCAGCAGGACACTGAAGGCAATTAGGGTTTTAAGCCAGAGGGTTTGAATCAATTATCACATGCCAACTTCCTCAAGCCCATCTGTCAGGGTTTGTTCAAACCCAAGATTTAAAAAAAACAGACAAAAAAAAAAAAAAAAAAAAACACATCTACTTCCATTTAACTCCACTTAATCAAGTAATCTAAATATGGAGATTAAAAACATACATTTTTTAATTTCTGTTGCCTCTGGTCTTAACGTTTCAATCACTGTGTCATACTTTTTGATGGGTGTCATAGCATCAGAAGCAGATGCACAGAAACTCAAGAGATACGAGAAAAACTGAATGAAGGTTTCGGCTACTGTAGTTTTTACCTTTTGACCAACCTTGAGGATAAATCCCGCTGGAACACTGAGGACATTTCTTTATAAAACTGAATGTCTAATGAAACATTCCCCACTGATGTGTAATTTTAATGCCAACCCTTAAATTTTCACCAAGAAATTTAGAATATATTACAAACATTTGCATGTTTGAAGTAGCAGTAAACTTGGGAAATATCAGGCTCCCTGATAGACATAAATAAACCTGACCAATATCTCAGCAGCAGAGAGCTGACCCTGTTTTTAACCTAAGCTCCAAGTCTTTACTCGTATACCAGCAGAGCAGTGACATACTGACACCCAGCTGTATGCTTTAAACCCTTAGAAAACCTTTTCTTGATAGGGGTCATATTACATAACGCACACTGAAATGAAATTATCTGAATCCAAGCGTGAAAAGTGACACAGGAAATATACCACACTCATACCCAACACTTCATTTCAGTTTATATCATTAAAGAGACATTAATTTGTTAGCAGTTATAATCGTCTGAAACAGGCCCCTCAACAGTTATGAAGTTTATATACACAGTTCCATTATGGTGCATTTGGGGCTTTAAATGCTGCCCAGCTTCTGTTGTTCAGCTCCTGTGGTCTGTGGGTTGCCACTAAGTGATCTCTCTAAAAGCCCTTTTCTCCACATACTTCAGCTTGTGCCTCCTCTTGAACCTAAGAGACGGGGGAGGGCAGGAAGAGAGAGGCAGAGACACATTTCTAATCAGTATACACCTTATGTATGTGTACGTCACTGTGAGCCTTCGATGAGATGTTATGCAAGAGCGAGGCAGAAGTCCTTACTTGGCTCTTTCTCTTGGTTCAATCAGATTCCTCTTCTGCAGACTTTTGAAGCGGTCCTTGAGGACGCTGCCCTCTGGCTGCAGAGTCACGCCATTGCGAGAGGTGGGGATAGGAGAGACCAGACCAGACAAATCCATGTGAGACAATTGACGCTCTGCTTTGACTCAATTCCCACCCAAATTATAAAATCCCGTTCACACCACAAAGGCTGATTTAAGTACTATTCAGTATGGCGGGAGATAAGAGAAGGGCCGGGAATTTTCCACTGGCAATTAGATCATATGAAACTGTAATGATGCCTGTGGGGAAAAGTGGGTCGTCGCCGTATTAGAGAATAGGATAAAGCTTAAAATAAGACAATACAGAGTGCTGAAGATAATACACCAACTAAATGAACCAAAACTCATTACAGATAAAGACTTTGCGTCCTCACTGGCAAAGGTCAACGTGGATGAGCGAGCGAACATTGCAACAGCTGGTGAAGTACCTTGAGTCGTCGCAGGGAGCCGGCCAGCTCGTCGCTCAGCTGAACCTCCATGTCCTGAGCCTGAAACCTGCAAATAAAGGACCAACATGTTTACAACATAAATAGGTCCATCCACATACTGCCCAAATACTGAAGTAGCCGGAGGTAAAGATTAAAATGAACGCACTTCACATTTGTCGTCATCACGGAAAGGTGGCAAAAGTACAGTGAAAATTGTCATCAAAAATTGATGTGAACCCACTGACATCATTTCTGACTCTAAACTTTTATAGACACTGATAATGTTTTTAGATTTTGTAAATATTTACGCAAATCCCACTGTTGTGAAATGTACTCCTGGAAAATGTATATTTTATCTTAATTCTTGTCTTGTATTTCCTGTAGCAGAAGTCAACAAGCTTAAATATGTTTGTTTAAACCACATCCTACGCCTTTCTCTCTCCTTGCAGAGCTCAGGTTCAGATTCTTGAAGTTGCTTGTAAAGCCATCTTGTGGTTTGGCTCTGTTATAATTTATGATTATTTAACATCTTATTCTGCAACTCAGCGCTGACAATTAAAATGCTGTTCAAGGTCCTGCATCCAGCCAGTTTTACAATTAAGTCTACTTCTAAAAATGTTTCTTTATGTTGACAGCTCTAAATAAATTGTGAAAATTGCTTGACCTTGATCACTTTCAGGTTATAAGCATTTAATATTGTACTTGTTTCTATAACTTATTGTGACACATTAAGAGTAATGTAGATAATCCTCTTAAACCACAGTAGGTTGAAGTTAAACCTCAGATACAATGACCTCTAGTGGCGTTTAAGGACACAGCAACTGGGTTTAACAGTTTTTACCTCACTTTCTGGGCAAAGGGTTTAAAAGACCAAGAGTTTTATTATTCCAGATCACACCGGTTTAAATGTGTCCTAAGCCCTATACTGTAGCCAAGTTAATGACAGAGCCTGTGAGAGGTCATATATTACTAGTACAGTTGTATAATGGCTTACATGGCTCTGAAGTCTGAGAAACCTTTTCAGGCTTGTCTTGGGGTTCAGAAAGAAAGCCTGCGTTACAAACTGAAGGTACAGAGTTTGAAAGAAGCGAACATTGAGGAGGCAAGGAGGGCCTTATAAAATAAAGGCCCTATTTTGTTGCATTATGGGAAACGTAGGATCAAGTGTTTTTTGAGCTCGACTCCTAAAAAGTCAGGATATTTTGTCCTCTGCCATATTAGTTTGGACCATTTTGCAGACCTGTCTCTCGGGAGTCCCTCAACTTTATGAAAGTGCAATACTAAATCACAGAAGGAGCCCTTTCACACGAGGGAGGAGAGTGCTAGGTGTGTACTTGAGTTTGCCGAGGCGTCTGGGTTGAGCTTTCTGGGCCTCCTGGTTGGCCTTGCGTTGTGTCTGTCTGTCCTTGGTTTTCTGGTCCTGCTGTTTAATTGAGGCCTTTATGGAGCGAAGCTGGAAGAGCTGCTGCTGTTGACCAGTCTTCCGTCTGTTGGCGAGTCGCCGCTGCTCCTGAGATGGGAAGAGGAAGAAAGAAGATTGTTAGATAGTCAGCAGAGCAACGACAAAATGGCAATTTTTGAGAGCACTTGCAATTGACAATTTCACAAGTTGCACCGTTTCATCTTGAATCGTTTCATGTGGGGATCCATCTAAAAATGAGGTTATCAAACATTTTGCTCTTTAAGAACCACACACAAAAACACAAGCTTTGCAATTCCAAACAGGTCTCTAAAAAAAGTTTAAAAATGCCTTGGCAGTTAGTTTGTCACACATGACACAAAAGTAAAAAAGAAGCTAGAACCAGTAAATTGTTGAGCATTTCTGCTAAAATGACGGAAAGAAAACTGAAAATATTAATTGCTAATCAAAATAGTGGCTTCTCTTTTGACTGACTAATCAATTAATCAACTCATTGTTTCAGATCTCTATTCAAGTGCTTCTCTTCAAGTTTCAACTTCCTGCTTTAGGAGTTGTGAAGTGAACATCTAACATTTTTCCAGCATACAGAATTATGAGACGGCTGCCTCTATCAAATTTTATCCCGCCTCCAGCTCTTGACAAAACTGATGGCGTTTTCATGTCAAACACTGTTTCCTAACAAGCGTTGCACTTTGTGAATTTCTGTCATTTGTAAGTGCAGTTGCAGCATTACGCCGACGTATCATAATCACAGAGATGCAAACTCATCAGGGGTGAAAAAGGTGACAAAAACATTCCTAAGACCGCCAGCGCTGCCCCATCTCACCCTCAAAAACAGGAGTAGAGCTACATAAATAATATTTTGCCAGCAGAATATTCAGTGTATAGTCATGTTCTCAGTCTCAAACAGAGCTTAACCATGTCACGTTGTTCACGTCAGAACAAATTACTGGGACCTATGGCTGAACGATTAATTGTTTTCAAATCAAAAAAACATGATTAGCTAATCGTGAAGACAGTCATTAAAATGTAGGTTAATAATACAGCCCATTTGGCCCGTTTGAAACAGTCGTGCAGTTACAGATTCATTCCGTTGTCATTCTTGTGTGACAGACCTGCTCGCCAATCACAAGCACCATGCTCCTCCTGTTACGGTCCAACTCATCATTGATCATGGCGTCAGGCCATTATTTATTTTTTTTTTTTTACAGTCCCTCCAAGATGTTGCGATCTCAACTATTAAAACAAATTCAACAAATCCCAGTGAATTCAGCGTGACTTTTAGCAATTTTTCATCGCCGTTTCCCGCAGAACGTTGTCATATGTCAGCAAACTCACTTTCTCGTTTATAAGACGCATACATACGTCTCACACTTGCCTACAAAAATAAAAGCAAAGGACCGTGAAAAACAGGATCCAGATCTTTAAGTTTTGCCAAACATGCAGTTTTGTGGTCGGACATAAAAACAAACCGTCTATTAAACACCTTGCCACTGCAAAACATACACAGGGAATGGCAGAAAAGCATAGAGGATGTCAGACTAGACAAATCACTGAGACACAGGTTGTAGCATCCCGGTCAAATGCAAGCACTGAAAGAATCAACTATATTTAAATAAAAATATGAATTAATATGATAATTACCATTTTCTTCAATCATAATAATATGATATATAATTAACTCTTAAAACACATTGCTGGTAAAAAGAGTTTGCTTGAGCCAGTTGGTACACGTGCACGTGGTGTGTGGTCGGATAGGGATGTCACCACCTCTGCCTCATTTAGAGCCAGGAAAAACCCTGAATATCTAACTTTTCAAATAACAAATTATTTGAAAAGTTTCAGTCTGGTTTCAGGAAGTACCACAGCACTGAGACTGCCCTGCTTAAAGTCACCAATGACCTTTTAATGTCTGCTGATGAAGGCATGTGCTCAGTCCTGGTACTCCTGGACCTTAGCGCTGCTTTTGACACCATTGATCACATCATGTTAGACAGACTGAGGCACTGGGTGGGGATCTCTGGTACTGCCCTAGAATGGTTTTCATCCTACCTATCAAATAGGAAGTTTTGCGTGTCTGTAAACAACTATGTCTCTTCATTCTGTCCAGTTAAATATGGTGTGCCTCAGGGGTCGGTCTTTTCCTTGTATCTGCTTCCCCTTGGACATATTATCCATAAACATGGCATTTCTTTTCATATTTATGCTGATGACACACAAATATACTTGCCCGTCAGATCCACAGACCCTGGAATGCTGAGTTCACTTAACAACTGCCTTTGTGAAGTTAAAAAATGGATGTCAAATAATTTCCTCCAGCTGAATCAGACAAAACAGAAATCCTGGTCATCGGGTCCCAGCAGATGGCAAAACAAATACTGCCATCTGCTGGTTCCCTAGTAAATCACATTAAGCCTGTTGAACCTTGGTGTTTGGTTTGATAGTAATTTAAATTTCGAGCAGCACACCACAAAGCTTGTTCAATCATGTTTTTATCAACTTAGAAATATAGCTAAAATTAGATCAATGTTAACTTTTAAGGACACCGAGACCATTTTACACGCCTTCATCTCATCACGCCTGGATTATTGCAACAGCCTTTTCACCTGTTTAACCCAAAAATCTATTGATCGACTCCAGACTGTCCAGAACTCAGCTGCCAGGCTTTTAACCAGAACAAAGAAATATGACCACATTACTCCTATTTTAGCTTCATTACACTGGCTCCCAGTATGTTTTAGAATTGACTTTAAAATTC
>NC_060166.1:10636374-10771412 GCF_021292245.1 Micropterus dolomieu
TGTCCAGAACTCAGCTGCCAGGCTTTTAACCAGAACAAAGAAATATGACCACATTACTCCTATTTTAGCTTCATTACACTGGCTCCCAGTATGTTTTAGAATTGACTTTAAAATTCTATTGATCACTTTTAAAGCTCTTCATGGCCTCTCGCCTTGTTATATTTCTGACCTTTTAGTCCCATACGCACCAGCACGTACCTTGAGATCCTCGGGCAGAGGTCTGTTGTCTGTTCCAGAGTCTCGACTGAAAACTAAAGGGGACAGAGCGTTTGCTGTCAGGGCCCCGAGGCTCTGGAACAGCCTGCCCGAGGAAATCAGGTCAGCTGAGTCAGTGAACTCTTTTAAGTCCCTTCTTAAAACATACTTTTATAGGAGAGCTTTTCCCGATTTTTATTCGATTTTATTTTATCCCTTTTATTTTATTCTATTTTACTAATTTTATATTTATCTTAAACGTGTATTTTAGTCTTTTCAATGTTTTCTTGCTTTTATCTTGTATTGTTTTTGTATTATTGTCTTTTGGGTATTATTGTCTTTACACTTGTTAAAGCACTTTGTAACTTGTTTTTGAAAAGTGCTCTACAAATAAAGATTATTATTATTATTATTATTAATATTATTATCTGTTTTAAATTAAAAGCTAAAATGCATTTACCAGATAACTATTTTCTTGTTCAGTCTCAAGAGTCACTTCAAAACGCTTCATTACATGGAATGATGGATCAATGAAGTGGTGCCTGTATTCACAGCTGCTATCACACCATTGCTCTTTGACATGAACAGTTTAAACGTGCCTATGAATGTGTATGAGTACTTGTATAGTAGAAATCACTGAACTGAAGCGTTTCTGAAGTAAACTTCTTCAAAATATCAAGCATGTACCTTAATTTTGTCTGCCCTCTCTTTCTTCCTCTGTCTCTCAGTCTTCTTCAGTGCCAGCGAGATGGCTCCCACTGCCACATCCTCCTCTTCCTCATTAGGAGCCTCTTCTTCATTCTCTTCTTCTACCAGGCCTTCCACCTGCTCTCTGAAAACTGTCTCCTGCAGGACACACAAACACATGTTAGATAAAAATCACAGATCTGAACTTCCACAGCATTAAGAATAAACTAAATCCGATGGACAAGCTGGAATAATCATCTGTACCTCTGTTGCTGTGTCTTCTCTGTTGACAGCCAGCTGTTTTGCTATTTTGTCTTCTTCCTTTTGTTTCTTGACCTCCACCTCATGGGCCTCCAGCAGCAAGGCCTGGGTTCACGGAGAGAGGGAGGTGACAGATTAACAGCCAGCGCAGGTCATTGTAACAAGATAAATGCTGAACAACAGGTTATTGTTTTTGAAATTTTAAAAACAACTTTTATCATAAGATAAATCTGCATAAATGAGCTGCAGCTATTAGTAAGCCTGTAGAGTCGTGACTTACCTGATGGGAGAAGAAGTCTGGGTTGTAGGATCCTCCGGGAGCGATCACCTCCACAGCAGGAAGCACGGATGGCTTCTCATTCAACTTCTCTGGACGCTGACAAAACAGTGATGCAGCCACATTAGTCAAACTCAAACCGCCACACATAATATATTACATCTATGAAATATTAGTCTCTGGCTCAGGAAATCGAACTGCAGGTTGATGTTTACTTTGTAACCAGTCACTTACATCTCTCACAACAACAACAAGTCTTACCTTAACACGCTGCTTGCCCGTCTGCTGAAGGTACCAGGGGTCAGCTGCATCTTTGGCTACGTTAAAAAGAAAATGTATGACCAATATATGAGTACCTACATGTACTAAAGACAGCTGATCGGAACTTGGCAGCAAACCTTAGTTTAAGTCCACATTTTCAGAATAATGTAGTTGCACATCTACGATCAGTCCAGATTACTGCATGTTGTCAGGTTTTTAGGTAGTACAGCTGGCAGAAAGATTGGTCTTTACAATTAATGAGTGTGACTATGCTAACACATTTTAGTTGTGGTGACCTAAATGGACATTTCACAGGCCCCGTGTACGGCACTGGACACTGCAAATGGGCAAGCATCCACCATTTCAGAAAATAAACTAGAACCCTGGTGGCTTCCTCTTTTGGATTCCCCTGATCACCCTCAGCTGGCAGACACAAGAGTCTTAGTTGAGCTGAAGAACTCAAATATTTGTTCACTTGCCCCACATCTCAGGTTCTGATAACATTAGCTTATGGAGCATACTGTACACTTATCCCAACTATATGATAAATGCAGCTTAGGTTTAGACTAACTCCCACATGGGAGCCCATGGTCCAACATTTTTTAGGTTAATATCCTTTATCAAATTCTTAACAATGATTAACAATTTATTACCAACATCCCTATTTTGACATTTGAATCTTAGCATTAACTCTATAGATGTTCATGAGTATCCTCAGATCCCAGATGACCGTTAACCCAACGGTTGTCTGAGCTCCATGTTGGTCTTCACATTCCCATGAAGGAAATACTGGGAGCGCAAGGATGCGATCATCACTGGATAGACGGATACAAACACACACAGCACTCAAACTCACACTCTTGTCCCCATATGTCGTAAAAGTCTCTGTCTGGGTTGTTGTTGGCCTCTGTCACTGCCTTCTTGGTCGCCCTGTTGACCGGCCGTCTGGTCAGCAGCTGTTTCTGTCTCCGTGGCACCACACCTTTGGCTGCCAGCTGCTCGGCCTTCTGGGCAATGCGACGGAGTTTCTTGGCATTGGGTTGCTGATAGGCCAGCACACTGAAAGGAGGAGGTAAAGGAAACAGCCAATATGATGAAGAGTAGCAAAAGCAGCAACTACCACACTAGATGTTTAGGCCTGTTTGATTTGACACTACTTCATGATGCATGTTTGCATATCCTCAGATCCCAGGACACCATTTACACAACAGTCTCCTGAGCTCCTGTGGGTTCTCTTCACATTCCCATGAAGGAAATACTGGGAGCGCAAGGATGGGATCATCAGCGGACAACAACATTAAAATAAACAAATGCCAGGCTGATTTTTAAATATATTTTTTTAAATGCTCTGATTTAACAGACACATACAAGGTCGCTCCAAAAACAACATGAACCTTTACAGACAACAACGGCGACGTGTCAGAGCTTATCTGTTCTTTGTTTTGGTAGCTGGTAGGGATGCACCGAATGTTCTGCCACCGAAATTAATCGGCCAAAAACATCACAAAAAGCACTAATAAGTCAAAAGACTGATTAATTTTTACCGAACAATTACGTTGACATATCAGCAGTGTGGAAGCATTTTAAAGTGTCAGAGAAAGACGCAAAAATTCTGTTGTATTGTCTCCTAGCACATCCACTCCATCTATGGCTGACTTCTAAGGAAAGGCAACAAACGATCTGAACTGCTTTGAGAAGACGATTAAGCTAGCCGCACCTACATTTGGAGTGCACACGTATTCAAGCCTTTATGGTAACTGAAATGGACCAGAACGAGCTGACAGGCAGGTTAGCGACTTTATCCTGTCATTTCCTCTCTTTACAAAGACATGTGTTGCAGTTTGAGAGTCCTATCTGAAGAGAGGCCATGAAGTCTTCATGTTACGCGATACAAGAACCACATACAACATTATTTATCAAATTGGGTCAGAGTTGATGAATTTAGTGCGAGGATACATTAAAAGTAAATGGACACATGTAATTTACTTTACTGGACCATCTCGGGCCTCGGACCCACCCACCATAGTCTCTCCAAATCCTGTTGGAAACACTGAGTAAAAAGCACATTTTGAGTATTCAATTTATGCAGTGGTAAAAAAAAATGGCAAAAATGTTAATGTTCTTGTTCGCCAAACCCCCACCCCCCCATTGCATTGCATTTGGTTTTGGCTTCGGCTGAGAATTTTCATTTCGGTTCATCCCTTGTGGCCGGTCTGTCTCATCTGATCTAACACTGTATTATTTCGACCAAACCAGAGTTGGTGATTGTTGGAACAGTGGATTGACTAACGGTTTTACTGAGTTTTATTTAGTCTTTGTCCAGTGTGAATTTAAACGATCTGCAGGGTAAAGTTATTATTTTTCCAATAGAGTCTGGTGGCGAGTAAGAGCAGTTCAACGGCTGTTTTAACAAAAAGCTAGAAAAGAACATTTGAAAAGGAACCTGGGCTCTTTTTCTCTTGACAGTGTCTTGATAGTTAAGGATGCTGAATTTAGCCATAGAAGAATAGTAAAGCACAAAGGGCCATGATGGAGACTGACTCTTTAGGTGGTGGAACGAGGGAATCATGCTGCAGGATCAAGTCTATCCTCAGAGGACGTGACGCCTTCCCTTTCCGTTTCCTCCCCTCGACAGGCTCTGCTACTTCACAGAGAAAGAGATTATTTTGATTCAGGCACACATTTATATATGTATTTATAGAAGGATTTGAGAAAAACAACTATTAAAATGATAAGTTGCTCATGTAAATTTCATGCAATTTCTACTCAATTGCATATTTACCTTTCTGTTCAGCTTTCTTTGGTGGCCCAACATCCAAAAAGAACAAACTGTCATCTGACTTCTCAGACAGCAGACCTCTGAAATATATAAAGATCACATCATGTTTAATTTAGACTAGAAACTGCTTTTTCCAACGTTTCATCTAACAACAATGATTCTCATGATCAATTCATCTGTTTTCAAGTAAATGACTAACCATTTATTGTATAAAACAAGATAGTAAAATAAAATGCCAATGATAAGTTCCAAGAGACCAATGTGACATCTTTAAATAGCTTGTTTGGTCCGGCCAATAGTCCAAATCCTAGGGCTGAATAATAAAACAATAACAACAGTTATTGCAATACAATATCGCCCAGCCCTACCAAATCCCCAAGATATTCAATTTACAATGATACATAAGAAACAAAAGCATCAAATCCCCATATTTGGGATCTGGAACCTGCACATGGTTTTAATGTTTGCTTGATAAAAGGTTTGAATGGTTAATCGACAGTCATCAACTAACTGAATAATCATTTCAGCAGTTTGTACTGGTACTCTCTTCAATTCTAAATTAAAATAAAAAAACAAAACAAATGGCCTGACATGAATTTCACAATTTGTGGCATTCATGTGAAACACAATGGAGTCTTTTACAGGCAACAAGCAGTCCACAGCACATTGGGCCTTCAGCACTAGTTGACTAGACTTGTTGTTTGGCAAATAAACTTGAATTTCCTGGAATTTATTTCACCAAGCTGGATACTGCGACACTGTCTCCATCAAAATGGTTAGGGGAGTAACGTTAATAAAATGCCATAACAAAACAGGACTGGCCAAACTAAAAAGATACAGCCAACATTTGAACATAAACCTGTAAAACGTCCACAAAATGTCCTGTATCACAAATAACCTCGTGGTGGACACGTGTTTTGGGTTTTGGGTTTTGGTTTAACGTTAACTTCATCGGTACCTCACTGTTCGTGCTCCCCGCATATGGAAACGTATCTAAACTCACCCTGTGGTCCTCTCCTGGTGTCGGACGTCTTCTAAAAACGCATCTACATCGTTTATGTCGCTGTGTTTGTTCCAGTTCTTTTTCTTGTTCTTGTTCACACGTTTCCTCCGACTACTGGCCGGGTCTGAAGTGTCTGAAGAGGACTTAAAATTTAGAAAACCTGGCTGTGAAGCAGCCACGCGTTTCAACCTCCTGGCCGCCGCCATGTTGGGAGACTGAGAGAGAAACACGTTCCTTCTTCTTTTGTGGCGGAGTGAAGGTGGTGGCGCCCCCTGTAGGACAGATACAGTCAATGCTATAAATGTAAATAAAAGTTTAAACTTGTGGGGTTTTGTTTCATAGTATCATATTTTATAAGGCTATAATTATTTTTATTTACAACACAATGAGTACATTAACATAGTTTTGTGATAGTCATAACAAGAGTATTTATAGATTGGTTTTAATCATAATCTTTATATTAAATTGCATACTAAATAAAATAAAAAAACGTGAAAATTGTGTTTAAAGATAAAAGTAACGTTACTAAATGCCACTCACTTTATATTCTCACTCCAATATTGAGAGTGCTTTAATTGCCTTTTTCTTTCCAGGTAAAATATATTTAATAAAACACTAATAATACTAATCACCCAAACTAACAAAACTGTCAATAATCAAGATTCAGATAAACTCCCGACATTGCACGTGAGTGTGGTCATGCACTTGTTTATCATGTTGCTGCATGTATGTAATGTGTTTTGTCCCAAATGCATCATGGGAAACGTGTCTCCTGTTGCTCTCCTATGTTCTTTTTCCTTTTTTTTGCCCTCTTCGTTTTATTGCGAGAACAACGCTTTAGAGACTCAACAATAAATTCCCATTTTTAAGCCGCAATCTTTCACTAAGTTTTCAAAGGTAAGTATCACCGTTTCAATAAAACTCTAATCTATCATTTAATGTCATGTTAGTTGTCTGATGGACGTGTATTTTCGTTTATTTTCGGTGAAAAAGAAAACGCAGAGCAGCCGAGCTATTATCTGCCTGCTCGGGGAGTCGGGGACCTAAAAGGCATTCGTGATCTGCTCGAATTTGACTCGGAAATGCGCCTAAATTGAGGGGTCATCTGACAAAATATTGTTCATCAATTGATCCCCTGACATGTCTAGTGTCATTTTCAAAAAGTATATTCCAGTTTCATGCCGCGGTTTTTATATTCTTCCGTCGTTTTTATCATCACCGTCATCGTTTACTACAACGATTTTTCCTTCCCGTTTACATTCTTCTAGCCAGCAGCCAGCCATCATCTTTAGGTGTGCTCGTTTGCGGACTCCGGACAGCTGGTGGGGGCGGTGTCGCCTCGTTTCCTTCAAAATAGCTCATTCTGAATAAAAAATCAAGGCTTCTGCGCAGCCGGAGAGCACCCTGTGAAGAAGCGAACAAACCCACGTTCAATGCGCAAGGGGCGGGTGTTGTCGGGCAGTCACCTTGCTGTGATTGGTCGAGGGATTCACAACATCCCGCCCCACGGGCTCGTATTCGGGAGGTGATTGGTCCAGACTATAAAGAGGTCTGCTATGATTCGATGCTTTCGCTGTCCTCCTTACTACAGTCATTGCATAAGCTGCCTGGGATATAACTTGAAAAAACGGAGGCTACTGATGCGGATTTGTTTTGTGTAACTCACTCTAACTGAAGAGTAGAGTCTGTGATGTTGATGTAAAGGCCTAAAACACAATTGTATTGTAAACAATTGTAAACAACTGAAAAATTACATTTTTATCCTTTATATCCTGTACCCTTAAACTATTCCGTTGCACATGTGCCTCAAAATGCTTTGTAGTTACTTTATCAAAGCAAACTTTGTAATGTGCCCTCAGGTGATCTTTATTAGCCATGGCCCGTACCAAGCAGACTGCCCGTAAGTCCACTGGAGGCAAAGCCCCACGTAAACAGCTGGCCACAAAGGCTGCTCGTAAGAGTGCCCCTTCTACTGGTGGTGTCAAGAAGCCCCATCGTTACAGGTGAGAGCTCACATTGTTCTTCTGTTATTGCTGGAAAGATAAACAACACAAGAGGCTGTACATATGTGGATTTAACCTAAAACTCAACTGACTTACAGATGGATTCAGTAGTTTTCCTCCAGCTCACAGGAAGCTCTTTGGGGACATATTTTAGTTCTCTTATTAATGCACTACTAATGTACTAATTACTCTATTAGCAAACTTTGTCACAAAACACAGTCTGTGTATATGGTGCATTTTGGACCGTTATGGGGAGAAAGCATCTCTTGAGTGGAACTGATATTCTTTACCCTGGACTCTCTCAGACTCCTACAAGTAGTCAAAGACTACTTACAATATGCCGAGGTGCAAAGATGAAAAAGTGTTCTGTTGAATTCAATTTAAAATTTTGCTCATGTTAGTGTGTGCGTCTCCTCTCCAGGCCTGGTACTGTGGCTCTGCGTGAGATCCGTCGTTATCAGAAGTCCACTGAACTGCTGATCCGCAAGCTGCCCTTCCAGCGCCTGGTGAGAGAAATCGCACAGGACTTCAAGACAGATCTGCGTTTCCAGAGCGCAGCCATCGGAGCTCTGCAGGTCAGCAGCGGCCACTGTAGAAAATTGTTAACCTAATAGCATGTTTCATCAGTCCAACTAAACACCAATGCTTTGACTCTGCCATCTGCAGGAGGCTAGCGAGGCCTACCTGGTGGGTCTGTTTGAGGACACCAACCTGTGCGCCATCCACGCCAAGCGTGTCACCATCATGCCCAAAGACATCCAGCTGGCACGTCGCATCCGTGGGGAACGCGCTTAAAATGTTTTCTTATTTGTTATACGCTGTCCTCTTGTCCCTTCACCACTCTTTCTATCCCTTTCCTGCCTCTATACTTAATTAGTAGTTTGGTTTGAGGTTCTATATATATCATATGATTGTGATAACCGTAAAATGTGTGATCATGTCTTCTTTGGTGCTACTAGTAGCAGTTTCCTTAGAGATATCTTCATGTATGTTTGAAACTTTGAAGCACTCTGAATTACACTCACTCACTTCTAACTTGCTAGCTCAAAGGAATGCCTTATCTCTATGAAAAAGGTGTTTTTGCAAGCCAATAATAGTGTGATGTGAATTGAGCATAAGAAATAGCATTAAGGTTGAGACATCTTCATCTTCAGACGGACATATACATTGATATAATGGGTCTTCTGATTTCTTTTCTTCTCTTTTAAAAAAAAAAGAATAGAAATTTGTTGTAAAAGTAGTGATTTTTCTTTTTTACAATAATGGTGTATTTCTACTGTTTAATGTATCAAAATACAAAAGTCAGATTCTGGTTGTCAATTAGAAACGTCGTTGTGCTATGATGACACTGCATTTTTGGCAGATTACAAGCGGCATATATGTAGCAGACCTATGTTGATCGTATTTTGAGTTTTCAGCCACGTTATTATGTCCAGGTAATGTTTTGACTTTTTGTTCCTCTCTCAGGTTGATATGGTAACCTAATTTTATTTCTACTGTGTCTTTGATTTATGGTTTCAGCCATTTTTGAAAGAAAAATATTTGTACTCCGGAATTCAAACACAAACATAATAAACAGATTCTTGTGGTTAAATCAGCTGTGAGTGAATATCAACACTAAAATACTTTTCAAATGTGAGCTGAAACAGTTGGACAGAAAATTAATCTGCAACAACTTTGTTATTCTCTTGTCATTTTCCAAGAAAATGTGTAAAAACATTCCACAATCCCAACTTCTCATTTATGAGGATTTTTTGTTGTGAGCATAAATTAACGTTCTTTGAGTTTTGGGCTGTTGGACATCCGAAACAAGCAATTGGAAGTCACTGTGGACTTTAGGAAATTGTGATGGACATTTTTCACTAAACAACTAATAGTTGTAGCCCTACTTCACATTCTTATGCACACATGTAGTACATTTCTATTTTCACTCATCCTATAGATAAATGCTATATACCAAAAAGTTTCAATTGCATAATGTAGCTGAGGTAATAATGAGCATTTCATTCTGATATTTAAATAAAATCCAGGGGGAAACTTTCACTGAAACCCTTTTTATTGTAAACTGAATCCAACAGAACTTTTTCCCGAGACAAACTTACTTTTTTGGGGTATCTTGAAAAAAATAAAAAATAAAAAAGACATGTAACGTTACAGATGAACAATCAGCCTTGACGATGTATGGGGTGGTTTCTTGATTTTTATAGTAATTTCTAAACATACTTGAAGGATTTGTCACATTGATTGTGATCAATTACAGCGCTTTCAATCCGCATTTGAAAAACACTAAAACGTACGACTAACTTTTAAATGCAAAATATCAAACTTTCGGTTTGAGTCTAGAGAACGGCTGAACTCTTCTAACAGCAGCAACACCTAGTAATTCCTCGTCAACTGATCAAGATTTCAAGCGCCGACCTGTTCCCTAAATATCAATAAAACGCAGTCAAAGTAATTACCGCATGTTGACCAGCGCCAAACTCATAAGAGTGACCACAGAAATGTTGTGAACGCTGTTGCATTGTGGGACAGATGATTGACGCGGCGGCCATTTTCCCGCTGGACGCTGCTTCCCATTGTGGATACGAAGAAGAAAATAGAGACAAGCGAAACATTTCTCACGACTTATACTCACTTTCCCCCTAGGTAAGCCTCTCGAAATATGCCACTGTGTCTGTGAATGAACTTTGTATTTTTAAGTTGATTTTTTTTGTAATTTGTAGGCACATATAACTATGAAAAACCTCTAATTTTGTCGTGTGAGAAAATAACAAACACGGCTGTCGAAACGACGGTGAAATGCAGTCTTTACTGCAGCCGTTCAGATCAGGGGAAATTCTGTTTCAAATTATGCGCCGGTTCAGCTCGGTCCTACGCAGCCGTTAGGGACCTTTCAGCTCTGCTATGTGTACGTATGAGTTCCTTGAAATGTTTTCTGTGTTGTTCTCTCATTTCCCGATAGACTGGAACAGCGGTTATTTGTAAAACTGAAGTTGTTTATGTGCTACTCCTTTGCTCTTCTGCCCTGGGTCTTTATCCCGTTTGCGCATCGAACCGCCGCCATCATCAGAGCGGGGTAGGCGGGCCTAGCAACAGGAGTGGAAGGCAGCTGTAGAGCCCGCCTACTTCGAAGACTCTGCATACTGATTGGCTCATAGGTTATATTTTTAGAGACCGTTTGGTTTGCTAGCCAATAGAATCGTCGTTCATCTTTGATTGACGTGTGTCGGGCTGATAGTGATAGGGAATGTCTTGTATGTTTATTTACCCAAAAAGTTAACTTATTTTAAGTTGCCTGTTGCAGTTTTTAAAACTATATAATACAAAATGTATCTTGAGCATAAGTGGCGTTGAGAGGGCTAATAATCTGTATTTAGGAAGTGTCTTCAACAACAGTGGTTTCACCTCAAGTGCAGAAGTATCAAACCAAAAAAAACCAGTAATGAACTAATATTTTACTTGTCTGTTAGCATGTTCGCATTATTGGTGCAGTTAAAGCATTTGTACAAGAAATCAGGAGAATACTTACAAGGAGAACTCTTGACCATGGAGCATGTTGTGCACACTAAATAATTGAACACTTCTTCTTTATTTATCTGTCTTCTGTAGGTGATCTTTAGTAGCCATGGCCCGTACCAAGCAGACTGCCCGTAAGTCCACTGGAGGCAAAGCCCCCCGTAAACAGCTGGCCACAAAGGCTGCTCGCAAAAGCGCCCCTTCTACTGGTGGTGTCAAGAAGCCCCATCGTTACAGGTGAGACAGGCAATAACAGCTCCCAGATAAGTGTTTTCACTGTGTTTTAGGTCAGACAGAAATCCTAAACCATATAGTGAAAAACTTATATGGTGAAAATAACATTAAAATGTTTCTAGAACACAAAGGAGTACAAAAAGAAATGCTCAGACCTTTGATTATAAACTTTAACTAAACCAGCTATAGGTATCCTGCTTTGTGTTGTTTGACATTGATGTATTTGATACAAAAAACATATTCTTCCCATATCCTCAGCACATAACATTTTTTATGTATTGTGAAGGCCTGGTACTGTGGCTCTGCGTGAGATCCGTCGTTATCAGAAGTCTACCGAGCTGCTGATCCGCAAGCTGCCCTTCCAGCGCCTGGTGAGAGAAATCGCCCAGGACTTCAAGACGGATCTGCGTTTTCAGAGCGCAGCCATCGGAGCTCTACAGGTCTGCATTACAATCAGATCCACACTAGGCACTTAAAGCTGGATCTTTAATTAAAGAATCCTAAATGTAAACCTAACTGTATGTGAATGATATAGTAAAGGCTGGACAATTTTTAAAGTTCAGATGAGAGCAGCAGTAAAGTACTTTTACTGTACATACATATATATACAGATTGTCCAAATGCATGTCTCTATAAGCAGGTCTAATAAAGACGTCACTGTACATATCTTTGGTGTTAAATTAGTCTAAAATTGCAACAACTATCTACAGTCACCCATATTAAAGTTACCAAAGCCAAAAGTGATCAATCACTTGATCAGCCAGTCATTTTAGCTCTACTGACAACTGTTGCATTTCCTTCTCTGCAGGAGGCTAGCGAGGCCTACCTGGTGGGTCTGTTTGAGGACACCAACCTGTGCGCCATCCACGCCAAGCGTGTCACCATCATGCCCAAAGACATCCAGCTGGCACGTCGTATCCGTGGGGAACGCGCTTAAACGTTTCTCCTCCTCTTGGTCTTTCTCCTTTTCACCTCTTCCTGCCCTTCCTTCACCAGTCTGTCTCGCCCTCCTTAGCCCCTCACCTTCTCCCTCCCCCTCTCCCTCCCTGTGTTAGTAGTGTGTAGAGGAAAACTGATTATATTATGGATACAGTGTATAGTCGTGGTTTTCTTAGTGCTCTTGGCAGCAGACTTCTAGGGTACTCTCTTTTTGTGCATGTACCGACTCTTTGGTGATGAGATCTCCTTAAGCACACGGCTCCTATTTTGCAATGTTTCTGACCTGACTCTGTGGGGGAGAGGGTGATTTGTGGATAGTATAAGGAAAAAAACAAGGCCTAGAACAATGCAAATTTAGGAGGGACAGACAGGAGGAGAGGATGGGTATTTGTCTGCTGGGGGACTCTAGTCTCTTTTCTGCAGCAGGGTGCTAGAAGAACTTGCCTGGTCCTCTCCTCCTGCTTTCTATCCTCTGCCGGCTTCGCTCTGATATGTGCAGAGACGACAGTGTTGGTCTCTTCTCATGAAGGCCGAGGCTGGATTTTCTGTCCCTGTATGTGTCTGCATGAGTGTTGGCTCTGATCACCACAGCAAATTGTATACAATCCATCAGCATCTTTGGAAAAGTTGATTTATGATTACCTTATTGATCATTGCTGTCATCTGTCTATGTTAGGGTTTTTATTTCCTTCCAAATAAGTCTCATGCACAGGATTTTTAATATTTTTTTCACTTTAAACTATTTGTGGATGACATGGAGATGGGGGGATAAATCAGATTAAAACACCTACAGAGAACAAAAAAAAAACAGATTTAAACAGATTTTTCTACTGAAATGTAAAGCTACTGACTTGCTTTGGCACCAAAGTTTGATCCTCTTGTAGACACTCTTTTCCTAACTGACAGAAGAGTTTCGCCTCACCTGTTTTTGTGGTGTTGAAATTGGTTTCATCTAATTATTTAAAGCCAAAGCTTGAGAGCTCAAGTATGGTGTCAGAGATCCCTTTTTTAGTAGTGGCTCATTTTCTAATAAAGAACCTTTTTATTAACAAAGGTTCATCTTGGTTTATAATGTTCTCCAAAACCAAAAGCTCTCAAAGTGTGAAAAAAGATTTTTTTAGAAACCAAATGACTGATACTGATTAAAATGTGAAAATGTAATGTAAATCAGTGTTGCATGACAAATAATACTGGTCATGTTTTCTGTATACGTCCCCCCCCCCATTGCTTTCTTTTCTCCGGATCAGTTGATCGTCTGTATACCGTCTCAGGTTGACTCGTCACCCTTTTAACTTAATTTTTATTTTTTTGCTCAATTTGATTTTTTTTCTCTTTTTTTTTTTTTTTTTTTTTTTTTGTTGAGGATGATGTCTCAATTACACAATGTTTGTAATTTCCAGATTTGTCATATAAGGTGGTAATAAATGGATGTTACACACAATCCCATGTCTCAGTGGTATACACACTTCCACTTTAATCTGTTTTATCATTCCCGCTTTTATAAAAATAATTATTATAATAATAATGTCATAACATTTTCCGTGAAGAGAAGAGTTACAACATGGTGATGTAACTGTTCTTTACCTGTGTCCTTGTTAAACTGTTTGTTTTGATGGATCTGGCATGGAGAAAGATGATGTAAATAACAGTCATATATCACCTTTGGACCCGCATTGTACATACAAAGTAGTCAATTCAAACGGTGCATAATAAAGCTGAAATACCCCTGACACTAAGCTTATACCTCTATGGAAAGTGATTTGAGAGTCATACGCAAACCAAGTCAATTTTATTTCAATAGAAACAACCCAGGAAAGGCACCAAAAACTCAAAGAATCGTGTTCAATGTTAAAAAAGCAGGTAGAGGATTTCTATATTCAGATAGCTTCACTAAGCACGTCTTGAATGAAGAAATGCTACATGTCTTTATATGTTCACACGCCATGAACATCTTCCAGATGGTCAAAATCCACTCAAATGAAAGCACATTATTACCATAAGATAACTATAATCCTAGATCAGTAACCCTTTCTTAAATACTTTCTAATGTATCTTCTGTAGCTGAAACCTTCATAGATTAAAGTCCTGTGAGCCCTGATGTAACGCTGATGCCAGTCACACCACTAGATGGCAATAAAAGACCATATTTGTGTTGGTAACGTCAACTTAAAAACTCTTTTATCTGATGAATGGACTTCCTGCTCATTTTTGAATTTGGACACTATTATTATTTTTATTAGGTTAGTAAATTTGAATGTGTGCAGTTTTGTAGTTAGCCCTCCGAGCTGTTTGTTTTGACATGTTCACCCCTGTGGCCTCGCTTTTCTGCTTCATAAACATACACAAACTTAGATATTTTTTTGTATCCCACCTTTGTTATTCTACTAATGGAATATGATTTACTTCTTCCTTTACGTGTCTGACCATTGAGCTAAATTTAAATCAACTTCTAAAAGGACGTCTACTCTTTACACATCTTTGTCTGATGATACAACACTAATTTAAAGTGACTTCTTTGTTTTTTTATTCTTTCAGGGTAATGTGTTATGTACCCATCACACATAAACATATACACCGATGTGAGACTCCAGCATTACTAATTTAAAGTGACTTCTTTGTTTTTTTATTCTTTCAGGGTAATGTGTTATGTACCCATCACACATAAACATATACACCGACCTGAGACTCCAGCATTACAGTTAATATCCTTTTCTGGGTTGACATCATTCCCCTCATCAGTGTTGCATTTCATCCTTCTACTTCCTTGATTAAAAGAGATAAAGCCCTCAGTCATATTCATTACACACACACACACACACACACACACATATTCACCCATGTCACTGTGGCCTCGGCTTTACTCATTACAATGAAACACACATAGAAAAACAAACATCTAATCAAACACCAGCCTTTAATCCTGTTGTTTTGAATGGGCACCACAGCTACAGTGGTCTGGACGCATACTCATGTACTACACACAAACCCACAATCGAGCAGTCACTTTTTCAAGGTGAGGGTCAGCTCTGTTGCCACACAAGTGTTTTGGGATCAGATCAGTCTGATGTCACCTACTGAAATCGCAATGTGGTCTACACTGAAATTTTCACATCACTGGAGGTGCATTATTTTGTTAAAGGCAAAATGTGTACCAAAAAATACCATTTTAAAAAAAGATTGTCGTGCTGCAGAGATGTCCTGGCCCACACATCATTTTCTATCGACTTCAGAAAACATCTTGCTGCTTGCAAAAATCACACCATAGTCATTTAAATGTATTTTTCAATGAAAGTGAGAATAATTACGTAAAAATGAGCATTACCTCTAATAAATCAGTCAAAATAATCGCAATTAGTAGATACTTTTTCAAAATCATTCAGCCCTAGGATATACATACATACATTTTTTTATTTGTATTTTTCCCATGAGGTTTGATCAAGTTTTCATTTGCACAGCTACCACTTAGAGTGGCAAAGGTCGGACGTTTCAGCCATTTATCCAGCACTGTTAATTTCTCTGCTTGCTCACTAACTAGTTTTTATGTAGTCTAAATCCCAGCACATTATCATGATGGTTCAACACGGTCATGATGCTGTGATGTATCCTCAGTGCAGTTGGCCATTTGTAGCTAGTAGTTACCATATATATAGTATAATTTACAGACACATCAAGCACATATGTATTGTACTATAAGATCTGTACCTCTTTGCAACTGCTAAAGTACGGTACAAGTAGATATACTGTGCGTCTAGCTGTTCCAATTACGAAGGTGTTTCATTGATTACATATTATCTGAGAACATTTATGGTTCGACTTACAGTTCTGCTATGAAAATGTTGTAAACATTGACAACCCAATCGCGTAATAATTCATATAATCTAATCCCTTTTTTTTTTTTTCTTCTCTTCTCTTCTCATTTGTATTAAGAAACATACATTTCCCCAGATTACAGTAGAAACTGGTTTCACACAGTTATACAGATAATTTATACATTAAATAATTTTATTGTTTGGATTTAAAAAAAAAAACAGTTGACCCTTAGCTAATCTAACTGCAGGATTACATGGCAGCATCTCAAAGAACCATTTCTTTGGACCCAAGCACTCTTAGAAAATGGTGTGTGGAACCAAGAGCTTCAGGCTTTTATATCAAAATAAGCCTTAATAATTATGACTTATGATGATGCATTGTCTAGCACAGTGTGGACAACCTGGAAATATCTTTTCCACAGAGTTTTCATTTAGCAAACTCAGAGCTGGAGCTCAAAATGAGTAAAATGGGGCTAATCGGGCATCTGTTATCTAAGTATGGCGTTTAAAACTTCCTTTTTTATTTGCCATTATGCTAATGTTGTCTCTTGATTGTTATATGTTCATTGTGGCTTTGTTCATCAGAAACACAGCGCACAGAGTGCTTTCACAGTGGAGGAGCATCATCACCCCTCAACACTAGTATGGTGCCCTCATTGCTGAGCACATAATGGACCATACATGTTCATCTAAAGAAGGTGTGTGCATAGTTATTTATTTCTAATCGTATGTCTTCGTCCTTGTGTGAATGTGTGTGTGTGTGTGTGTGCACAACTGTGCATTCGCCTTCCCCAAGGTCTGCATAGTGGCGCTCCATCTGTGGCACTCAGGGGATTAAAGCCAATCTGTCTGTCTGCCGCTCAAAGTGCTGACCGTCAGACCAGCACCAGATTAACACAGTGCTGGGATTGGTTGGGGGGGGGGGTCATGGGGTGTGGGTGGAAGAGAGAGAGAGAGAGGTGGATGTTGAGGAAGAGAAAGAGAGATGTATGTGTGTGTGTGTGTGTGTGTGTGTGTGTGTGTGTGTGTGTGTGTGTGTGTGTGTGTTGAGGGAAGGTGGGGGCCTACAGGGTAGGGGCAGGTTGAGAGGTTGACCCCAGATTAGTGCACAATTGGTACAGTGTGTGTGTGTATGTGTGTGTGTGTGTGTGTGTGTGTGTGTGTATGTGTGTGTGTGTGTGTGTGTGTGTGTGTTTGGGAAGGGAAGGGGCTTACAGACATAGAGAGGGACAGAAGGGGAAGAAGGACGAGGGACAGATGTACAGTATAAGGTGGGTGGATGGATGGGGGGCGTAGTTAACACAAAACTCAGTGCAGTTGCTGAAGTACCTACTCTATGTGGCTGAACCAGACAAGAATTCTCCAAGTGCTGTTGGGTGGAGAAACAGAGAATTTAAAGCAGACGCACCTTCACCTGTAAATGTTAAAAAAAGAAAAAGAAATAATCCTGTTGACGTCATGCAAGAACAGGAGCTTGAGACCATATTCCCAATAAAACACTCAACTCTGTGCGTTTTCTCAGAATCTTCCACTTCATGTTTAGTGCGTACATATTCATAAGTGCCTGAGAGGGAAGGTCAAACTCTGTCTGACTGTTAACAGTTCGAAGATCCGACAAAGCACTTCATTTAAAGCATACCGAGGCTGGCCTGGGCTGCCTTTTGCTGACACCTACTGTTATCACAGTGTGTACTCCAGAATGTGAAAGGCTACATCAGTGTTACATATGATGGTTTCAGAGCTACCAAACATCATTGCATTTATGAACTTACAGTAAACTGATAAGGACTAAAGTGTCTGCCAAATGAATCTAATGGGCAATGCTGACAGCAGATAAAACCTGGAAGACCAACTCAAAGCCAACATGGACATTAGGAGGTAATATGTGTTGAAGGAAAACACAGAGTGAAACCGATGTTATGTTGCCATAAATAAAAAGCAAAATAATTGGGTAGTTAACATCTGCACTGAGTGAACTGAGATTAGGATGAGTTTACCCTCACCTGTCCCTGTGGGGTGAGACAACGAAGTCCAGGTGGGATGATTGGCAGTAAATGTGAAAGACGTGGGGGTTTTGTGTGCGTGCTGGGGGTTTTAGTCATGGTGGGAGGGTAGGGGCAGAGGCCTGGGGTTCAGTGTACCACCGAGATTAATGTAGTGTACTAGTGCACAAAGAAACATGGTGAGTGGGGGGTATGGAAAACCCAATGGTGGGGGCGTGGAGGGAGTTGGGAATTGCGCACTGGGATTAACCATGTTTAGCCATTAGCACAACCTGGTAGTCAGCTAGCAACACAGGAGGGGTTCAGTTGCGCCACACACACAGAGTGTAACAAGAACTGTAACTATTAGTGACACTACACTAACCCTACACGGTGCTGAACAAGCTAAAATCTAAAAGTGCTAAGAGCTATGTGTAGGGTTAGCACAACAAATCATCCTCCCACATTATGCAGCCATCTGATTCAGTGTTAATGAAGTTATGTCTCTGGCTGAGCTCACTGACAGTAGCGTAAGCATAAACGTTAATGTACCAAACTGTAAAAGTCCGAAACACCCAGCCCAACCTTGAAAACAAAAACCTAACTGATCAAATGCTTTGTGTCTCATCAAGTCACCGCTTCAGGTCTTCTGTCAAAAGTTGTACATGAACACAGCACAAAGACTGCAGTTAACGGATGGGAATAACTAAAGAGGAGTCTGTATTCCTGTGCTTTTGAAAAACAGTCAATTTGTGGTGTGTGGGCTTAAAAGCATCAAGGGTCAAAATCTAAACATAAGATCTTCGTATGTTTAGCTTTTGACCCTTTGTTATACTTTGAATAAACTGTTGTTAATTAGTTTCCTCTCCTAAATAAAGACATATAAAATCTCTGCTTCAGATAACAATTTGTCTGACATGGTTTGTTTGCAAAGATGTTGATAACCTATTAAAAAAATCCTAAAACGATCTCTATTCCTTCTCACCAAATGAAAGATTTAGAATCTGTTAATATGCAAATATTGTTCATTTCAAAAGTTTAACATCTGGACACAAGATATCTCCTACTTTTCCCCTTCAGCAGCCATCTGGCGTCAAACTAGAAGCTCAAACATCAGAATCAAGAAAATATAACCAAAACACATTTTTGAGTGCGGAGGACTTTAAGTGTGCCCGTAAAGAGCAGGACTGGACCTGGACCCAAAGTTCAGTCTCACTTGCTGTTTATGGCTGTGAATTGTATTGCTGTGCTGTACCAGTGTGTGTCTGGTGTGTGTGTGTGTGTGTGTGTGTGTGTATGTGTGTGTGCTGGCCTGTTTCTAGCAGGCCATGTGCTTCTCTAGTCACACTGCCACCAAAACCTGTAGGGACAGAGGCGCTCGCTCTCTGTTACTGTGCTTGCTTCTCTACAGCTCCCCCTAATGACCACTGAACAAACAAATTTCATATTCATATTCACATGCAGAACAGTTCTGTTTCCACCTGACTGTTCACATAATATACTGTTTATTAGAGTGGCACGTGATCACAAATACTGAATGAAATGGTGAGTCTAGCGGAGTCCTGTGTCCTATAGGCCAAACAGGAATATAGTAAATTCATACAATTTTTCTTTAACTTTTAAGATTTTATGGTGCATCATTTATGGCACTTGAAACAATACTATGTCATAATAATGATATATTATCTTATCTTATGTTAGTTGGTATAAACAGATACTGATGACACTCATATTTGATGACAAATAATGATGGTGGATTTTGTTTAAGTGGCAGAAATTGACTTGCATATGTTTAGTTAATTGCTCACATTTTAGAATATACAGTATATTATGTAGGTCTACCTCAAGTTTAATGATGTTTAGACAATCAGCCATATGTGCTCTAATGGCCCTTTTATGTAAAAACTTTATGTAGAAACTATGCAAGATTTGAAACAGACATTTAGCCTTGATGCTGGTGGTTTGGTGCACAGAAAATTGTGTTTCTTCTACAACAAAAGGTATATATACATATATTGGCACACAGTAAATATTTGTGTGTGTGTGTGGGGGGGGGGGCTGCCTGTTCCGTCACAAACAGACATGGTTGGTGTGTTTGTTGTTGGCAGAACACACAGACAAACTGGCATGTAAATAGCCCCTGAGTCACAGAGATGAAACAAACATGTTGACTCTGTTTCCAGAATGTGTGTGTGTGTGTGTGTGTGTGTTGGTATGTGTGTGAGAGCATCAGTGTGTTTCCGACTAATATTTTGTAACTTAATGGAGGCACCCCCTGACCCTCCCCACCCCCACCCCATCCGTTTGTGATTGGTCTGTGGCTCCAGCATCAAGGATTAGGCGATGTTTCCCCACTTTACGTCCCCTGTTCCTCTTTCTCTCTCCTCTTTTCTATTTCTCTCTTTCTCCCCACATCACATGATCCGTTACATCACGGGATTGAGGTCAGAGCTGGATTAGGGCAAGCTACGCGAGTGAGCAAGAGAGGCAACACTGGAATTACTGAAAGTGAGGGAGGAGAAATGGTGGTGGTGGTTTGGGGGGGGGGGGGGGGGGGGGGGGGAGAGTTGTTCAGATGGCCTGCAGATGAAGAGAAAGAAGGAGAAGAAAAGAGAGATGGGAGATAGGGAGAGACTGAAACAAAGAAAGAGGAGGGAGGTAGAGAGGGGGGATGAAGATATGAAGGGGTTTACTCTAAAATGTGGATTGAATAATGCAACGGTCTTGGTGTCATGGCTGATGCTCTAAATGCAGTAAAGTGTGTTGGACAAAGTGGAGCTCTGAAAGAATAAAACATTGTGGGGGGGGGGGGCATAAGGGTGGTGTAGTGATGGGGGCAAAGTTGAAAAGCTCAGGCAGGAGCTCAGACTACATTGTAGTCTGTCTGTCATCAACCACCAACAGGGTTTAAGTACTGCAGTAGAACAGTAGACAGTTTTCGACTTAAAAAATAACTACCCTGCCCCCAAATATTTGCCTCTGAAGTAATCAAGTAGTGTTAAGTACCTCAAAATTGTACTTAAGTGCAGTACACAGCAAGTGTACTTAGTTACTTATCACCCCTTTCTGTGTTCATATGATGAATGAATTTGAGGATTTAATACAGTCAGTTTACTTGCAGTAATGTTGCCTCCACATTATTGCATGTGTTTAAAGGTAGGGGTATGTGATTCTAATCCAATACACATATTTTTGTCAGATTCAGCAAATATCTCTTCACAGTCCACTAGATGTGTGTGCACTGAAATAAAATCACCTGTTTGTACTCAGCCCTGGCTCTGAAAATGGGAAACAAACAAAGTGGCTCCGACTGAGCCACACAACACTATTCCAGCTGTTCTAGCCATGATTTGTGTGTCAGCTAACGCTAAATGACTTGCTCACGGACATTAGCTTACTTTGTAATGCTCCATGACATGCTGTTGTTGTGATGTTAGTAGGAGGAGAGTTGTGAGTGTCGCTGTCTGGAGCTGGTGTGCTACTCTGGGACCATCTCGTCCTCTCTGCATGTTAGCGACGCACATAGAATCTATATAAAAAGCATGTAGCAGCATGTAGCGACTAACTAACTTGACTAACTTGAATTACATTACTTGCTGTGTGGTTGTTCGCTCTATATCATGGGATTTGTCATGGTAATGTATTTCTCCAGAATCGCCTACTCCACCTTCAGTACAGGTGTTGATTACAACCAGCAAATGCAGAGTTAAATAAAAAATTTTAAATGAAATATACTTTGAAGAGTATCTGTAAGAGAAGCAATTTACAATTGGTGTGGACTTCAACATGGTACAATTCACAGACACTAAAAGTGACAAAAATGTCAATTGATATTGTTTTCACTGTTTTCACTGGTCCAAGATAGCATAGAAAAACAATTGTAGAATAACAAGCATGCACAAATTAGTCGAATTTTGGTTCAGCAATGATTTAATTATTTAGAGGCATAAGATGTCTATCCAATAAGTAGGTACAATAATGGAAAACATTTAAGTCAGATTAAATGGACATCATTTTGTTTGGTGGAAATATGTTTTTTCCTGATTCCGAATTCTGTCATCTCATGACCTGTCAGATTCATCTTTTGACGGATTGATCTGTCTTGTGAGGTTCCTGGTCCCAAGGTGAGTATGTACCATGCTACTACCACATCTCTACTTGTAGATGCCTCCTCTCTGTGTGGTTTTCATTTACTTGCATCTTTTACATCTCATCTCATGCATAGTTCTCTGTGTCTCAGTTCTGTACTTTTTCAGAGGATCACAGTGGATTGGTGGATTGTTGATAACGAGGTTTCATGAAAAACTGCAGTTTTAAAGACAAACGAGGAAACATGGCTCTGACAGAGCTGGTTTCAGCAGAAAGTGTGGAGAACTCACCTTTGGTATTAATGTTTATTTTGAGAGTAGAAAGTAGAAAGAAATAGAGCAGTGAGGGTAATTCTTCGATGATTTCTACTCCCTTTTCTAGCTGTACATGCTGATGTTTGGTGGACGTTGTGTTCTGTCAGGTTTTTAAAAAAAAATTATTTGTACGAGGTCAAAGTTTAATTAACGATACTTTTTGGGCCATGATGCACTGGGCCTGCAAGAGCATCTGTCAACCGGGGGAACCAATTTGTCATCTGGAGAGGGTGGAGGCTTTAATCCTGCCGATGAAAGGAGAAATGTCCAGAGAAAGATGGACATGTAAATGGAGAGATAGGGGAAGTGAGATGATGAGAAGAGAGTGACAGCACACAGAAGAAGAGGAGGAGGAGGAAGAGGAGGACGATAAGGAGGAGGAGGAAGAGGGAGACTGTAATCCTGTCTAATTCACTTAGTGTTGCGCTGAGGGAGCAGGACACTAAGAGGATTTGGGACATTCTCTAAATTAGATCAGCAAGAATAACAAACTGCAAGGAGAGGTAGAGTGGAGGGAACGAGGGGGCACACTGGGAAAGATGGCACGAAGGAAAGGTCAGATGAGGGAAGGTGGCATGAAGGAGGGAACATGTGAAGACATGGTGGGACACAAGAGATATCTTCAATGCACAAAGGAAATTGGCATGACAAAAATGTTTGTTGCCAGTTTGAATCATTTTGACAGGGAAAAAGACACACTGCTCTGTCTTCCTTTAACATCTAATGTTTACAGTAGGTGCCCTCGAGCAAGACAGTCAACCCCCAAATGAAGACGAGCATTTCTAAGTAAAATAGCCTCCTCGCAAGCTCAACAAAACCTGAAGTTTGTTTAGATCAGAAAAGTGTTGAGACATCAGGAAAAACCTCAGGAAAAACTTTGCCCAGTGTCTCTGATCACATTCATGTTTCATAGTCCACACCAAATGCAGCCATAATCCAGACAACTGTTTTAGTCCAACATATCATTAATCTGAGGCTCTAAACTCTGACTTTTACTATTAGTGATATTAACTAGGTGTTAAATTGTAATCTGCAGTAAAGCCCTTAGCAGAAGTGTATGCTGAGGTTGACAGTGGCTGGTTGATCCATTCATACTGTAATACTGATCCTGTTACCACTACTGGCTGCAGATCACTCACACCTACTTACACTGCAGTGCTATGTGATTTAGCAGCATTACTGCACGATTACAAATCTTATTTGATGACTTATGCAAATGATTACATTGTTTTAATGTATGATCAATGTGATGGTCATTTGAGAATAGCCATAGATTTATTAAGCCAAATTCAAAACACTTTTAATATTCATCTGACTGGCTTTACTGTGTTCAGTGTTGGGGCATAATGAAAGACAGCTGATGTGAATGATTGACTATAAATAAGCAATTTTTCTGAATCAACCAATTGTGTTTTTTATTAATTGTAGGATTATATTATTGTGGAATGGCTGGCCCATCATTGTCATATGTTAATTAATACATACATTTTAAATTAGGTTACTGAGATGTACCTATGTATGTGTACGTGTGTCACCCGTGTTTGGGAAGACACATTTTGAGAAAGAATATTGGGACACTGTTTTAAGTTCTAATATATCCATGAACCAGGCTAACCAGGCTACAAATAATGTTTTCAACCACTGTTTTAACCTGGTTTGACTTTGTTGTGTTACCACACAACAGAACAAAATGTCCGTGACTCTACTCTGGAATGATATTAGTTCTCTGTTTCGTCATGGATTTGTTTTTCATTTTATTTTATTCTAACCGAAGCGCACAAACAAACCAAAAAAAAAATTGTTTATGAGTTTGCCATTGTCTGTGTAAATGTGGTTTGTGTATCTAGCCGTGTCTTTTGTCTTTAGCTGTGGTTGGTAATGACTGTTTGCATGTGTGAATTTGTATGTGTGTGCGTGTATGCTTGGCGGCATTGGGATTAGGAATCGATTAAGAGGAAAATGGAGGCAGGAGGGAGGAAGACGAGAGCAAAGGAGGGAGGGAAGGCAGGAGGGATGGATGGATAATGGGGAGGCTGGGCGGCACTGGCAGCAGCCTCTGGCATGATTACAGTGTGCCTCCAGAGCAGGCCGGCCACCAGCTTGTTTGTAGGGGATTAGAGAGGGGAAAGAAATGAATCATATTTCTAAGTCCTGAGTATGTCAGTGTCTGTGTCTCTGTGCTTCTGAGTCCATATGCTGCAGCTGGGGGATTACAGGAGCACACTGCCTGCAGAGCACAGGAAGAGATCTATCTATCTATATATATATATATATATATATCTATCTATCTGTGTCTCCGTTTATAAGCTGCTCACAATTTCAAAGACACCAAAAACAACAGAGCAACAGTGTAGCATTTTCTACATGTGTAATTTGCTAAATGAACCCATTAAAGTCCAAGACCATTACTGATTTCAGTCTAGCGCTTCAGGACCAGGGCTGAACCCAGCTCTGTGGTCTCCCAGTCAGAAGGCAGGACTCACTGTTACTGGGCCGAATGAGCAGAAATGTGCAGTATTAAACATCTATCTGGTTGTGTTTAATTGGTTACTCCCATTAAACATTTCACAGTTTACAGTGTGGCAGAGTGCAGCACCCTCAGACTTGCAGGTTCAACATCAATTCAAATGTGCACAATATTTTCTACTCAAGTTCTGATAATGTGATCTGTGTTCTGATATGTGTGATTTCACATGATGACCACGATACAAAAAGGCCACACTCCTTCCACAAGAAATAAAGGACAAGAGTCTACAGCCATTCTAGCAGCATGGTAATACTGTGTATAAGAGCTAAAATATCTGAGCTAAATGCTAACATTGGCATGCTAACATGCTCACAATGACAAACTGTAACATGATGACACTAACCAGGCATAATCTGTCTTAGCATTTGTAGCATGCTAACATCATGCTAGTTAGCACTAAACACAAAGTACTGTTGAGGCTGGTAATTGGTCATTAGTTTTGCAGGTATTGTATCCGAAACTAAAGTTCTTAGTTAAAGTTAAAGGATCACCAAATATGGTTGTGGGTAGCAATCCACCTAAAAATCCTCTTACAGTTTTTCTAAGTCGCTTTGGTGCATTTCTCGAATCATCCTTAACATTTGCAAAACAGTAGTGCATTTCTCAAAACAGGTAGTACAAACGGCACAACACAGTGGATTGCCTGCAAAAGCCCATAACTTGCTCAAAATCCTTAGTCTATCTCTCAAAAGCAAATCTAGGACGACAAGTCCTTGTGTCTTGTTTATGAACAAGCAAGTCAAAATGTTTAGCCATCATGTCAATATAACAGTGTACTCTGTAAGTATTTTATGATGTACATTTTGGCTAAGATTTTGATGACAATGATTGAAAATGCACAAGGCTTCACTTTTTTTGTATGGCATATACAATTTTCACCAGTACAAAGTTATACATTGCAGGAGAGAGGACAGAAATCACAGCTATGCTTTTACTGTTCGTACTGTAATTTGTTGACAGAGCATGTCATTGTCATGTCTAGTATGGAAGAAGAAAAGTAAGAGACAGGACTGTTGCATGGGATACACCCCCTTGGCTGACGTTCCAGTCTGTTGTAACAGATATCTTCATCAATCCAGGACACATTTACAAAAATTCTAATAGAAATGTATAGAATGTCTATCTATATATACATTCATATATATATACGGAAGCCCTAATCAAATATTTTTTTACTCATCAGTTTCTTGTGATTTTGACATAACCATAATGGTAATTATAGTGTGGTTTGTTGTATCATTGTATGTATGTTGTATCTCACTTGGTAGAGCATAGGACTTATAGGTGTAAGGTTGTGTGCTCAATTCTCACTGAAGGCTAAATTTTTCTTTTTTATATTTTTCATAATCCTCTTCAACAAAAGTTCTTATGCAAAGACTGTTTCACATGCTCACATTACTGTAAAGCACGTGCTGGACTCTGTGGGTTCTTGGTCCACATCCATCAACCAATGGACTTTTCATTTCCCCATCATTCCCAAATCCATGTAACATTATACAGTTCCTGACGGTTTTCTGACGGAAACACACCTGCCAGCCCCTGTATTCAGCTATGGTTTGTTATCATATTAATTATCCCGTTCTCAGGGGAAAACAACATTTGTTTTATATATATATACATATATTACTGCTCACTGTGGATTGTTAATGTTTCCTGGTATTGAGTATTGGTATGAGTGTTGCTATTGTGATGTTGTTGTGGTCTATTCTTTGTTTATGGTCCTTAAGAAACAACATTTTATTTAGCTATATACTTGTAGGCAAAGGATATGAATAAAGTATTTTAACTTTGATTTTTGATAACGTGTTCAACCATTTTGCATGTAGTGACTAATGCAATGAATTTATGCCTAGATGTTTTGGGGGTAAAATTATTCAACAGGGACTGGTATAATTCATTGTGATCTGCAGGACATAAGCAATTGAAAATGTAGTCAGTGTGTCAAAGCATTTGCAATTCGTTCAAAACAATGAGAAAGTGCTTTTATGATGTGCACAAGTGACGGGATGATGTGGAGATTGAACAATTAGTTTTGAGAATTTCAATTCTGATCTGAGAAATGCACCAAAGTGACTGTGAAAAACTGTAATAATAGTTAAAGCAAGTTTTTTGTGAGATTTGGTGCCCCTACCATTTCAGAATGTAAGTAACTGCTGTCTTTAAAAAGGACAGCTATACACATGCATTTGTTAAGATTATATTACGATCAAAAACTAGCAAGTTGCCAACAGGGATGGGCTGTATTTATGATACATGTAGGCTATTTACAATATGTATTGAAATACAAAATAGGATTTTGTCAGTTGTATTTCATAAAGTTTATGAAAATAGTTTAATATTTTGTACCAAAACGCTTGTTTTGTATTTTGTAGTTTAATATCAACACTATACATAAATATATATATATATATATTTATAAATACTATAAATTACTTTGTCTACGTGATGATGTCATAAAAATGCTGCGTACACTGTAGTTTGCCTAGGATTGTTAAGATCAGAATAGAAAATTGGTCCAGAAGAAGAAGGATTAGGTGGGAAACGTGGAGCTTTTGATTGTTTTTTCAATTTCTGTTTCCATTTTTCACAGCCTAGGCTAAATTGTTTACCAATTTACATAATGTTCTAGCTAACTATTTGACTCAAGTAGCAGCCCTCACAGGTAACATTTGCTTGCTACTTTCAACCTAAAAATAATAATATGGTGTTTTCAAGTTGAGCAAACTGTTCCTTTAAAACTGTTCTTCATCTGGGTAATCACAGGGATATGTGAATCTATGATACATTAACTGATTGCCAGTTTTCTCATCAGATTTATTGCACAACTCATTAGAGACAGAAAAGCTGTTGCTCTCAATCATTGTCCACTTAATCAGCTTAATCAGTCAGTATATTGGTGAATGGATCTATGCCTTAAAGAGGCCAGTATGTGATTTCATGGTACCTTCAAAAGGTATTTTTAGTATTTGTGAAATATACAAAGACAGTATATACAGTTACATGGTGTGGTTGCAGTATTTATTTATTTTTAATTAGGGTAATTAGTGTCTTATTTTAAAATACATTTTGATGTATCTTTGCCCATCCCAGGTATCCGACTTTGCTAACACATCCAAACATCAAGCAAGCACATCAACACAAGACATAGCAAGGCAGCTAATAACGTTATTACTTACTGGTCCAACAGCAAGAATGCCAGCTCTACATCTATGTGGCATCCTTGGAAAGCTAGCCAACAAACAGCAACTGACACAAGAGCATGTACAGAAATGTTATCGATGTCCCAGTGTGTTATCTATCTATGTTGGCTAATATCAACTCAATATTTATAGCTAGTGGCTAAACCTCTGTCTGTGAAACTTCTGGCTGATTTTGCTTGAGTTGACAACTTTGCAAACACATGCAAACATCAAGCAAGCATAACAACACAGAAAGCCAGTTACTAAATTATAACTTTCTGGTCCAACAGATAGCTCAAGCCACAAGTAAAAACATGTAAAAGCCAGTCCCATATTTACTGTTGTCTGGTTGCTTGCTCATCACTCTCTCTTTTTCTTAGGATTCATCCTATGGGGATCATGTTTCATGGCAATCCATCTAATAGTTTTGCAAGTTTTAGACCAACATTATCATTCCTGGAGCCATGACACTAGCTTGGCTCAAAACAACAGCACCAGTTGAAAGCAGTGAGTATTACATGTTGGGTTGGACCATTTGTCGGGTTGCATTTTCTTGTGGTTTTTGTCATTGTGATTCAAGACCCACAGCCTTGTTTCAAGTTTCAAGACATAAGTTAGACTCAGGAGGTAGAGCGGCCATCCACTTATCAGCAGAGCCTGGCTGAAGGATCCTTGGGCAAGATACTGAGCCCCAAATTGAACCCCAAATTGCTCCAGATGGCTGTGCCATTGATGCACGATGGCATCTAGGGTTCAGTGTGTGAATGGGGTGAATGTAATGCAGTGTAAAAGCTCTTTGAGTGGTTGGAAAGACTAGAAAGGCGCTATTTCAAGTACACAACCTGAGCTAAAATCTTTCATCCAGTGCACTCCTCACAACCCTTGTGGTGTTGACCCTCTAGCCCACCAGTGGCGGTAACACACAGAAATATCAGCAATCCTAAATAATCTGCCCGTCTCTCGTACTTCAGTTTGGGTCTGGCGGGAGCAGTGGGACTCAGTATTATTGTTAGTTCTAATCTGTTTTCTGTCCTCTCTGCCCTACTCCCTCTCATCTCTGCCTTATACCCACTCAACCTCTTGTATGGATTAGTGGAACGCTCCCAGAAACTGATTCCCAATCTCCCCTCTCTGGATGTCTGAAACTCCTATTGCAGCTCCAAAAGGCAGAGTCATAGAGGAATAACACATGTCACAGATATAGCCCTAAATGCAGCGAATAAACACTCAAATCCAATGACTTACAGAACAGAACAAGAGTTTTAATGAAGATGTTTAATGTCTCAGAAACATAGCTATCTAGCATGGTAGTGGTGAGACTGGTCAAACACAGGAGACAAATGAAATATACAAAATAATTCATGTCAGAAAAAAAGCAGAGAAGATTATAGTAATGCAAAAGATAAAAGTACAGTAAATGATTAAAAAGCATAAACAGCATTGTATCCTATTACTGCTACTTTTATTGGATAAACCCCTGAGTTTGAAAAAAGAAGAAGAAGCAGAAACCAGAAAAATATAAACAGAAACAATAAAAAGTTGGCAGTTTTCTAGAAATTAAGAAAGAGAGAGATTCTGTTGGGTGGAGCGCCTGCGTAACAACTCATTGCCGATACCAGACATGATTGCATTTTCAAGTTTTAATATTTACAAAAGAACAACAAAAAAAGCGTATTAGCAAAGTCCATGTCAGCTCAAGACAATATTAATGATGATAGCAATAATACTGATAATAATATCAACTTCAAAAACAAATTAGCACTATTTTTACTTCAACGAATTCACAATTTTTCAAAGAAACATAATATTGTTTAAGTCTAATACAAAAAAAAAAAATCAAACGATACACCAAACACATAAAGTGGTACCCATCACATCTTTACAGGTTAGAGTTGCGAGAGGCGCCAAACTCTCAAAGGGGGGCTGCATGGCGGCCCAGTCCCTTCCCTTTCTCTGGTGCAGTCTTCTCTCCCATCAAATACCTAACTGGAGCAGTTTATCATCAAAAACAGTTTACAATAAAGTTATTTGTATATTCAAGAACTGCTTCAACAATCCGCTAACCTCATGCAAACACTGTGAGATGGAGTGGGGGGAAAAGTACTCGGCTGCCAATAGCAACAATGAGACCATTGTTGCCCAAATTGTCTGGAAGTGATCCTATTAAACTAACAATGTACGAGCCATTCTGCTAATGATTTCAACCATGCTCAAAGGCAACAGGTTTGTACTGCAGTCACTTCAGTGACCAACTCTACCCCCTCCGCTTGTATCGCACAGGCTGCAGAGGGTCAGTATCATACAAGGCTACTGGGAATCATCAGCTTCTGTCTGCTATACATTTTTCACATGGTATTAAATTAGTGGCCACCCTGTAAAGACACCTCGTTAAGATGTCCATATGGATTTGTTGAGTTGTTTGGCTCAAAGCTTTTTGAGTCAGCTTGCTGATGAAAAGCAGCTTTATATATATATATATAAAAAAAAACACCACAGAAAATACAAGACAAAGTCTAGAAGGAAGAAATGAACATGAGCTTGGGCTGTCGTCAGTTGTTGTGCTTTAACACGTCGATTTGAAGGCTGTCTATGCAGTAAACTCGTAGGTTGCTGAAACTGCTGTTATGCTGCGGCAATGTACAAAATAATAAGCTTTGCTTCAAATGTGGTCCAAGGCCACTCAGACAGCAGTTTCTGAATTCGGCTCTTTCAAACAAAATAGATTTTGCTAAAAAATTCTTTAAACCAAAACTACTGAGTCATCGGTCAAAAGGATGCATTCACCCTGTGACAAGTGGCCTCCTTTCTTTATACATGCTCACTTTAAATTTTCTTGTCATCAGTAATAGAGTCAAACTGTATTTAAATCACAACAGTTTCGACCCTTTCGTCCACTGAGCTAGAGAATTAAAACTGTGTCTCTCATTAATTTGATTTTATAGTACAGATATCGTAATCCTGTTTTCCTTTTACACAGCCATTTCTTGATTCCATGGCTGATTTTTATGTTGCTTAACTTAGTAGAAACACTACTGTCATCTCTTTTTCACAATCACCAAACCAAGCATCAACAGATCAGTTTACCTTCACACATATTTTTCTGAAACAGCAAAAATGAAGACATTATTTCAGCTGATTAGTTCAGCTGACATGATTAATTGATTTCTGTCCCAAGGTCTCTTCCTTCTTCTAAAACACACCAATTTTGGGTTCTTCACCCTACTTGGAATTTGTATGATTTGTTTGATTTCCCCTACCCTCTTCCCTCCCCAGAACCCACTTTATGTTATTTACAAGACCTGGAACTTCCAGGAGTTCTGGTCTTTGTAGTCCAGACAGTCAGTGGCATTGAAATTGAGCTTCCAGGCAGCTTGGTCCTTGTAGTCTAGACAGTCGACAGCTCCAAAGCCCAGCGAGGCGGCTGTGTAGCCCTGGGAGGAGAGCGAGGCGGGGGACTGGCTGAGAGGCCCACCCATCGAGGAGGCTGTGATGGGGCTCAGGGCGCCTCCAGTGCCTGATAGCTGCGGGTGCATGGGGGACAGGTAGGAGCTACAGTCCAGGCCAGTGAAGTAGGAGGAGGAGCCTGCGTAGCTCTGGCTGTAGGCTGGGGCCTGGGTGTAGGTCATGGGATAGGTGGTGGTGCGCTGCATGCAGGGGGTGGTGGAAGCAGACAGGGGGTCTGGCAGCGGGGAGATGGAGGCTGGGCTCCAGATGGACACTGTGGCACTGGCAGAGCTGGAGCTGGGGGTGATGGCGGTGCCTGGAGGTGGGGGTGGAGGGCTGTAGGGTCCATTGGTGGGGTTGGCACTGGCCTCAGTGTTGGCATCACGAGCAGGTGATGTCTTCTTTTTAGGGGGCCGTGGTTTGGACTGGCCTGTGCTCTGCTGCTGCTGCTGGCGGCACTTGGCACGGCGGTTCTTGAACCAGACCTGGAGAATGGCAGGGGCATCAGTGAGGAGGTCAGTTTTGAAATCAGTACTCCATTATCAAATCCAAGCCTTAAATAATTTGTCAAAGTGTAAAAACTGCTATTGTGAGGAAATATGTTACTTTTTCCTACACACTCTTCTCTGTCTCTTTCTCTCTCTCTCTCACACACACACACACACACATACATACATACATACAGAGGAATTTATTTATTTCATTAAGCCAATAGTATATTTGTTTTGTATTAAAAAAAATAAATATATACATATATATAATACCAAAACGCACAATACTAAAACAGCACACTGTATACTGCTATGTAATGTGTTACCTGGACTCGGGACTCCGGCAGGTTGATCTTGAGGGCCACCTCCTCCCTCATGAAAATGTCTGGGTAGCGGGTTTTGGCAAACAGAGCTTCCAGGATGTCCAGCTGTGCGCGTGTGAAGGTGGTGCGTTCCCGACGCTGTTTACGCGGGGTGTCTGCAAGGAAAAACATCAGATGCAAAAAAAAATTATTATTATTATTATTATGCTTGCGTTGTTTTTTGTTGTTTAAAACATTCTGCACCAAAACGATGACCTATAACTGTAAAGACAAGTGCTTTTCGACCAAATTCAACAGGCCGATTGATTGGAAATAGCACAAAGTTCCAATCCATATTAGATTTTTTAAAACCCATTATTAAGGTAATTTTAATTAATAACTGCACAAAATAAAATGTTAGTGATTGCTTATGAATCAAGGAAATTGTTTGAGTTATTTCTCTTGAATTGGAAAATAAAACGTTGCTTCTCTCCGGTTCTACATTTTAGAAACTGCCCAGAATGTTATAGAAATAGGCAACTATTTTACAGAACAGGTCTTGCAAATTATCGGATGGAGATTAAAAACATTTTTAGTGATAATTTTCATCGAACTATATCGGCATCTCTCATATAGGCTACTAGAAGAAATGTGGAGTTTCAATGGATCAATACAATTATCTTACAGAAATGATCGTTTTTTCTTTCAACTGCACTGTTTGGATCGAAATATACAAAGTAAAAAAACGAAAGTTTCTCCAAAGCATAGACTCTGAATTTGAAAAATTGTCCTAACTCTTCCTTGATTCAAACTCTAATCTGCGACAAGAGGCCAAGCTTTGTAACACGCCTTCTGTCATCGGTGCCAAATCTCGGCATCATTTCATTCAAAGTCTCTTCTCAAGGATGACAGATGCTGATCAGGCCACGCAGCCCATCCGAACAATATGAGAAGTGTTCATTCAAAACATTGGGGTCGAAATAAAACACAATGCGAATCCCATTGTAAATAGGTTACATGATAAGATCAACAGATTGGAGTCTGTGTTTGGTGTGAAGTCTGTGTGAGAACATGCTGCGTTTCTATTCACACACATTTGCATTGTTTTTTGACTCCATAATCCGCTGAACGTGTAGGTCAAGTGAACACATGTTCTGATGGCTGAAGCAACAGAGACATCTATTCATACTCTTAAAGCATAACCTTACAGCTACATGAAAAAAAAAAGATATTTAGCCTAAGTGAATAGGTCTTTTTTAAATAATACAACGACATTTGTTGATTAATTCTTTGAGTTTCTGTATTTCGAAATAAATGGGGTTTTTTTCACTTGAAACAACAATTAAACGACAGATTTAAATTGTTTCAAAAAATCATACAGTCATATATCATCTTCCATTACTTACTGGGGTATCCAACGGCGGAGTGGAGCAGATCCATGCCCGGGCCGGACAGCGTTAACCCGTTCACGGCGTAATGGGGTTGCTTAATGTAGGACATCATGCCTCCTGCCGGCTTTAAAACACTCCCTCACTCCCTCACTCTCTCTCTCCTTCTCTCAGACCGGGGGCCGGGTCTCCTAGCTAGTCTCCAGGGGGTGTCTCTCTCTCTCTCTCTTTCTCTCTCTCTCTCTCTCTCTCGTTTTTTCTGTCACTCCCTCCCTCTCTGTTTTTCTTTTACCCTGGGTTGTTTGTCACTTAGTTGTTGTTTTTGATTTTTCCTTGCTGGCCTACTCCTTGTTTGCTCAGTGCCGTCGAACCAGGCACTTGTGGTTCTAACGGTCCAAGTAGCGGCAGTGCGTCTTTACACCTGTTGGAACCTGACGCGTAAAAACACCGCTGATTTAGCGACAGGGTGTATATTTTATGGCTCCTCTATCCAGATAAAAAGGACAGCAGCAACTAAAATCAACCCAAGACTATCAATTAAGACAGCTCATTAAAAAAAAAATGATAATGGCTAACTAAATAAGACCCGTGTTATCATGCAGTTCTTCATCCAAGTCGTGCGTAATCGCGGTGCAAGGTAAAAGCAGAAGCTCCGCAATTTCGGCCGTCTGCGGGTCTGATGGGTGCTGAAAAGAGCAGGGGGCCCTGACGATACCTGGTCCCAGAGGAGAGGATCTGGATCTGCAGAGTAGACAAGTGAGGCGAACAAGAAGAGGCTGGCTAATTAGAAGTAACTTCTTACCCAAGTAGACACCTCCCTCCCTTCCTCTCTCTCTCTCTCTCTCTCTCTCTCTCTCTCTCTGTCGGGCGCGCTCACGCAAACGTACGCACACACATAGGCCTACTTGTCATGAATACATGTCGTTATGTAATCCTGTTGGATATGTAGTGCGAAAGGTGCAGTGTTCGTGATGATAATTTGACACAACGTGTTTAAGTTTTATTCTGCACGTCTGCTACGCTATATTTTATTTTGTTTAGGCTGTGATCTAACTTTTTGTCGCTACAGCGGTACTGTCACTGACACCTGTTGATGTGTAGCCTGCATATTATTAGTAGAAAGATTCATTTGAAATTTTTTCGGGTTTATAAAGCCACTTGGAAAGTTATACTCATACAAAACGTATACAGTTATGATGAACGATTGGCCGTCTTCTGGTCTGGTTTAAGAGAACCCCAATCTTAGCCTTTTCGACTCTTGTTCAGGTTTTTTTGTTATGAACCATTTTCGAAATTGGCCTCCTAAAATAATTAGACGACCGTGCCTGAGTGTGGAGGCAGAGGGTGAGCAACTGAGAGGCAGAGAAGGGGGTACAGGCCGGATTAGAAGCAACACAAAGAACGCGTTGTTCTGCTATTAAATCCCTTTCTGATCCCCAACATGCTCCCTCCGGCCCATTCATCCATTCATTCACTATTGTCGATAATAATAATAATAATAATAATAATAATAATAATAATAATAATAATATTCAGCCTTATAGGCTAGTAGCCTATGTGATTGTCGATTTACAAAATGTACTGGCAGACTTATAATATATATTTAAATCTTCTTTGTACATTTATAATTTAATCATAGATATTTAATATCAAACTTAACTAGAGGAAGATAATGTATTATATGGGAAAACATAATTAATTGCGTTTTGTAGCTACTTTAAAAGAAACAGGCAACCAAATGAAATGTTAACTTTGTACTGAAATAATTTCAGGTAGGAGAAGACACATTTCTATAAGGCTTAAGCCATGGAGATATAGACGCACAGCTCTATACTTCATATTTCCATCCATTATATGTTGGTCCAAAAGTCAGAGCTGATGATAGTTAGGCTACATTTCTTTTAGCGTCTTATTCATTTCTAATATTTTATCAGAGGTCTTGGGGTTTTTTTTTTTTTTTTGTCAGACTCAGTGTGTGTTTTCAGACACTGAGTCGTGTCTCTTCTCTCTGGGCTATTTGGCCTGTGCCATCCTCTCCTGCGAGACAATTTCACAGTGTCCAAAGCCGATTCTCTGCGCTTGTTAATTGAATCGGATTTCTTATAGTTTAAAATCCACACACACACACACACACACACACACACACGCACGCACACACACAAACACACATACAGACACACACACACACAGACCCATGTAGCTACAGCCCAAACTGTATAAGGGGTTTATCTGGCTCTGTAAAGCCAAAGCGGAGATATAAAGACTCACACAGAGCGACAGAGACACTTTACCGGCGTGTTTGAACGTTCCTAAATCTCGAATAAAATGTCTTCACCTGCAGAGGTGAGTGTGTGTGTGTAGCTGTTTGAGTGTAGGATGCCTGTGTGTGTGTTGTTGCTGTTGACGTTGGATACATTCTGTCTCCAGTGAACGCCTCACATCCAGGTACGCTTTGTTTGTTTACTTTGTTTGTTTTGCTGTTTTAGCTCAGCCCAGTTGAACGGAACTAATCGCCAGCAGGACAGATAGGCCTAGTCTAGCTAACCTTGAGGAGTCCGACGACAAGAATGTCTCCAGACCTCCAACTGACAGAAAGAGAAAAAAAACCCTAGCCAGAGACCTCAGATAGCCTACGCCTCAGTGCGCGCCACTCTGCGCGCGGCACCGCTGTGCACGCGCACACTCCACGCACCTGCTTCCCTCACACTCTTGATGTATTTCATATTGTTGCTAGTTTAGACATTTATTTGATATAGGCCTATTTGTTGATGTTGATCGTTTTGTGTTATTTTGATTGAAATACTGCGGCACGTCTTTGAAAAAACTAACTGAATATGACTGAAATGAAAAAATCAAAATGTTTTTAACTTTTTGTTATCACAACAAAGCTTTTTTGTTCCATTTTTTTTATTTACCACTTTTTTAATAATACAAGAAAAATTAATAATGATACCATGAGAAAATGGTAGGCAAAAAATGGTAATTAATCAATGGGCTAATTATCCTAAACCACGATCGATCGGGTAAAATAGCATGGGAACGGAAAATCATTCTTTCATTAAGATTAGATAAACACAGAAGACCTATAAACGTGGAGTTTTGCATGGCAAAAAAATGTGAGGCTACATTTATCTCTAGCTCTAAAAATATTGTTACATTGCAAAATTAAATATCTGAAGAAGAAAAAAAGGATCTGAATGTTGCTTTTGAGTAGCCTGATCCCAGTCCTTTATAATTAAAGTTATTGGTAACTGATTTTGGGATAGGCCCACAAAGTAAATTACACTCTAAATTCCTATAGTGATACTTTAGTTAAACATCCATACATAAGTTCCTATAGAAATGCCATAGAAACACAGTGATTTATCACAATGAATTATCTAAAAATTACTGGCAACTCTGCATTCATTGTTTTTCATTAGACAGCAATTTGTACATTGAATTAACAAAACTGGTTGTCTTATTTAATTTGATTCATTCCATCATTGTTTTCCCCCTCCAAGTCACTTTAGTTTCATCTTGTGTTTTTTCTATACAGGCAAGTGCATAATTATATGGCCTAAGATAGGTACTCTATAATCAGCCTCCTTATTTTAAATCTATATATTTTATTGTTGCATGACATGTGATGTTTTCATGCAAGGTTGTTTGCGTTGAAATTGCTCTGTGATGAAGGCCTGCTGGTAGTTTGGACGCACTAGGACCCAGAGCACACGTAAATTAAGGACAACCAGCACATAAGAGGCTTAGTACATCTAATCTATGCTCCTACACACACACACACACACACACACACACACACACACACAAGGACACACACAGCATTTCATAAACATCCCATTTTAAAAGAAGCACGCATACGCGTCCCGAAGGCAAACACAGCCATTGTATTTTCATTTAGTTTTCATTTTCTCCAAACTCTTTTATTCCCCTTGTTGACCTTAACTTCCATCCCACTTTGTTGGAGAACATTTGTCCATATGCTCCGCTATTTCTCTCGTCCCATTTCATTAGCAAACGTGTGTCCCTCAGAGGCAGAGAGCAAACTCATTCATTCTAGACAATTATAGTAAAACAGGAAAAATACTCACACAGTCTTCCTCATCCGTTTGGTCAGTGCATGTATGCATATCTGTGTGACACTGAACACTTCATCTGCATCTTACTATTACATCACTTGTACAGCCACTCAAATCAAGTTGGATAGATCAAAACTGAAAAAAGATTTCAAATTGAAATTGAAATGAAGTTTGACTCAGGCATAGCTCCAACACAATCCTCAGTCTGATGAAGCTTCCTGGGCCCATTTTATTAACAGAAACGTCTTTTCTTTTTTGAAAGTTGAGAGTAATGAAACTGCATTTTTCATCCCTGGTAAACCAGCCTTTGTTATGTGCATTTGATTCTAATCCGCTTTTTGTGTGTATAATGATGTTGAAAACATGAAAAGAGGAAAGACTCCTCATTTATGTTTTGTCTCCATTCTTGAATGATTAACAACATAGACCGATAAATACCCCCCAAAACACACACACACACACACACACACACACACACACACACACACACGTATTATGTAAACACTCAAAGACATTTCCAGCTGTTAAGTGGTCTACCTCTGACATCATGTTGTTCGATACACACACTGTAATTTTGTATGTCTGTGTGTGCACACACTGTGTGCCTATAGTGTATGTGTGTGTATGTGTGTGTGTGTGTGACAGTTACACACTCACACGCACAGAGTTCAGCCGATTTATCATAATATGCTTTATCTGAAAAGTAAGTATCTTACCTCGGGATAAAGGGAGGAAAGAGGGGTTTGTGGCCAGATTGACAGAGGAAGGGTGGATGGAGAGAACCGAGCGCTTGCTGCACAGGGACAGAGAGCAGGACCTTCACTTCTGTGGCTGGATCGATCACTAATGATAAGGTAACTGAGCATTATGGGACGGGAATGAGCTGCGCTGACATTGAGGGCCAGAGTTGTGTGTGTGTGTGTGTGTGTGTGTGTGTGCGGTGGAGAGGCAGGCTGAGTGAGAGACAGACCAGAAAGAAGGCATGTAGTGCTAACTGTGAGGGAGTGGTGGAAGTCAAAATTTTTCCTGGAGGAAATTGGGTGGAATGAAGGAAGAGTAGAGGAGCGTGATGATAAAACAGGGCAGAAATATGTTGAAGGAGAGAGAGCGCGGCAGATGGGAAGGGGGGGGGTGGGGGTATGGGAGGGGCGTTGGGACAGACCTAGTCTGAGTATCTGAGGGTCTTGCTGTGAATTTTTGTCTTTTGTTGTTTTGTATTTAGCTAAACTATCGATAAGACGCTATTGATTTTGGAAAATTGAAATTGATTTGAGTCTGTTGAGTCTGTAAATATGTATCAATATTCCTGCAACTGTCTATATGCTCATATAGTAAAAATATTGTGTGTGTGTGTGTGTGTGTGTATTGAGGTCACTGTATGTTAACTCCTCATTAAAGTGATGTGAGGATTACCCTGTGTGAGTCCAGGACAGACCATGTGTCTCTCTGCACTCCTCTTCCATCTACAGAAACACAATGGGTCATATGACATCAAGGTCCCATACTGCATGCAAGTTACATTAAATGGCCCTGCTGTTAGACTGCCACATGCCATTAGTGTATATATATATAAGTGTATTTATGTGCAGGAGCATGCGTGTGTGTGTGTGTGTCCATTTAGCAGGTGGTCAGCAGTCATGGGTCTATAGGCTAAAGATTAACTCAGGCTGTGGTTGCTTATATCATGAGGAAGTACGAACTAAGTATACAAGTGTACATATTATATATAATAGCCTATAGACATAGAACAGTTGTGTTGATTTACTAATTTATTATCACTAAACTACACCAGTAAAACCTTAATTACATATGTTTATGTCGTTCAATAGTGTTAAACATTAGCTGTGCAATTTCACATTGATAGTGTACTGCACATTACAAACCTAAAATACTGGTATGTTTATAATTCTACTACTGAATATGTTTTCTATACAACCGACCTAGGTCCACTGCCAAGATTTGCACAAATGACTTCAAATCATTTTCTACCAGTTATCCATCATATTCTGACTAAGGAAGTTAATTGTAATAGCTGTAACAATGTTTTGGGAATTATGCAGTATTAAATTATGGTTCAAAAATTTTAACAATCCTCCTGTTTGTAAATAAATATATAAATGATCAAATGATTGGTTTGCAGAAGGAAAGTGCAGATTTGTGACTGTCACTTACTTAAGTCATGGTTGGTCCTGTCCATTGAAGGCCTATGTTTAGACAGAGAGTGGTTATTGCGTGGGGCGTGTTAACAAGCTGAAAACTGGATGTTTTTGAGGACATAGTTCCAGGTGTATGGTTCTGTGTCTACATCCAACTGTATATCTGAAAAGTCTTTGGTGCATGAATAGTGTCTGTGACATACGAGTCTGACAATGAGTTCATCTGTAAATAATGTTTGGCCAGCATCTTGCTCAATTTCACAGACAGTGGACCCCCTGCTGCCTGCATGTGTGTGTCCTGCTGTCTTCTGAGGGTAGTCAGATCACTAATCCACTGCAGACAGCAGCAGGTGGGGTGTGTATGCTGTGTGTGTGTGTGTGTGTGTTCACTGTCATCATTTAGCCCCCTCCTTGACTACTGTCTGGGGTTTTAGCAAGTTAACACCTGTTCATGCCCTCATACTCATACACTTGTAATAGGGTGAGCTGAGCAATTTCAGTTGCATATGCATATCCAGACTGTTAGCAAACTGTGTAATGTTGTTTTTAATAAAATTCTTCTCTACATAATAACTCTATGAAAGAGCTTGCATCAAGTATTTACAGTAATAAAAAGCAGCTCCATGAGCATTTTCAATGGTAAACAAATGATATATGGCAGCAATAACTGTTATTTATGAAGTTGCTTTTATTCATAGTTAAATTTGTATTCATTGATTATTCATAATCAAATAACATGTACTTGTAAGTCCAGTCCAAACACTACAGATTTAAAAGAAAAAAATAAATACATATATTGCAGAATAGCCTATGTGGTTCAAAAACAACATTTCTTTCTTAAATCTAGCTGATTGTACAGATATTAGACGATGCACCACTTCGTAAAGAAAGAAGTTCTTTAGCATTTAGGCAGACAGGTCTATGGACAAGGTGCTACACACACAGTCGACAACTTGTTAAAACAAAGCTCACATGTTTCATATGCACTGTCTTATGAAGGACTGTGTGTGTGTGTGTGTGTGTGTGTGTGTGGGTATAAACCCCGTCTGGGCATGTGTTCTGGGAGCATGTGTGTGGTGGTGTGCTGGTGTGGTTGGGAAGGGGGACATTATTGGTGTAGGTGGGGTGAGTTTGTGTGTGTGTGCGTGTATAGCATGGTACAGTAGCTTGCAACCCCCCGCCAACACCGGCCCCCACCTGCACCCCCACCACCCCATATGGCAGTAGACAGCAGTAGTAATCATGGAAGTGGAGCAACAGGCCCTGAGCCTCACTAATCCTCTGCCACGCTCCGACACGTGCCACACTGATGCATATACCCACTCTACAGACACACACACACAGACACACAAGTATGATTATTGAAAACATTTACATTTGTATAAATGTATGCATCCACACGACAGACACACTACATGCACAGCAGCACACAAATGCATATACCAGTTGACAGACTAGAGTAGAATGTTTATTATATTATCTGCATTACTATGTAAATGTATAAAGGACAGGTGGACTTGCCACTGGTGCCTGAACAAACCCAGGATTAACTTGCAAAGTGCAGCATTCTGTCAGGCACACATGTACACACGCATCTTGTGACTTGCAGCCACTATTTGGCATGCAGGAGCCATAATGCTCCATCTCTCACTCTATTCACAGCATGAGTTTGTTTTAAATTGCACACAATTTAATTGTAATCTTTTTTTTATGAAGCTATAGCGAGCATGTTAACACAGAAGTGCAACATGCTGGCAGAAAATCACAAAGAGTGCTTTTTGCATGACCATAAGCACCTTACACACACATAAGCACATGCACTCACACACATAAATAGAGTCACACACATGCACTCACTGCGACACGTACACACACAAAACCTTTTAACTGTGACGCACAAGGAGACAGGGCCACAATGGCTCTCTTATTGTTAATTGGCCGTTTAATCCTGAGGAATGCGTCTGATTAGTACCCGCCGGTGGGTCAGGATCTTGCTCAACACTCTCCTTCACAATGGACATGCTGTAACAGAGATCTGGGAGCAAGCACACACACCGGTGCACACACAAACACACACGGACAAAGGTGTGCATATAAACATTCGGAGTGCACAAGTCACACAAAGAAACACACAATCAAGCATCGATGCGTGTGTGTGCAGACACGGGGGGCCACAATGGCTTCACATACCCCCCTGCGTTGAACACACACACAAAGTGACTCTCCTCTGTGAGCGCCTCTTCAAATGCCAGTAATGTTAAGACCTTTTGATGATGAAAATTCACATGAAAGTTCCCCAAATTAAGTTGCACTTAGATTTACTTTACTGTCATTAAGGGAATCCACGGATTGAAGTCATTCCATTAAAATAAATTGGATTGTGTGCAAAGTTTTGCTGTAATAGATGCTGGTGAGAACGGGCCCGAATGTTTGTTTTGGGGTAAGGGTGGGGGGTGATGCCTACTGCATGCTACAGTGGTCTGAATGTATATATATATATATATATATATATATATATATATATATATTACATATTACATGGATATTTACTGTAGTGTGAAAAAGACTGAAACAAGCTTAATTAAATTAGAAATTGAACTGTTACCGGGAGAGATGAAGACAAGAACTACACAGACACAAAGGGGTGATGGGACAGTGAGACTGGTTGCAGGTGGATAGGTAGGGTCAGAGGTGACAAGGTGTGCTTGTGTGTGTGTGTATTCGTGTGTGTGTGTGTGTGTTCTGTAGGAGGTCCAAGCAGGCTGCATCACTGCTGACACACTGCTGCTGGTAAATCCAGCTTAGTGTGTCTAAAACAGGACTACGAAATCTGCCACAGGGCCCCTAATGCTAGGGCCGCTGTCACCCTCAATCACTCACACACACCTAATCCCCACGCCGTGACCCAACACACACACACACACACACACATACAGCTTGGCTACCCGATGCACAGGGCCCATTCAGCTTGGCAGGCAGTCCCAGTACCAGGAGACACCAGCCACAGGGTCAACATTTCATAAAGGGGGAGGGAGGAATGGGCGGAGAGGAAGGAAAATGTGGTGTGGTGGAGTAGGAGTCTGAAGACTTTGGGTGAGGAGGAGGTTAACAGGTGCAGGTAGTGGTAGAGGTGAGGCAAGAGCAGATACAGAAGCAGAAATAGGGAGGCTAAGGTGACAGAGGTAGTGGAAGGTTAGGATTTAGGGAGGGATAACGGGTTGGGAGAAGAGAATTGCTATAAATGGAGTGGGTGAATGGGTGAGGTAGAGGAGGAAAAGCACAGCCATGGGGGAGATGGACATGGGGATGTGAGGAGAGGAAGGTAAAAAGTGCATATTAGGAAGGTGTGTAAGTTTGGTAGATAGAGTAAGCGCAATGAAGCAGAACCACCCCCCACTTAAATCAGTATATTACTGACATAATTTTGATATTAGACAAAGAAAATGTGTTAAAGTAAGAGCCAAAATAATTGACTGCAGTTAACTGCCTTCAGCTAGTGCCCCCAGGTATATATAACAATATAAAATATATATAAAATTAAAAAAGCAGGACTTGGAGTCACATTGAATTAAAGGAGACTGTCCTGTCAGTCAACGTACATGTTAGTGATTAACATAATAAAAACAATGCCAAGAGCGAAAAAATGAGAACTTCTAGAATTGAAAGCTGATATAATCAAAATTTTTACTATAATATATCAAATGAGAAAGGGGTCACTCATAGTGATAAAGCTACACAGAATTATCGCCTGAATCCGCAGCTTTATGTAGCTTTAATGCTAGTTCTTGCTCATTGCTCTGCGAAGTGAAATTTTACTGTTTAGGTTCACTCTCACCACTCTCGTTGTGTGGTTTCTGGCAGCAACAGCCAACTTTAAAACACTGCCTGCTCCACACCAAATGGAAGTAGACAGAGCTAACAAGATATCAACTTCACTTCAACTTCTTGTTTCAGCTGCCCACGCGTGGCCAAGAAATCAGTTATTGCAGATTCAAGTATGTGAGTAAGTAGTTAAATAATAAGTGTGGCAGGGTTTGTGTGCGACTCCTTAAGTTCTTCCTAAAAAGGAGACAAACGTGTCGGGTCTTAAACCAACAGAGACTTTGTTTCCACAAGAGACATGAATAAATTTATCTTAAAATTAAAAATTAACATTATATTATCAAAAGGTTGCTGTGTGCTGGAACACCATTGTTAGCATGGTTGCACTACAGACACTTTAATTTTATAAGAACTATCTAGTAACTAATGTTACAACTTCCAAAAACCTTGTTGTTGTTTTTTATGTTTGACAAGGCCTCAGTAGCACCTGACAATTGGCCTTTTCAGAGCAGACATTTTGCCTTGTCACAGTAGGAAAGACATGTCTTACTAATAATCTTAACAATGGCCCTGTTCTATTCAAGTGCCCCAATACGCCAAGGCAGTGTGGCGGCGATCCTGCTTGCACAATAACAGGACCCAGAAACTGAAGCAGCTAAACGGAATTCAGCCATCAGTAATTTTATTATTCACACCTGAGCTTTTCCAACTGTGATATCTTCCTCCTGTCAGGTAAATAGGCTAGTTGGGTCAGGTATGTGGATGAAGAAGCATCTAACATGACATCTCTACATGACCTGAAAAACAACATACAGTACGTCCAACTTCATGACCACCACTTGGATCCCTGTAACAACATGGTGACCTGATTGCTGTGGCTTGCATGATTACTGAAAACTGATTTCTGGATCTGTCTTCCATGTTTTTTTCTGCATGTCCTAAAAAGTCTCCTTTTTTTGTGTGTTTTTCCAGCTTATCATGTGCATGCAGTGTCAGCCATGAGGATGGAGAGACAAACATGAGACAGGAGCAGCTTCAAGTCTCCAGTTAAACCAAACACCTTCTTCCCAGGTCTCTTTCATTGTATTCAGAAGGCCAGTTTACTTTTACCAATATCCTGTTGATTCTGTGAATACACCTGAAAACAAATATGCTAAGTGTACTGTATGTATTTGTACATGTATTTTACTCATGGTAATGTATTGGCTTTACCCATCAGAATGGCTGTTACAGCCTACGAGGCCTGTAACTTGGCTGGATCGTCTTGCACAGCTTTAAGTAGACTAGCAGGGCTTTTTGCTGCTCTCACTGAATCACTACTACAAGCCTCTCAGTCTAAATCCTAATTCTGTCTGCAAACAAACTAAGAATCCACTATTTAACTATACCTCTACTCAGCCCCAGAAGTGAGAATGAAGTGAATTGTGGCTTGTCAGATGAGCCTTTTTTAAATGACCCTAAAATTTTATTACCTTTTAAAATGATTATGAAATTGGGACCCCAAACCTGCTGAATTTTAACATGTATGTCTATTATGTGGCTCACATACTGCAAGTGTAGAGTAAGCACTGAATTCTGGGCAAGTCCTGTAATCTTTAGATTTACCTCCACTATCACAAATAAACAGAAAGGCTGTATAATAAGTTGTAAGACTCGTATTCACATAATGCCTCGCCCCATGCCTTGCAGGTAAGTAAGAGTGGAAAAAGTTTTTGGTTCATGTTTCATGTTTCCTGCAATGTGTTACCTTCCATCTAATAAATTAATAATAAATAAAAGCAGACTCTCGTTGCTGTTCTCTGTCACTATATATGCTCATGTACAAGTGAGAAAGTGTGTGTGCACAGACATGCTTATACATTCAGATTGCAAGTAGCATTCAGTAATTGAATGGGACAGTGATCCGCATCCTCAGGTTGATGGGTCACTACGGTGGAAACTCAGAGCGATAGATACACACAAACATACAAGATGTCGTGCTAGGATTGGCTGTCTGACTCGCTCACGCACGCAATCTCTGAAGACTTGGAATTTAATTGTTTACAAGAGTCAAAATAGGTTTCCCTAAATAGAAAAGTACACACAGAAACATGTTCGGTTTCTGTTATGACATACTCAGAGGAAGGCAGAGGCAAACCCAGCATTGCCATCTAGTGGCAGTCACATAAAGTAACTCAGGATAACCTACAGTACAGTGGACATAACGGGTGATTGACAGTACAGAACTGGGGAGCCAGCAGTGTGGACATGACACATTTCGGTTTAACTTACTACTACTATCATTGCTGCTGAAAGTAGCGTAATTGTAAAAGTAAAATACTATTTGTTATTTATCCCTTTATGAATATCATTTCCAAATCCACAATATTATTTGTTGGAATAAGTTCTATTCAGTCCCGTCTTTGCCCTCTAGACCAGTGAACTGACCTGCTACCAGCCAGTAACAAGGAGACCAACTGCAGGCACGTTATCGCCTCACTGATGCCATCTGCTGTTCAACAAGGGAATGGCGTTTAAACAGGATATTTTGCAACATTTGGGAAATAAACCTTATCAATCCATTTTAGTGATAAAAGTCCATACACTTTCTTAACTATTTAATTTAATGCAAAACAGGACAGTATTTATAGTCTTTTCTATTCAAATTTATTATGGTTTTAATGGGGTTCACAATAAGTATATTGGACATTTTTTATTTCAACTTTACAAGTGTGGAGCTGACCGCAAGGCTGGTGTTATAAACGTACAGTGTTTAATAACCATATGACAAATATTCTGTACACATCCAAACAAAATCAGCAGGAGTCATATGAGATAACCAGCATCCAAAAACATTTGTATTTCAAACATGGAAATATGTTGTGAAGTATTAAGATGGAAAGTGTTGTTTGTGTTGTTCACTGAAGATGGTTTTAATGTGCCAGATTGGACTTTAAACGTTGTGCTACTTGCGTTGGTATGCTAAACAAAAGAAAAGAGCCCAGAGGAAATGTCTGATGAAACACTTAGTTTCTCCTTCAGGTGTGCATGGTTAACCTCCCCAGACACACAACTAAAGATTGTGTACTTTTGTCTTCAGACGGTTGCTAACAGTGTTGTTAAATTGGGCTAATTCAAGCACAGTGAAAATGAAAATACTATGATGAATCACGGTCTGAAGTTTGTGAGGGCATCTTTACTCTCGTTCTGCTATGGCAACCAGGTGGGCTTCTATCTCTTCTTCCAACAGCGTCCTGCGGGAGGATGAGGGAAAAAAGGTAAAAAGGGATTAACAACTAGAGGAAAGAGGAATAAAATAAAGAATAAGGAGTGAAAAGAAATTAGGGCTCAATCGATATGGAAGTTTTTAGACTGATTTTGATATTTGAGGATTTTAAAATCCGAAATAAATTGGCCAATATTCTTTTCTTTCCTTCTTTTCAGAAACACAACATAAACAAATATTGTCCCTAACATTTGTTATGTGTAGTTACGAGACCTCACCAAGATAACATGACATAATGCAGTTTAAAGGGGCTAAATATAGTTTTTCAATATAATCACGTATTAATAAATCACATTTTCATTGCCTTATTGTCAATGGGCTCTAACATCACTTAGAAATGAAGCACACGCCTGTTTTCTCTGTTGCTTGGAACAGCCACTTTTCTGCTATTAACGTGAAGGAACTGGGTCGGGATGAAGCCCTGCGCAGGCTCCCGAACACCACAGCTAACAAAATGCAGTCCACTCACACCATAAAACAACCGCCTCCCAGCACAACACAGACTCCAATATAGACTCCACTTAAGGATACAAAACAACAATAAAGTTTTATGTGCCTGTCAGGCCAAACTGGAATCAGGTGCATTGCAATATATAATACAGTATGTAGTAGTAGAAACGTTACGGCTGTCCACATTACTTTACAAACGCGACCCTTATTACCCATATTTGTCTAACTGTCATAAAGTGTGACAACAATCTCATTATAATGTTCAGTCCAGCTCACTAACCGTTTCATTATCATTCAATCTATGTAAGTTAGATGTGTTGACATTGCTGAGCCTCCGGTGAAAGATACACTAATAGTAATTTTAGTTACTGAAAAGCAGACAGGCGAGCTAACGCAGTTGTATCACGCTAAATGCAGTAAATGTACCATTGTCATGTAACAAGCATGGATTAGTTCAACGTTAAGCTGATAAAAATTATTACTGTAGCGTTGCAGTGGGAGTTTACAGCATGCTGTGCGAAGCTGTCTCCCTGTCTGTCTATAGCCGCTGTCACACTGCCTTTTTTTTTCAGGAGTATTGTGCCAATATGCAGCTTGGTAGTAACAGAGCCTGAACATGTCTGTGTGAGAAGCCACAGCCCAGTCGGCATGCCAGTGTTTCTGCGTTTATTGCGGGATTTCTGTATGAAAGCGAATGTGTTTCGGATTATGCTCCCTCATACTGCTCATACATATTGTCCCTTCAAAAATAAACTCTTTTTATTGTTATAATATTACTTCGAACAAAAGTGCAGCTGATTATGCCAGCTGATTGCGGTGTTTGTGTGTTGCCACGCGGAGAGTTGCAGAGTGCCCTCTGGTGAACGAACTGTGCAATGACAACACTCTCACACACAACACTGAATGATCTGTCATCCATCTCTCTGTTTCTTTTTTAATTGTCATTTATGGGCTGTTATAAACACTGAATTATCTGCAATTAGCTTATATTGGGCTCTAAAAGAATTAAAGAATTAAAACCAAAACAAGAAAAAATACACAATAACGTAAAAAGATAACGCTTCCATCATCATTAGTGTAAATTCACTATACAACTCCTACAACTGTAGGTCGGAATGAAGATACCTGAACTTCGGATTTTCCTTGGTCACGACGCCGATTTCCAGCTCACTGGATTTGAAGTCCATGGACAGGACCGAGGACAGACATGATATAGCCAACTGGAAAGAAAGAAACGGAGGTGAGCAGCTGATCCAAGTGAAGGCAATGTTACAAACAAGTTAGTTACATTTATTAAATGTCAATCTTCAGAGGCCTTTTATATCAAGAAATATATATCAAGTGGACAGAGACGGGATCAGTTTAAGTGCAATCATCAGGACACACCGCTGTTAATTAATTTAGGTCTTTCGGTTACAGGAAGTTCCCACAGGAACCTTTATCGCGACCAGTCCACTCTTTCTTCCTTGGACTAGAAATTTACCATCTTGCTCAGTTTTCCATATTGTTTATGCAGCTCTGTTAACTAGGTTTCACTCTACCTGTACTGTCCTGTCGTGGGTCAGTTCAGGCTTTTTCTTCAGTTTCTTCTCCAGGTAGCTGTTGGCCTCTGTTTGTTTGGGCCCAACTGCTGTGGCTCTGAAGCCACAGTAGTAGCCTGCTGGGTCACATTTATACAGGACAGGACCCTGCTGGGGGTCCATAGCCAACATGATCATACCTGCGGAAGGGGAAGGAGAGAAAAAGGTTGGATGAAACAAGTTAAGAGAAAAACCTTCATCTTCACATCGTTATAAGGAAGACGTCACCTATTTAATGAGAATGTACTGTACAGTCATAAATCAAGCTCCCGACTCACAGCAGCCTAGGGGCCTCATTTCGGCATTTTGTGTGTAGACTTGGGAGATATCGGCCAACCTGCGACACAACACGTCAGCCATGATGTCATAACCAAACTTATATTTCCATTCTCCAGCCTCTACTCGTGCCCGGTGAACCTGGGAACGACTGTCCGCTGCAAAAGATAGAAGGGGGGGAGAATGCAGCTTCTTAACAATATTAATGTAATATAATATTCCAGACAGAGGTGTAATTACAGTAAACAGAGAAGAATGTCACTAGGACAATTAACAGAGTCTAATGCATCATAAACAGTATATTACACTATTGTCCACCAGTTGTTTATCATCCTTATTTAAAGGAACAAACAAGGCCAACTTTAGGTTATCTTAACCATGGTCACATTTGTTTGTGGTTATTAAATATCACAGTTACATGGGTTGTTTGTGTGTGTGTGTGTGTGTGTGTGTGTGTGTGTGTGTGTGTGCTGAATACTCACCAGTGTGCCCAGTCATTACACAGCCAATGCGAGGGGTTAGTTTGAACATATTGGTCACAGTGGAAGAGTCCAGCAGCTTGTCCTGCATTCAGGAGAAGTGAAGAGTGTCACGTCCAACTTACAAAATGACATTGTGCCGGCACACATCAATATGTCACTGTGCATGTGAAAATGTCAAATGTCAAATGTCAAATGTGTCTTGGACAATATTTGGCCCAAATTCTTCCATTATATGAATTTCATCTTACATAAAGCTTTGATACAACTATTTGACAATGCTGCTTGACCTCACTCATCCTTCATTATGATGATTAGACATTGAGACTGACAGGAGGAGATGGACAAAATACAACGTGGACTCTGTCCTTCTCCTGTGTGTAATAAGAGCTTGCTAAAACTAAAGTAGTGTCTGGCTTGGTAATGTGAGTACTGGCATTTTTACAGCAGCATCTTGTTCATATATTTGACCGCCAAGTCAGCAAAAAGCTGGAGTCATGACTCCTGTGAAGCTTCACTGTTTTGCTTGAACTCATATCATCATTATCCAAGTGAATATCTGTGTGTGTGTGTGTGTGTGTGTGTGTCTCACAGGTATTTTCTTTTGTGTCACCACCACCACGCTGTCTATCCCCCGGATCCCCACGGACGTCAACCCACTCTGGGAGATGGCTTTGAAGGCATACTCTAATGAAGAGGAGAAAGTTTTTATATAAAGTTTAAATTCTGTTCATCACTGGAGAACTGCATGTTTGCTCCTTCACCAACAACACATCAGTATTAAAAAAGACAACTTTCAGGAGCAAAGTAAAGTTAAGGTTAGCTCAACTGTTTCTGGGCTACACATAATGAACCTGACATTAACCTATACATTATGTAACCTGTGAAATAAAATCCAAAGTTAAATTTTACTTTATCATGGTGGAGTGTTTTAATAAAAATGTTTAACTTACATGTTTAAAAAGAGAAAACGTGGGTGAAAGTGTTGTTGCTAACTGCAATGCACCCAGACACAGCCGGACAAGCTAGCTTACTTTAGCTCCATAATGATATTTGTGTGTATTGTTAGTACTGTTTGTATTAACAGTAACGGTTAAGTTAGTAACTGTAAGTTGGAAAGGCAGAAGGCTTCTTTTGTGCATTAGCAAGTATTACCATGGACTAAAACAACGGGGAAAACGTCTCTCTTACCGACTTGGTAGAGGCGGCCCTCCGGTGAAAATATGGTGATGTGTCGGTCGAAACCTGCGTTTGAACCGCGGGACATTTTTTCTTCTCCTCGTGACCTCAGATGAACTTCACAGCGCTTAATGTGTCTTTATATTATTATTGGCCTGAATACTCGGCGATTCTTTCCTGTCTGACGGTCAGCAAATACAGAGCTGCATGTCTGTGCTGCAGGATAATGGAGTTACTTCCCGGAGAGATTTTTACTTTCTCTTTCAGTTATGTTTGATGAGTGAGGTGCAGCAGCTCCATGGCCGGCCTCGCTTCATTACAATAGGATGGCAGCAATAAGGAAGTCGGGAGACTTTACCGGCAGGACTGGCGCTGTCTCTTTTTCACGTGAGCACAAAAGACAGAGAGCACTTTTTAAAGACTCGTCAGCAGAAATAGTCGAGGGAGGGTTGAATGGAGAGTGAGGTATCTACTCAGACCCCCCTCTCTCTGTCTGTGGCTGCTGTCCCTGGCTGCTGGTGGCCTCCACACTCACAGCCAAATGTCAGGCCGCAGGGTTGGCTTCTATCTCAGCGATAAGAAACGCAGGAAGATGAACCTGGACGCATTTGCAGACTTCTGTGCGTAAGTTGATGTCGACTTTTTAATTCATTTTGAGCCCCTGATTATGTGTCTGGTGAACGTGAATGGGCCCCTGGGGACCCATAGCAAAATGAGGAAGGTATTTCTTTCATTTTATTTTAAAGCAATACAGATTATCTCCGTTAAGACGTGTAAGAATAGCTATTGTAACAGCACCCTCACTAGTGTACACAGTTGTGCCATTCTTTATCAGCAGCAATGGAAATCATCTGTCCATATGAGCCTTTATTGCCACACAGAAACATTCATTGTCAGCCCTGTTTGACATCAGATGACTCCTGTGTAATCATCACCAGTAATATATAAACATTTCAGTATTTGTCCTGCAGGGTCCATGGAGTGGAAGTGGTGGAGGTAAGTGTTTTCCTTCACCAATAAAACCATAAAGATAAATAAAATAAGGAAGAAATGTCAAGCCTGTGGTGAAAAGTGAGGACTAGTATTTGCCATGTCTTAAGGCTGTAACTTTCGACCCTGTGTGTGTGTGTGTGTGTGTGTGTGTGTACACATATAGCATGCTGCCATTTTACTCCAAAAGGTTGAGCATTACAGCTGAAGTATGACATAGTGACAGTAGTTTGGGAAACACTGTGCACCCACAGACACCCACGTGTGACATCTACAGATGTCCACAACTTTAGTAATCCATGTCACAGCCACCTGCAGCCCCCTCCTACAATCTGCTTTTAGCAGAACAGTGAACAAGGGCTGCCTGATTGTAACTGCTCAGACATTTAACTGCATGTGAATATCTATGCAGACCAATAATGATTTCACCTTCCCCCACATTTTACTTGAGTGAATATCATGAAAAGTCAAATTACAATAAACAAGGAGATAATTGCAGAGAGGAACCTCAATCAGCCTCTGTACTGCATTTAAAATTGTCTGACTCTGCCGTGTGTACATTATTATACAGAATGTCTTTCACATACATTCCCAAACATTACTCAGAGATAGGCAGTAAGAAAGTATCAGGTACTCTAGTTGGACACATCCACTGCATAGGATTGTAAAAGTGTTTTTTCTCTCTCAGATTGACCTCACACAGCCACTGGTGGGGCCCTTCGACGTCATCATTCACAAGCTGTCTGATGTCATCGTGGAGGCTGAGCATGACAGCCAGTCGCAGCAGCTCCTTGCCAACTTCCAGGTAAGGCCGCGTTGTGAAAGAACCAAGTTTTCTGCATCTGTCCTAAATAATCCAGTCAGAACATAAAGGATGATTGTTTTTAGCTGGTGCTGCTGGAAGAGTGGGAGAATGGACCACTGACTGGACAAAGTGGAACAAAAATACAGTTTTTGTATTTGTGTGAAATGCAAGCAGAGGAATATGTACACCCTGTCTGTATGTGCTGCACTGAGGCTTTTTTTGTAAGGAATATGGATTGTTTATCCAACTCTATGCTTGTAAATGAGTAATTATTCAGTCATTCATGCTGGAGGTGAGATGATTTCTCTTTCTGTCTTTTACATGACAGAGCTATGTGTCAGCTCATCCCAGGACAGTTCTTCTGGACCCCCTGCCTGCCATGACCCAGCTACTAGACCGCTTTGCCTCTTATCGGATCATGAGCAAGCTGCAGAGTTCGCTCCGAGGTGAACTGCAGCTTCAGAGTGTGTATTGTAGTTCGCTGTTGCTTGAAGGTATTAACGCCTGCCTTTCCTATTATATTCTGTTCAACAGACTGGTGCATCTGCAGTCCTCCTTACCTAGAGGTCCACAGTGCCAGTGGCCTGTCATCCATTCAGCAGGCTGTGATGAGCCAAGGCCTAAGCTTTCCTCTCAGTCAGTTCACTCCCTGTCTATCTGTGTCCTTTTAGTTCTTTACGGATTTCATTCTTATATTTCAACTTCATAAGTTAAGAATGTTTAAATGAACTTTAAAGTAATCCCTTTTCAGCTTCTCTGTGTCTGTAAGTGAAGCCTAAAAACTCATCTGCAGAACTTTGGACGGTATTATTCAGATTATATGGGAGCAGATTTGTGGTCAGTGGTGTGTCAATTCTCCAAAGGTTTCTCAGGTTATCGTGGTTCTCACACTGCTGAATCCATCATCATTCTGTCCTTTTTGTTTCGTCATGAAGTATGACAGGACTCACAACAACTTCCTGTTTTTCTTCGTTGACCCCAGTTTGTAAAACCCGAGGGGCACATGGCTTGCTTTCTCATGAGGTGAGTGCTTTAGCTTGAAAATTACACATGTTTGTTTGTTTCTCTCTCTGTTTATTTCATGTCTGTGCAATATCGGTGTACTGCAGATGTCTCTGATCTTCAGTGCGAGGAGTCTGGCTGATATCCATCCTCCCTGTGTGCTCCAGAGCTTCATCAACCACGGAGCTGTTCTGCACAAGGTGTTTGTGGTAGGAGACAGACACTTCTGCGTAGAGAGGCCCTCACTCAAGAACTTCCTCTCCGGTCCCTGTGGTCAGTCTTCACCAGACCCCCCAAAAAAGAAGATATCCTTTTCTTAGATAGATATTCCTTACCTTCCCATTTCTGTCTCCTGCCATGTATTGTCCTGTCATGCCATGTGCTGTTGTGTCTTGCTCTCACCTATGTTGCGCTCCCTTGTTTTTTTGTTCCCTGTATGCACTCCGATTGGGATTTCTCTCTGTCTCCAGACAGGAAGACCATCTTCTTCAATAGCCATCAGGTGTCCAAGCCTGAGTCAAGCTCTGATCTCACAGCAGTAAGTAGTACAAGTGGGATACAAGTATTTGTAACAACAACAACATACTCATGAACTACTGTATGCATCAAACTAATAATCTCCAGTATTTGAAAATGCCTTCCCTATATTTCCTGAAATTCTTTCAGATGAAGTCAGAAATGAAGTAATTCTTTTTTAACAAAGGCACTACATTGTATTATATTTTATATTATTATATAAACTTGTCCCCAATTTTCCTACATTGATATCCTAACCCAAGTGCTATATAATATATTTGCAAAACAATAATAAGCATTAATAAGTAATAAGAGTGCTAAAAAGGCACACATACAGCTTGTAAATGGTAAATGGCTTCTAAATGTACACTCAGACCCCCAACCATTTGTCACCTGACTAGGCTGAAATCCACCCTAAAAAATTGTCCTCCTGTTCTCCAAGCTGGATGAGCAGATGCCGTGCCCGCCTCCTCCCAGCTCTGAGGCCGTGGCCGCCCTGGTGAGAGAGCTCCGAGTTCAGCTTGGCATGGCTCTTTTTGGCGTGGACATCATCATCAACATACACACACACACTCTCACCGTTATCGACATCAACATCTTCCCAGGTACGGCAGCTGTACAGACGCACACACACGGACACACACAGACATGCCAATGTTCTGATACACTCTTCCCTCTTTCAGGCTATGAGGGAGTGCCCCAGTTTTTCTCCTGTCTGCTCAGCCACATTGAGTCAGTGTTGGACAAACAGACCTCCGATGGCCCCCAGGCTACTGGCTCTTCTGAGTCAACACAGACTACAGGTGGTCCATCTGCTGCCTGCTCACCTCAGGAACAGATCGTGGACTGTACTGCTTCGTCAGCTTCTCAGGACAAGTAAAGCACTAGTTTTTACACTGACCTAACTCAGCTGTTTTCAAGACTTTGTGTTCAATTGTAAGAAGATATTTATTTGTAATTTGTAACATGACTTGATCTTAAACTGTATCTCCTGTAAATCACACTAATGATGTTGCTGCAGCTGTAATGTGCTGTAAGTGATTCTGCTCTTTTTACAAGTCGACAAACCAAACGGACGACACAAACTGGTTTAATACACTTTCCGTTTATTGATTGACAGGTAGCATAGAAGATACAGCAGGCACAAAATACAGCACTCTGATTGGTCAGTAATATTACAAATGGTGTTTTTGTTGTCATTTTTTTCCCTGTTCGAAATGTCCTCTGTGCCCTTATGTCACCCCCAACACACACACAGACATTTCCTACGTCTGTCTTGCTCGTTTGTAATATACATTTTGTGGAAAGATTTTGCACTTCTATAGAAAAAGAAAACTACAGTACATTAATTTTTCATTTATTCTCAAGTGAACAAATATCTCATCTTTGGAATAGACAGCAATGAGCCCATCAGTGTTGACTGATCACGCGTGTGTTATTACTACGGGTTTACACAAGGTGACCGGCTTCTTTGCCAGAGTTCAAACACAACAATGTATTGTAAATCTTGGCTGTGTAGAAAAAGATAGATTATATCTGTTATGTGAGTACTATATGATGCACTTTGATTACACATTTAAATACAAGAAATAAATCATCATTTGGCTAATTATTGCATTCACATGTGCTGTAGTCTATTTTGCCTTATTGCAGATAAGTGGGCCTCCAATGGTAACCCTGTTAATCCTGCACTGTGTATTTCTACCCAGTGTCCTCTTGGGGGCGCTGTTGCTTCATATTTCCTTTGACCTTGGCTTGCAGACCATATCTGATATATACATAAATGACATGACAACCATGAAAACTGTGATGTAACACTACTGAGCATTTACCAAACAACAACAAAATGGCTTTAGTGTCTCCCTCTTCCTCTCGACTCCTCCTTGGCTTGTTAAGATAAGAGTGCAAAGCTGGCTGAGAACCTGAAGTGACACTTTTAGACCTTGTAAGCTTGTAAGTACATCGTGTCCTGTGGCCACACACTAACCACGCTCGAGGCAAACTTTAACATCTGACACCCGTGTCAGCGTGCAGAAGTTAAGCACTAATCAACTTCCTCTGTGTTTTGTTTTTGTCACCCTGGTTCATCACAAACAGTCTGGTTTTAACAGTGCGAGAGCCAAATGAATCTCTGTTTCTACTTCATCATCAAAGAAACGAAGAGGAAATAATCTCTTACTCCTGTGTACAAATATTAGTAATGCATATTGTTAACAGTCAGAACAGCAGGAACAGCTTACACAGTTAATCAATTATTGCACAAAATATATATTGAAATACACATTACTAGTAGGGAATCTGTTTTTCCCATCATGAACACATCAAGGATGATACCTTCAGAGACAAGAAGCACTGCTTGCCAATATTCATGACTCAGATTTAAAAGATGATGGTGTTTGTGTGGATGGCAATCTGCAGTCAAAAATAACATTTGAATAAAAGTGCTGAATGCTTTGCATCCTGGTGGTTTACAACTGAGGTGAACCTGTCTATCTTACAAACAGCATTTACAGGTACCGAGACAGGGACACACCGGAGGACACAAAGATCTTTCAGATTCTCTAGAAAAATGCGTCTCTTTTTCCTTATTCAAATGAGCGTTGAGGAAACGGTGACAATCTTTTCCAGGCAATCTAAAAGCAGAAATGAAACAACAGTATGTACAGTTTCTACTAATGTCCATTTACAGATTCACATCTGAAGACATTTCTCTGAGTGCTGTGGGGATTTGAAGGCTATAAAATGGAAAATGCGTGAGCTGAATGTGTGACTGTGATCGCAACAACGGGTTTTGTCAGTCTGCTGCGTGTGCTTGTGCTTGTGTGTCTTATCCTCTGCGAAGCTCCCTCAGCTCTGCAGCAACTTTGCGCAACTCTGCTTCAATCTCCAGCAGCTCCTGTGGACGGAAACATGCCAGTGCTTCAGGTTACAGCTCGCACATGGTACATATACAATATGAATCGACAGGGTAAAAACTATAAAATAGATCCTCTCTATAATATGGCTGGTAAATATGAAGGAGCGCCTCCAAGACCTCTCATCTTAAGAGAGAGCAGAATTCTGGGTATGAGTCTGCTAATTTTGTTGTTACTGGTGAGCCTAGGCCAGCGGTTTTCAAAGTCTGAGACCGTGGCCCTCAACTCGGACAAAGTTTTGGGAAAAGGTGCCCCTCTAGTTTAGTTTCCCTCAATTCCTGGATTCCTGTGGGATCATGATTATGTTATTAAGTTAGCTTAATATTGCTGTTTGATGAAACTTCAGGCTACACCAAATACATTTTAAAAGAAGCCAAATCACACACATGTAGGCTATTCTATGAGATCCTCTTTTGATAACTAATTTAATATTGTTTCACTTCCATTCACTGAGCCTCCCTTGAAACAGTTTGGAGCCCCCTTGGGGAGGCTCGACTCGCACCTTGAAAACCTCTGGCCTAGGCTAATGAAACTTTGTAAAGGGTGTACATTTCAGAGTAATTATTATTATTATTACTATTATCATTTTTATTCAGCTTTATCCAGAGGATTCCAACATGATTCAGAGCCAGCAATCTTCAAGCAGACAAACACTTATACTGTTTACATTTTGACATCCATCCATCAACACTGAGATGGACACATTTTGTTTTCTGTTTAATTTTATTTATTGTGGTTACAGAGTGTACTGCATAAATATAACAGGATCAGTAATGCTACATAAAAAAAGCCTGCACACCCAATATTTTTTTTGCATTCAACACGAAGAAAGGGTGAACAAGGGGCTACTTTATTTTGTGGGCCGTATACCCTGGACTTTTGACTGACAGGTGATGTTCGAGACACTAATAAATTGTTACTACGTTATTCTCTATCCTCTTATTGTTTCCACCTGTGCTTACGGTAGATATTTGTCATGGTACAGGTACACAGTAAGTATTTCAGTATTACCACATACTAAATAATTACACTATAGTGTGTTGGCTCTCGTATAAAGTGTCAATACAAACAGCCATATTATTTGCACCATCTCACCTCCCCTTCATCTTCTTCGGCGTCACCCTCCTCGTCGTCTTCCTCCTCGCGCCCCTCCTCATCCTCTCTGACGTATTCATCCTCATCCTCATCGTCCTCCTCTTCCTCATCCTTGTACCTCTCCCGCTCAAACTGCTGCGTGGCTTCATCACTCGCTTTCTCCATCACCCTCTTCTGCTGCGGCTCTTTCATCTCCGCCGCCTCCTCCCTCTTCTCCACTTCGTTCTGTGCTTTCCCGTCACGCTCCTTTTCTACGTCGCCCTCCTCCTTCACGCTCGTCTCCTCCGCTGCCCTTTCATCCACGCCGCCCTCTTTCTTCCCGCCCGGCGTCTCCTGCTCCTGCACCCGTTTCATCTTCCTGACGAGTTCTTCCAGCTCCTCCTGCTTCTCCTTCCTCTCCCTCTCCTGCTCTGGTTTTCTCTTGCTGTCCTGCTCCTCCAGCAGCTCCTTGAGCTCCTTCTCCACCTTCTCCTTCTCTACCATGAGCTCCACCTCGTTCTTCCTCCTCTCTTCCATCCTCTGTTTCTCCAAGTCCTCCTCTGTTTCTCCCTCCGTCTTTTTGTCCTCCTTTTCCTTATTTTCCTCCACGTCTGCCATCGGCTCTGTTCCAGGGCCTTTCTGGATCTCCCTCTCTTTCACCACCTCATAGCGTTTCTTCTTCAGCTCTTTCAGCAGTTCTTTGAGCTCGTCATCATTCTTCTCCTCCTTCCCTTTCTTGGTGATCTCTTCAGCTAGCAGCTCCTCAAGCTCCTTGGCTCTCTCCTCTTCATTTTCCCTCCCTGTGTCATCGACCCGTGGCTCCTCCATCATCTTCTCCTTGGTGGCATTTCCCTCTGTCTTGTCTTCTGTCTTTCCCTCAGTCTTTTTTGCAAGGTCGGTCACGTCTCTCTCCTCCTTCGCTTCCTCACCTCTCTGCTCGAAGTCGCTCTCATCGTCAGCCAAGTTGTACTCATATCGCTCCCTCTCATCGTCTCGCTCCCTTTCTCTCTCTGCCAACAGTCAGATTGCAATGGTCAGTGCCATCAAGTGAAGACATCACTTTTCTCACAGCAGACCTTTATATCACTCCAAGAAACATTTATTAAACCCCTAAAGTCTTAACCAAAGACGTGTTTTCTAGCACTGAACAGTGTGTTACAACGTGAACTTGTGCGTACCATCACCAGCCAGCGTCTGCAGCTCCCTGAGCAGACCCTGATGTCTTTGCACTTCATCAAGTTCCTCTGCAAAAACAATGAGACACAACTCTTAAAAACAATAGCACACCAAAACAAAAAGAAGTGCCGAATAGAGTATCTACAAATGTAACTCTGTAGATGCTCACAAGTCTTTACACAACAAGAGAAATGTGTCTAAACACAAAATTACAGTAGTTGACTATCTTACATTTTCATGTAACGTTAAATTGACGTTTATTCTATAAAATGTGAGAAAGTAGTGGAAAATGCCCATCACAGTTCAGTTGTTTTGTCCTACCAACAGCCTAAAACCCCTAAATGTTAATTAGAGATGTCACCTGCTAGCTGTGGGCCACACTCATGTTGTGACCCGTCTTCGTTCAGAGTCTCCTGAATAATACATTCAACCTAAGGACATAAAAAAAACCCCACACACAATCACTGATCGAGTTATTAAAAGGTATATATATAGTATACACAGTATATACTGTATTATGCTGAAAGATAGAGGAGATAAAAAGAACTTGCTTCTGACCTTTGCATTATCAAGGGGTGAGGTTACTGGCCGGCTTCCCACTGAGGCACAAAACAAGGAGGGAGATACAGAGAGAGTAGGGAGAGCGATAGGGTGTGAGCGAGAATGGGAACACAAATCAATATATTTAGAATTTCAGCGAAAACTGCTGCAAACTACACAGAGCAGCACATTGTTTACTTAGCATTGGTAAGTCCTGCATGTGGCGTGGGTGGAGCTGTTCCCTCATTAAGGTAAGCACAGTTACCCTGGTAAAGCGACACAGCAAAGAAGCTTAACCCCATCTCCCTCTCTCTCCGGGATGCAGATATTCCCAAAGGCTTTAGCTCACAGGTAGCTTCCCACCAGGCCTAAATCAGTCACCGATCATTAAAGGCACACTAAGCGGCGCCATCTGTGCCTTTTCTCACGGAGCTACATTGCATTGAACAAGGACAGTACAGATCACAATCCATGTTCAGCCTGCAGCCTGAGAACTTTTCCTGTTATTGTTATGTATTGGGTGCAAGGACTAGCTGAGGTACAACATGTCATGCTACACAATTACTGCACCTTCATTTAGTCATGAATCTAAGTGTGAGCCCAGAATTTTCCGGCCAATGTAGAAACATGTGTCTGTTTTCTGTCCACATTTTAAATGTATGCAATTCATGATCATAAACTCAATACATCTCAAAGCTGAGATTCTAAATAATTTAAACAGTCAACCATTCACTTCAGGCTTTTTGTGTTGTGTGCAGTTATTTCAACTTGTCAACTCAACACACTGGTGTTGCTTTAGTTGACTTGAGAAGACATGTTCTTGAGATGTTTTGATGAAAAATTTGATTTATAGTAATCTAACCCAGCCTCACGTTTGAATCCCTTATGACCCAAACTAATGACTAAAGTTACATAAACTTGCTCCCTTAACACATGTAGAAGCTGTGTGTTTCCTCTAAACTCTGTGGCGTGTGTCAGCACAAAGTCAGATCAGTACAAATCAGGATCAATGGGATTAATTGATAACTTGGCCACTGTTGAACCCCCTACAGACACGTGAGCCGCCTACAGTTTGGCCCTGTAATGTTCTGCATGTCCATGTGATGGTGTGGGTGTGTGTGTGTGTGTGTGTGTGTGTGTGTGTGTGTGTGTTTGTGTGCGCCCTTTCCAATTTCCAATTACCACACTGTCTAAGCTGGGACACCCTGGCCCCATAATTAAGCTGTGATCTGGATATTATTGACAGGTACTGCTGCCCATGGGCCCATGGTCAAAATTCAGAAATCAAAAGGTCTGCACAGGTCAAGAGGCTGCAGTTTATCTGATAAATTCAGCTCCAAACGGTTGCCATGACTAAAAACTGGAGCCACAGCTGAGTCAGGAATATAAGCACCTATAGGGGCTGAGAGATATTTACTTCTCTTGGCATTTCATTGACATCAAGCTACAGTCAGTGGTAGCCTACAGTAAGGTTGTTTTACCTACAACTGCTGGTTCTGTGGCGAAATCTATCTTTTTTTTTAATGCAGGCTGTATAGCTGTACTTGTGAGGTTTGACAGTTATTGCCTTCGCTCACTGCGACAGCCAAATAGAAGTTAAACCCACAGACAGTTGGCAGTCTGCTCTATGTGGGTTATCGCCTGTGTTACTGCATAACACTGCGCGTAACGCCACTGCAGACTAATATTTACCCTAATTTTGTACGCATGTCTCAGTGGGAGGCAGACTCCCCTCTAAACCTCACACCGTATTCCTGACACTTATTTTAAGTCATTAACACGTTTTCGCAGCAGCGTCGCCGTGCAGCACGCGCACACGCACGCTGTTCCGCTCACCTGTGCGGAGCTTTAATTCGCATTAATGGTGTTCAAGAGGACTCTCTGGGGTCAGTAAAAAGTCAAATATGCCTTTGTTTAAAATATCCATCCCAACAGCATCTTCAGTCAGCAGACAGAAACATAAGGTGGGCGCATATTATGTAACAACGCTTTTGTTTAGCCTATTAACGGGTCTAAAGCCCCGAGGCTTTCGCCGTTAGCATACACCTTTGGTCACCTCCATAAAGAAGCCTGCAATTATAACGCATCTAGTTTCGTCTGTTTATAGCCTTCCACAAAGCTGGTTTTATGCCGGTAAAAAGAATGACAAAGGCAGCAGTGTGTGAAAGATGAGCCTCGTCTCCGACGCAGCCTGCTGAGAGCTTACTCGCATTTTGTACCGTCATTTCAAACTGACCGCTCAACACACACACACACACACACACACACACACTGTCGCTGTTTAATAAACGTGATGAATGCTTACCTCCGACGGCAGCCCAAAGAAAAACTGCGGTTATCAGAATTCCCATAGGATCCGAGAAGTCAGGTTCCTGCAGGAGATAACCTTGAAAATAACGGGCTGGATCTTCTTCACACACCCGCCGAGCGAGGTGGAGCCGAGCAACGAGTGTGTATGTGTGTGTGTGTGTGTGTGTCTGTGTGTGTGTCTGTGTGTGGTGTCAGGTGACTGAGTCCAGATCAAAGCCCAAGTCCTGTTAAGGTGCCACAGATGTCAGGTGGTCTTCCTGTAAGTTACTAACTGCAGATTAACAAATTGTGGGAGGGTGCGCATAACATGTGTCTCAGGTGTAACGTTATTAAAATCAGGTCCGCGGCCCATTTGGAGTGCTTAAGTGGTATAAAAGTAGCTACATACAATTTAACACATCAAACTTCTCTGTAATTCCCCAAATCCTATTTAATATGCCCGGTGAGAATACTAAAAGCTGAATTTGGTAGGTCCATGTAAACACCATCAACTCCCAGTGCTGGTTAATTACTTTTGCATCGATTATTGATACTCTGTAACAGCTGGTCATATCACACACATAACAAGCCTGTATGCCACCTCTGGAAGATTCTTTTTTTTTTTGCTGTGCTCCATCTGAAGGCCCTCTTCCTCAAGGTCACAATGTCACTCAATGTATAATGTAACAGTACTGGGCATGAGCAAAAGAGGACCACTAAGCAATAATAATAATAATAATAATAATAATAATAATAATAATAATCTTTATTTATAGAGCACTTTTCAAAAACAACTTACAAAGTGCTTTAACAAGTGTAAAGACAATAATACCCAAAAGACAATAATACAAAAACAATACAAGATAAAAGCATGAAAAAATTGAAAAGACTAAAATACAGGAGACAGAAATTAAACACATATCTTTATTATGGTCCTCCGCGTGAGCTGGTCAACACACATTCAGGCTTACATTCACAATACCATGGCATTGAACAAAATACAGTCAGACACAAATAGGCTATATTTACAGTGACAGTAATGCAAGCTTCATCCATCGCCTCAAAACATTGATGCTATCAATTCAAACTGAACACAAAAAGTCAATTTTTCAATGAATTTGAAGAACAATGGCTATTATTAACTTGTAAGCAGATATACAACATAATGTATGAAACATCCTTATGTGTGGTAAAAATCTGCTTCTCTCTGACTTGGTGTTGCTGAATATGAACTGGCTGTTATTGGTGGACTGGTGTTTGTGGACGATGGCTGGCTTTACAGCACTACACTTAAATTTGTGTCATCTGGTCTTGGGAGCAGGCCTGGATGGTCGACTGTGCTGGTTGGGTCCGATGTATTTCAGTGGAGCGTACTTTGGCTTCTCGATCACTTCTAGACCCAAATAAGGCTGCAGGGCCTGGGGGACAAGTACTGTTCCCGCCTGGGGAGATGGAGACGAAACAAAAAAGGCATCAAAAATTTGTATCTTTAATAACAGTGTAATGTTAAGTCAAGAGGATTTTTAAAAAGTCTTGAAATAAAAATAAAAAGGAATAGGGCGGTAGTAAATCCATCGGGAGTACTTTACAATGAATTATAGAATTTGACAACTAGTTGCTCTTTGGAGTTATTTAAAATTTAAAATGGCTAAGTAAACAGATCAAACAACAAAATCAAGGGAAATACAATACACATACGTTGTTATATGTGTTTGCTTTCTATGTAATCATTTACTGTTTCATAATGAAATGAAAAGCATTTGTTAAATGACAGTTATGTAGCAATTTGTTGTTTGTCTGTTTTTCATTGTGATATGAATTTTCCTTACAACATTAAAATCAAATCACAACACAGAAAACAAAAGAGTAGAGGTGGTTTGCATTTCAGTGTTGTTCAGGAGAAAAATAACATGTTCCTTGCAATATTGTAATGGGTATTGGCTGTAACAAGATAGACATTTAATACAGATAAAAGACATTTGGGAATTGGGGGGCATTTATTGTATAGATTAAAGCAGGATTGTAGTATTGTATCCTATAATACATGTTCAAAACCATTTTGATTGGAGACTGACTTAAAGGGTGAATGGCGCTTCTGTCTTTATACTCCGGGCTCACAGCGTCAGCTACTGCGCTATGTGACATTGCAATCCCGGGAAGCACATTTATCATGACAACGGTGTAATGGTTTACAGCACAAACACGACTCTTCAGCAAGCAAGCAGAAGAAGAAGCAAAAAGTATATTGTACAATGTAAGTTCTTTGGAAAAAGCTAGCTCAGTATTCTGAGTAGGAATATCATGGCAGAGGCAGAGGAAGATGTCAGAGGAAGACGTCAGAGGAAGATGTCGGAGGAAGCAAAGAAGAGAAAAAGAGTGACCAGGAGTAAATGTCTGACTGGCTTTTACTCGTTAGTGTGAGCTAAAAGAGCTCAAAGGATGCAGGACAGATGCCGAGCTGGCCTTCTTGCTGTTGGACTAGTCAGTAATAACTTATTAGCTGGCTTCCTGTGTCTTCTGTGGCGCTTGCTTGATGTTTTGCTGTGTTAGCAAAGCTGTCTACTCGAGAAAAATCAGCCACAGACAGAGGTTTAGCTGCTAGCTATAAATCTCGAGTTGATTTTAGCAAACTTACAATATAACTCACTCTGACATCAGTAACGTTACTGTATGTGCTCTTGCGTCTGTGTCTAGCTTTCTTGGCATGTTTCCCCCCAGTCTCGTGCTCAGTCACTCTCTCTTAAGCTCTTTTTCTCTTAGCTTCCTCAATCAACATCTTCTTCTGTGTCTTTGCCTCTGCCATTGCTTTATGTCCATAGAGACTGCTGAGCTTGATTATGCTGCCTGCTCGTCCGACTCGGGCACGACAGCTAAGATGAGAAAAAGAGAGTGACCAAGAAAGAGGCCACCGGACATCGGCGAGAGCTTCGTGAACTAAGTAATAACTTATTAGCTTGCTTACTATGTCTTATGTTGTCACACTTGCTTAATGTTTGGCTGTGTTAGCAAAGTTGTTGACATGCTAGTTTTTTAACATAAGTAATGCAGGCCTATACCTGTCCTTCAAGTTTCATTAGGTTAAGTTCCCTATTAAGCCAACTTATACTATGATTTTTGTTGAACAATTTTTCTGCCTCAGGAAAATGTGAACCGGTTTAGCAATATAGAGGAAAATGCAGTATTATTTCTATATTACTATTTCAGCATTTCTGCTGAAATACATCACAATTAGTATAAAACAGTTTTGACAGACAACTATCACAAGAGGGAGCCACTTCTACACCAAACTTTGCACACATATGCATGCAGAGAAATCCACATTTAACGCAGTGAACGGTGGACAAACTACTGTTTTGTTGGAAGAGAATGTGAAACTACACAGTTATTTTCCAAAAGAAGGGTCACATTTTTAAACATTTTGATTAAAGCTTTGTCTTTAAAATAAAGATTTTGGGTCTGGTTTAGTTGCTGACATGACAATGATGATATTTTTTTCAGTTATTGTGACCTGGGAATATGCATAGAAAGATAACTACAAGCCCCACATAAGAATTTTATTTGTCCTCTTCCTAGCACAGAGCACTATTTTTAGGGGCCTTGTGATGCCTATTACAACCTATAACAACCGGATCACAATATAATTTTCAAAACAACTCATTATTTTCCAGAATATTTTATTCTTTTTAGTCATTTCCAATTTTCCACAATTCAATGACTAAAACCTGCATTAAAGAATTCCAGGGTTTTGGAAACCCTCATGTGTGAAGTGCGCCCTTATGTTGGTGTCTTACTTTGGTCTGGTGAGTCTCCAGGATAGCGATGATGGTTCGGGGGATGGCACATGCTGTGGCATTCACCTATAGAAAGAAAATGTATCATGGAAGTGGTATACTGCTGTAAAATAACCCCGCAGGAATGTATAGCAGTGCTGCCTCATCTGCAGTCTTACTGTGTGGGCGTACTGCAGGCTGCCATCCTCTCTCTCATACAGGATGTTCAGGCGTCTGCTTTGGTAGTCTGTACAGTTGGACCCGCTGGAAATCTGATACAGTATATATAGAGAGTAAAGAACAGAAATCAGAATCAGCAGGAAAAACAACTAACTGGCTCTGTGGAGCTCAAAGGCCTTAAATCTGTCATCATCTTCATAGCACCTGCAGTGCCATCATCAACTGTACCATTGTATATTTTTTTTATAGTTAGTTATAGGCCCTTTCAAAAGAGTATAATTTTCCCCTCAACTGCTTGTGTGTGACTCTTCAAACAGAAGACATGTTTGTGAGTCTGACTCTATAGCATATATTATCACAAATGAACATTGTGATGGAAATGTGATATTTTACAGTGTTTACTGTTTCACCTTGCATGCTTCATTATTATAGACCAATGTTTCGCTGTGTGATTTTTGATCATTTTATTAGGTTGCAGTTAGGTGAAGTTTTCCATGGGAAAGATGCTCATTAGAGAGTTTTATCGGACTGTGCTTCATAGGCCTTCATCTCAGGGCAGTCAGTAATACCCTTACAGTATAAAGTCACCTGTTTCTACAACATTCATTATAATTTTATATAATAGTATACTTTTTTACCACTAGTTGAGTATTATATCCAGTTCCACCTGTTTCATTTTTGTGGGTTGTTTTTATTCATAAAATCCTTGTGCAAGCAAAAGGCTCTACATTGGTCTGTAATTTGTTAATGCTATGTCCTAACTTGTCAATAATCATATTGTTCAACATTTAATGATTTGTTGTAGCACATCAAACTTTTTTAATGTCCGGCCCCATCCAGGCTGTGATTGGTCGGTTGACGAAAAGTGACTGACAAGCATGTCAGCTCTGTGAAAAGTTGAACATGTTGAACAACAAAAGGCACCGATACAGCTAACGTTAAATGGCCAGCGAGCCAAACCCAAACCTTCCTTATCTTCTCCCAGTTTTCTTCTGTCTGACCGCTTCAGCTGCAGACGACGTCTCCGACTATGTTTTAAAGGATTAGTGGCAGGGCAGGGAGGGGTTTACAGTAGATTGTTGTCTTAAAAGTTACTCTGAGCACACTGCTCATAAAACATTTTTCTCATTGCACGTAGGCTTATCTGTTTTTAGGGGCACATGCGAGAGCCCGGTGTGGGCGGAGATAATGAGCAGACTGCAGCACACAGCGAAGAGAGCCTCACACACACCTTTTCTGTTTTATTAAATCGCACACTTATGGGGTTATGTAATCGCACATGATGACATCGCAATTACGATTAATTGTGCAGCCCTAGGACTTACACTATCGAAATAAGGTAAGTAGGTAAATGGGTTAATAGTGACATAATGGGACCTCTCCATAGCTGTTCCTCCCAGGCATCCATGCTTCAATGTCGTACTTCCTGTGTGCTGGAGGCCCCAGTTCCTGTGTCGGCATGTCCAGCACTCTGAGCAGAAACACACAAATACAACTTAGATTATACAAATATTCTATTATGTCAAATTGAGTGGATGTGTAATTGTGACTGGTGTGAGTGAGTATCTGTGTGTATATGTGCCTGTGTGTATTTACTAACCTGTAGTGTAGTTCCAGTGCAGAGAACATCTCTTTCTGCAAAGAGACAAACTCCTCCAGCAGCCGAGTGCTCTCTTCTCCCGTCTCACTGGCTGTCACTCCAAACATCTCTACCTGTACAGACACACACACAGTTAATTACAAAGCCTGTTAGCGTAATTATGGAGTAGATACTTGTTTAGTGATTTGCAATCACTTGTTATATTGTTTTCTGTATACATATTGATCCAAGCAACTGCTGTGTGCCTAACATAATGTTGTTGTCCTTGTAACCTTGTTGAAGTGATGTACTCTGTAGAGCCCCCATGTCTCTCTGCCCGTGTCTGTCTCTGCTCTGTAGCAGGTGCTGCTGCACACCGTCCTGCAGCGGGAGATGACAGACCCTGTCAGCTTTAATTACTCCGTTATGACACTCGTCAGTAGAAAACTAGGAATGAGGGGTTCTTCTAACCTGACAGGCAGGTCCTTCCAGTTGACTGCATGATCCATGAAATAGCCTGGAGAAGAGTGACACACAGTAGCTTACTGCACATACTGCACATGTAAAATGGTAGCCTCCAGCTCTCATTTTTGATTTATGATCCATTTAACTGCGTGATGAAAATTGAAGGAACATTTGATGTGAATAGCTGGATTCAAGATTCATGATGTAGAATTTAGGTTCACTGAGAAAAACCCAGAAACAAAATGCATTTATTACAATTCAGCTGGAGTCAAGTATGAAATCTCATTATAGTGCACTAACCACTACTACTAATAATAAGTAATAATCTGTCAATCTGCCAGGTTTTGGGTGAAACTGACAGCAACTGTGGGCTGCGTAAGAACCAATACATAGTATGTGCAAAAAATGTATCATCTATTTAGTGATCTCTTCACTTCCTCTTCCCCCTGTGGAGGAAATTTTAGATTTCCTCATGAAGAAATAAAAAATGTTTACAACAAGTTGTTTTTCTGCTATTTATAAAGAAGAGTAACAGAGTCAAGTTTTTCAGCTGAAAGGACAGATCTCTACACCAGAGTGTATTCGGTGAGTCTGACAAAAGGAAACAGATAACGTGGAATTTCTATTGCTACCACATAGATAGGGAGGGAGAGAAAGAGAAACTAATTCATCACGAGAATGGAAATATCCTTCTGCCCCATGCAACAAAACAAATCTCACAGAAATGAGCTGTACCAAGGACACTGGTTCACTTCAGGTCAAATTAATTAACATGTTATAGAGTATCATAACAGCACATGAGATATTACAAGTACCTATTAGTTCTGCGTGAGTGTTGCATAACAAAAATAGATGCGCAAATATTGCTTAGATAGCCATGACAACACATTGAGGGGGTTTACAGCCAAGCACGATAGGTAATCTTGCTAGTAAGAAACAGGATTATTGATAAGTTGACTGATAGCGGGATGCACCAATTAATTTAATCACAAGTGTGACTTCAACAATGAGTCAAAAGCTGGGACTGATCAACTGACAAATGGATATTTTGAGTGTAACTGGCCAACAAGTAGATGGTCACTACTTGTCATTTACTACAAAAGTTATAGCTGCAGATAAAATACTATGCTGTTTAAAAGCAAATACACACAGTACAGTATAATCTTGGAAGTGTCGAGGTCTCAGGGCTTCTCTATAAAGATAATGTTAGTTAATGGCAGAGGCAAAGAGACAGAAGAAGACGTTGACGGAGAAAGCTAAGAAGAGAATAGGAGGGCGAGCAAGACATTGGCAAGAGCCCAGGTATTGGTATTGAGACTGAAAAAGTCGCATCGGTGCATCCACTGTGTTAATCAGACCTTTGCTCAGGTTGAGTTGTGGTGAAGTAATGCTGGAAAATATGTGAGGTCACTAAATTCCATAAACCAACAAGAATGTCTCTGTCCTAACAGGTGCCACAAAGTCAGTAGAAGGATCAGAGACACCTCAATCCAGCTCAGTACAGATAAGGTCTGAAACACCGTCACCTGTATGTGCGTACTGAGGATGTGTCGCATTGTTCACCGGTACTGATACACAACCTTATGGGTCTTTTATTGTTGCAATGAATTAAAACCTCATTGTGCTTGCAACACATTAAGCCAGCACATCAACATTAGTGAAGAATAAAGCTTCACCTGCCACCCCGACCTCTCCAGTCCCAGCCAGGTTGAGATCTGGGAAACGGGCCGGGTCCAGTGAATAGACCTGAGAGCGATGGGCGTTGGGCTGCATTCCACAACCCTCCTGGAGGTGGATGAATCAGAATGACGAAGAGAAGAGAGGAGAGGTCAGGTACATTGTGTGGCTTAAAGATACTATGGTCTTTAAACTGTTATATCTGAGTGTTTTCACCCATTTACATGACCAATCTACCATATTTAATTTATCTACATTCAAATCTCATCTTTAGATATTAAGTTTAGTATCTTCTGTTTTATTGACGACACCTATGCAAAATCACTATGTTAGAAACAGGGCTCTGCTACTCACAAATACTGCCCCTTTCAGCATGTCTGGTACAACCATGGGGATGAAGCCCTGCAGGAGTCAAAAGAAGACTCACGTTTTTGCTCTCCTATATATTAACAGAATAATAATATCCATTCATTTTGCAGACTTTAAATCTAATATTTCCACAAGCTCACCCGTTGCTGCAGTGTGTCAAGGGCAAAGTTTTGGAGTGCAGTCTGAAGTCGGGCCCCCGCTCCTCTCAGATAGTAGGACCTGTGGCCTGAGACATGAGCTAGATGTCTGCGGGAGAGGAACAAAATATAATGATCCCCACTCGTATTAATGAGGTTAGACTTAATATTAGACAAAATATTAAATATTATGGTATTATCATATTCATACAAAATGGCATTTTGCTCTTCGACCTGCAGACTGACTAAACAGACAAACTAACATCCCCTCTCTTTGAGTTTTCTTTGAATCATATGAATAGTGCAGTACAGTATAGCCATCCTCACCTCTGCCTGATGAGACCCAGCTCCTCCCCCAGCTCCACATGGCCTCTGGGCTTGAAGTCAAACTCTACAGCAAAGAGAGAGCAGATTAGGAGATTTGTATTTTTAAAAACACAAGGGTAAAGCACTTTAGATTATTATTGATCTCCAGATCAATAGCGGTACAGATCACATCCATCACCTGGTTTTTGTCCAACCAGCTCCACCACCCTTGCCTGACTCTCATCTCCAACTGGCTGAAAAAAAGGAAAAAGAGGCACTTTTGGACTTTCTTTAAAAGGAAAACACTTGATAGAAAATCTTTTCCCAAATGCTCTGGATAACGTACGTGTGTGTGCGTGTGTGTGTCCTCACCACATCGGGGTGTGTGGTGTTGGGCAGTCTGAGCGCTCGTCCATAGTGTTCCCGATCCAGCTCAGTCTCTTTGGGGTAGAGTTGATTCAGTCTGTTGCGGATCTCTCGACCCTTCTGCAGAGCCTGAGTGTGCTCTGGAAGCTGCATGATAAACAATAAGGACTCAGAGCTGCTCCCAAATGTGATTTAACACTGAGCAGTGCAATGTCAGGGAAGCAGCAATGCCATGATTCACTGCTTCAATAACAAAAGTCTTAAAGAGTTTAAATTCTAAAGTGCCAAAGTTGCACTTACATTGGCGAGGGCTTTCTTGTCATTCTTGGCCTGTGAGGAAAAAAAATATCTGTGTCACAATTATGGTTGCAGCTTTATACTCTTACAACTTATGACCACACAAAATGTCAATATAGAGAAAATGATTAAGTATTAAATGATTAAAAGAATTGGGATTTTGGATGGATGTGTTCATTTTGAGATTAATGTCTACATATTCCAAACAATCAACCCAAACAACACATACACACAGAAAACAGGTGCTGTATTAACCTTTACTGACCACTAGAGCTTTGACTGTTTCACCGACGTGTCTCTTCTGCTCCTCCAGCCCAGAGATTTCTGTCCTCACTGCCTGGAGCTCCTGCCACACACACACCTACAATGTGGACAAACACAGAGTCAATGGGATTAATTGAAAGTTGACAGCAGAACAGTGAATTTGAACTCTTAACTTGCTAGCTTTCCATGTTTCCTTTTAACGTTCAGTATGTAAGATCTAGTGGCTCCCCCCTTCCTTTGCTGGCACCTAGGAGAAGCTACGGGGGCCGACACACTCTGTCGACTCTTGTGCGAAATAATACGTGTGGTCCTCCATTTGTCCAAATTTAATTTCTCTTCTTACTTCTAATAAACCAGACACCTACTACTTCTTCTTCTCCTTCTTCTTCATACGTATTCAATGTAGTGACAAAACGCGCTCTGTAGAGCAGTTTGTCCATTTAGGCTCCTGTAGAAACATGGTGGCACAACATGGAGACTTCCATGTGGTGTATGTAGATAGAAATGGCTCATTCTAATGTAATAAAAATATAACTTAACATTATGTAAGATCTTTATACACCACTAAAAACATAGTTATGGATATTATATTGCATTTCTGTCAATATTACACACTGAACCTTTAACTTACAATGCTTACAATAGCTACTGTATATGTTTGTTTCCTTATCTTGTTTTAGTTTGCTGTCTTTGTTAAACTGTATGCCTACTGTATTTGTGTATGGTCCTACACATTTGATTTCAACATACTGAGTAGAAACATGTGATGGGCAAATAAAGTTTGGTCTGATAAAATAAACTAAATACTCTATATTTGCTTGTTCCAATATTTCTATGAAGGAATATTGTGCTTATAGTTAAAACCTATTTTACTACTGTATAACAAATTGGAAATACCTTGTGACTTCCAATTCACTCAGCAGGACCATATATTATGTTTGGAAACGTTTTCATCAAGAATTTAGAATAAAGTCCTCTGTGTATGAACAATGTTTTAGCAGTTTGAGAGTTTAAAGCCCCCATCCATTAAAAAAATGTGTTAAGCATATTGTTGTGATGTTTGAGCTTCTCTGAGCTGAATGATGTATGTGCAGAGTTTGACACCAGAGAGCTGTCGAGGAGGGAGGTTCTACTGTGCTCACTTTCAATCCCAGTTCAACAAGAAGAGGTACAAGAAGGATTTTGTGACATCACAACTAATTTAGAGCCAATCGTGGTCCCATAGGCATCTTACACAAGTGTTGATGTGGAAGCTTAAAACCTCCAGTGCACACACGCTGAGAATGGCTTTTCCAGTGAAGTAGGCTGCATCTTCTGTCTAAATGTTCAACTTTTGGAAAGAAAACTCTGCACACTGTCTGACAAACATATATTAACGTTTTGGTACTAAACCTTTTTTTTTGACTGCCATATCAGACACAAATTATTATAGAAAAAAAAATTTTTTTATATGTGTGGAGGGAATCCAACCCCAACCATAGCTCATTCGTCACCAAAAAGTAACTTAAACTCTGATATGCACATTATTTTATAAAAGCGCTTTGGTAAATCGCATAATCTGATTTACAGTCTGTGTTTTTGCTTGTAAGCAGCCTCACAGTCAGCTGTCAACTCTTGAATCATACTTTTGACAGAAGATAAAGTTGTCGTGGTTTTAATGTCACAAACAGAACTGAATTTGCAGTTAAAGAAACACTTACAATTTTCCTGACATCGTCCCCTCGCAGGTCACCCTTCCTGCTCTCTACATTTGCTATGACTTTGTCGGTCTCCTCGCACACTGCTGTCATGTCCAGCTCGGGCTTGTCACTATAACCCTCACGGACATGCTCGTACAAACTGCTCCGGGCTCCGTGCGAAAAGCGATGCGGGATGAACACACTCTGCCTTGCACACTGCCTGGCTACCGGCTTTAACACCGTCAGTGCAGTCCCTCCAACTCTGACCACCATGCCGATGCAAGTCGCCATGTTTGTCTTGTGGTCAATGTTGCATTCAAGGGGTATAGGAATACGTGTAACCATACTCTGTGTCGGCTCGTGTTTTAATATTATAACTTAAATTAAAGCATAATGTAGGATTATAATAATGACTATTCACGTGTCTTACAAATTCTTTTTTAGCTGCTAATGGTCCCAGCGAGCACTATTGACGTCGTTATAACGGCCGTATCTGCCTTGAATGCAGCATGAATGCGGAAATTACAATTTTGATATTTTTGAATCAAAATAAAACGAATGTGCAATGTTTTTTTATGTTATAGCTGCTATTTTACGCAACTGCTGTCACATAATGTCAAAGAGGGAGCGGGAAATATTTACATTTTTCCAGTGAAAAAAACGACTCAGCTCCAAACAATCGTCACGAGCCAAAGGTCAGCCAATCAGAGAAGCGGAAGTTTAACGTTGCGGTAATCCGGTTCAGACGTGACAAGTGCGGCCGACTGATCCAGAAAGTCAGTCCTAATTTTCTGTCCTTTAGGCTCTACAAACTGCACTCTTTACTGTCTCACCACCGAGCTGGACGCGTGTTTGTAATGCCAGGGTGGACGTACATGTGTTGCGACGAGAAGCTTTTGTATATCGGGAGAACTGTTCCTTTGTAAGCTAGTTTGGCTTGGTTTTGTCCTGATGTTGTGCTCGGGGCTGGATGAGCAGCGAGTAGCCTGACGCGTCCTCGCCACAGGCCGGGACGAGCCTTTCAGCTGAGCCCGGAGGACCAAGACACCCAAATGGGAACAAGGAAAGCCTCTCGAAGCCTCTGGTAAAAGCCGGGTACTTGCACACAGTTAGCCTGCCTCACCAATTCCTGCTGAAAGTGAGACCCAACCAGCCTTCACGGTGGAAACGAGAAGAAGAGCAAAGGTAATGTAGCTTCTTGCCGGTAAACTGATGCTACTGTCTGCTTTGTGTTTGTGGTCTATGAGAGCAAGTATTTTATGAAAAACATTGTTTGTTTTTTTATCATTTTGGTAAAATGGAAACACACACAACAATAAATACGTAGCAAACAATACTTATGTATCTTAAAATTAAGCTGTATCATGAACTTTGCCTAGAAAGCAGATTTTCCCCCCACAGAGAAACGCGTTATCTGGGTCACATCTATTATAGGCCTCGATCTATAATACATAGGCCTGTCTGTTACAGATAGGCCTTGCATCCATAAATGCTAACCCGTGAAACATACTATGTATAAAAATGGCCTAAATATATGAGTGTTTGTGTTTATATTGTACTTCCAGATGAATGCTGTGCGGGGGGGCACAGTCACCTGGCGTCCCCAGCCGTGGCAGGATGGGAATGGGGGAGGAGGAGAACCTCTGTCAGACAGCGACTCAGAGGAGGAGGACTTCCCTGATGACAGCACCACACCGTTGGGAGACTACATCACACACGGTGAGAAAGAAAAATGATAGCTGGCTTGTGTAATGTCCTTTTAGTGAGTCTTCTGAAATAAAGAGTCCAATCCAGACGTCTTCTAAGGGTTTTATTCTTTGCAAAGGGTCAGACAGACATACAGAGTGCAAACAGTCTGCAGAGTGTAAGACAAAGAGCCGGTGAAGAAACGGGTGACTTGAGGAAAGGAGCAGGGACCAACTGCCCTGAAGTGAAGGCCTATCAAGGACAGTCAGATAAGAAACTCTATATTGAGCATCTTTCCCATGGGAAACTTCACCTAACTGCAACCTAATAAAATTATCAAAAACCACACAGGGAAACATTGGTCTATAATAATGAAGCACGCAAGGTGAAACAGTAAACACTGTAAAATATCACATTTCCATCACAGCTAGAGAGGGTGTTACTGGGTATTTGGAAACTAGCCCTTGAAGAGTTTGTGTGACTCATTTAGTTTCCCAACCCTTTTCTCTCCCTGTGTTTCTCTCTCTCTGTTCCTTCTCTGTCTGCTCTTTCTCATTCTTACTCATCCCTCCTTCTGTCCTCGCCCTTCTCCTCCCCCTTTCTGCCATGTTGTAGGATTGAAGCAGCTCCTGGATGCTCAGCAGCTGTGTGATGTGACTCTACTTGTTGAGGGAAAGAAGTTCATGTGTCACAGGTATGGCTGCCACATCCAACAAAGAAGCTGAAAAACCCATTCAGGAAATCTTGTTGCTCAGAAATCAAGAAGAGCATTACAGCCAGGGCTGCAGCTAACAAATATATTTGACTATTCAGTTTATGGATGGCTTTTCAGTGTTTCAGTCTTGTATTATAATTAAAAAAGTGTCTCATTTACAATTATATGAATTAGAGAATATTTTGAACTATAACAACCAAATATTTTATATTTTTACTTAGTAAATGATGTAAAGCATTTATCAGTCAGCATTACCCCTGATTTTCTTCTAGTTGAATAACAGATTCATTTAATGCTAATTACACCACCAGAATACAAAGCAAATGTGACTTGTGATGAAGTTGCTATTATTTTTTTAGAAAGCTGTTCGCAGCCTGTGTTGGACATCAAAGAGGTGAAAGATGTATTTGTCAGCTCTTCTCCTTTTAAGTGCAGCCAAAAACTTAGCACTGTTGTTTGACTTTACGTATCCTCCACATGAACAGTTATCGTCCATACTCCTCTCCCCTCAGAGTCCTCTTAGCAGCCGTGAGTCCGTACTTTCGGGCCATGTTCACCAGCCCTCTGGTAGAGTCTCGCCTCACTGAGATCCGACTGGAGGAAGTGACACCGTCTGTCATGGAGACTGTCATCCAGTTTGTGTACACCGGTGAGGCGGGGCTCTCTCTGGACACAGCTGAGGATCTGTTTGTGGCCGCCAACCGGCTTCAGGTCATGCCCCTTCAGGACCTGTGCTCCAGGTAAGTCTGCTGTAGAAAAGTGGAAGATAATCAAGCTTACACCCTTATTCATTGGACGTTACTATTCAGGTGGTTATATTTTTACTTTGACATTAGGTTTTAGTTAACAAACCAGCTTCTGGATTTGAAACTCCCTTGTCTCATTTATCTTCTCCCCTGTCTGTTTTCCCCTCTTTCTTCCTCTCCACATGTTGTTTTTCTCTACTCTTATTCCTCAAGGTTTTTATTTGAGCACCTCTCAGTGGATAACTGCCTGGGGATGTACTCTCTGGCTCGCTCTCACCACGACCAGCTGCTGCTGCGTGCCTCCCTGCGGCTGGTAGCTCAGCACTTCCCCCGGGTGGCCCGGCAGAAAGACTTCCTCCTGCTGGACCACGGCACATTAGGCAGCCTCCTGAGCTCTGACCGCCTGGGGGTGGACTCTGAAGCGGAGGTTTACGACGCAGCACGCCGCTGGGCAGAGCACCAGCCCTTGGATCGCTACGCCCACATGCCGGCGCTGCTTCACCACCTGCGTCCTGGGCTGCTATCCCAGGAAGAGAGCCGAAGACTGAGCCAGGAGTTGGGGCCCGCTGCTGCTGGTGAGGGCCTTGGGGGGCCTCTGAGACCACGAGAGGGCATGTTTGAGAAAAAGATTGTCTGTGTGGACCTGACACCTCGGGAAGATGAAAATTTAGCTGCAAGAGACTACACGGTGGACTGCTTTGATCCTCGGACAGGGAAGTGGGAGAAGTTAGCAGCGCTGGGTTCACTGGTCAGTCCCGGCTGTACGGCTGTAGGTGACCGGCTGTTTGTAGCAGGTGGGATTCTGCGGACAGGCTCTGTGTCTGCAGCCGTGCATGAATATGATGCAGTGTTGGACCGCTGGATAGAGCGGCCTTCGATGGTCCAGCCCCGGGCTATGCTAGGCCTGCTGGGCTGTGGAGAATCACTCTATGCCTTGGGTGGTAGTAACCGCTCAGCCCTGCTGGACTCTAGTGAGACCCTGGAGCTGACTACACTTCAGTGGGCTCCGGGGCCTCGGTTACCGCTCCCTCTGCGCGCCTTTGCCTGCTCAGCGTTACGTGGACGGCTTTACCTTCTGGGTGGAACCACACTTGAACAGAACCGAGCCGTGGTTCACTCTGGGGTGCTTATTTATCACACCCTAACAGACTGCTGGACACGTGTGGCTCTGGACTCAGGTGCCACCTGTCTCGCTGGAGGAGTAGCAGTGCGTGGAGGAGTCTGTGCCATTGGAGGATACATGAGGGATACCACAAAGTTCCTGGATGGAAACTACACCAATTTGGAGACTTTAGACGCCACTGGGCGTGTACTGTTTTTCAGAGAGGGCAGGGGTTCTGGAGTAGAGAGGGAGGTGACTGGGGGAGGGGTGATGGTCACCGCGGAGCAGCGGGGGGGTGCAGGTGGTGGAAGCGACCGAGCCCCAAGCCCTGTGGTGTTTCCCGGGCTGCCGCGCCGCATTGCAGCTGGGGGTGTGGCCAGGTGGAAACGCAGGATTTATGTGCTGGGTGGGGAAAACGGTTCACGGTTCTATGACAGTGTGTACTGTTGGAAGCCCGGCTGGCGCAGCTGGGTCCAGAGACGTGAGAAACTCCCTGGGGACACTGGAGGCGTGAGCCAGTTTGGATGTACCACTTTAAAGTTCCCTAAGAAACATATCCTGTCCAGACTGAGACTAGCCAAAGAAAACTGCAAGAAAGCCGCTGACTAGCTTGATAGAGACCAGGATGACTGAAGTTGAGGCAGCTGTTTATGTGACACAGAGATGAGCTCCAGGATGGGTTTGAATTCGCTCCTCCTTGACCGCATGAAGTGTTGGTGTTGAGATGAACACACAAGGAAGAGTAGGTCTGCAAAGGACTGGACGCAGACCGACCTTATGAAACGGATTAGGGATAGTAAAATGTACAGGCAGGGAGCAAGTGGAGCCAGAAACTGGTTACAAGTCAGGCAAGATGCACCTGACTGTGACCTAATTTTGTCAGAACAGTCCTTTGTGAGAGATGAGGGCCTTTTGTAGTTGTTTTCTCTTCTCTAAGTATAATGTCATTTTTAGCTAATATTTTAAGGGTGTTTGGAAACCCTGTCAGTGCTGTGAATGTCTCAGCAGTGTTTAGTGTAGACACAAGGAGACTGGCACATGTCTGACCATGTCATGTTCCATTTAATTTACCTGAACCTTGTTTCCTGTCTAATGTGGGCCTGTAAAGCCCTTTTGAAACTGCATTTAAGGGCTATAAGGATAAACTTGACTTGAGTGGAAGCACATCATAGTAAACACATCTTTTTCATAAAACCACTTGGATGTAGACATTTTTTTACTTGTACCATCAGTTTTTTTTTAACTAATAGTCAAAATAGAAAGAAAAATGTGTTTGCCCAATCTCTTGGAACTAGTCATCTCTCGACTAAACTCTTGCAAAGCCTTGTTTGGTCTCACTAAGCAGGCAGTCACATCTCTCCAACTGATCCCAAATATGGCAGCCCATGTGTAGAACACAGACCAGATAATGTCTTTTTACTTGGTAGAAATTGTGCATATGTTCACTGTTCTTAATTGCTTTTATAATGGTCTTTCCTCAAAGAAGTGGGACAGACAGGGCTGGATAATATGCAAAATAATTAATTAAAACGATGATAGCCAGAACACCATCTTCCATATTATTTCTATAGGTGTGAAACTGGGGTGAGATCTGGAGACTATAAAGACCGCAGCATTTTAGTCACAATTCAGTGCATCCCGGTGCACAGAAAAATCCACATTTCATGTTTCTCCACTGTTATACTCAGCTAAATACTTTTAAGTATTTAGACAAAAGCTACATGTTTGTAAAGATGACTCACAGTATCCTTGTGTCCACACTACCACTCTCTATCCAACACCTTTCCTCCTAACCCTTCAAGCCAGCAGTTGTCTTTACTTGTGAATGTGTTTAGCATGGAGGTTATGGATTATCTGAACACATTAGCACTGCATCTAATTTATTGAAATGTATTTGAAAGGTTTTTTTTTTTGTTGTTGTTGTTTTGAAACTTTTGCTCTGACTGCTGTGACCGGGGCTTCCTATAGGATGGCAGTACAAGCTTAGACAGCTGCGAGCAGATACGTTTCGATCTGAAAGTAACTGCAGGTTTAAAAGTAAATTCGGATTTTGTGAAAGGTCAGAAAGTTTGCCCAAAAATGTAAGCACATTGTTTTCCTGTAAGCCACTATGTTTTCTGTCATCTTTTTTTTTTTTTTTCTTCCATTTTTGATCAAATCAAGATCTTTCTGCTGGAGATATGTGTGCACATCAAAAACACTGCCAGCTGCGTCTGAAAAAGACCCAGTACTACCAGGAAATATAAACAGGGATCATATTAGAAATGTGTTTAAGACTCCCAGCATCACAGAATCTGGAGTTAATAATTTTTGCCATTATGGAGGTACTCTAATTCATGTAACCGAAGGCGTAATGTCAGATATGACGTTACAATTAATTGGTTTCAAATGATAAAACTCGGCAGGGAATTCTTTTCGAAGTCAGTGCTTGCTGCTCTCTGTCTTAACAAACAAGTTTTATACATTACTGCAGGCCAGATATTAAATAAAGGATGTAACTTTTAGATTGGCGATCCAGATTTATACAGTTTAGATACTGTAAATACATTATCAGCCTCAAACAGGAAATTAAGATGGATACTGGATGTGCTTCTGTATTGGCAAAATTGTTTTCTTCCAACTCTTCCTACTGAGATGAGGCAAAGTGTCACTCTATACAGGATCCAAGACCTCACATTAGGCTGTAGACCAGTTTGTCTCAGAACTCAGCCTTCCACTGAATCAACCAACCAATAGACTCAAAAGTACATTTCATCATTTTCAGTCAAACCGCCCTGCCTTGTTGATTTTTCCAAAGTGTTACCATGGCTCCGTCTCAGTTCTCCCTTGAGAACCGAATAGTGGAACTTCCCCAGTTTCCCAGCTACAGTATAGCGGCTGATGTTTTAACACAACAGCCGAGTTATTTCTAGCAAGCAGAAGAAGTCCTCGGTGACACAGCTGCCACTTCACAGCTTGATTATCACATCCTGATCTCTAATCTACATCTGGATGCATAATACATTGCATACTTTCAGTTCACAATATGCAATGAACACATAAAATCAATTAGTATTTTCATCACCCAATACCCGATAAGAAGATTCTTGATCAGTGGTGTATTGATATGTCATCACTTGTGCGCTTTCCTGCCTTTGTCTTTTCCAGTGCCATGTGCAGACTCAGGAGGGAGGAGTCAGGCGGGGGGATAGGTGATCTGGAAGAGTTCACACCTGTTGAATATCATGTGAACTGTGTGTCTGACCAAAATAATAAGAAGCAGGAATCCTTAACCAGTAAGGTTTTTGAGCTTTATTTCATTAGTAAGTTCACTAGTCAAACACAACAAATGTAGTTTGTTATTTTTTTGTTTGTCATTTTAGTTGGTTAAGAGATGTGAGCTTCAGTTCTTGTTTCATTTCAAATAACATGCTCTGAACTATTTTCACCTTGAGCTGTTTTTCTTTTTCTCCGTGTGCTTACGTGTATGACATGTGAAAAGTGATTGTGTACGCATGCATGTTTTCTATGCCGAGGCGTAAATCTGTTCTACACACAAGCTCTTTGCACTCATCCACGCACACGTGCTGTGTGTCCTGTCAGAGGAGTGGAGCTGCCCCCCATTTGTATAATCTAATGAGTTTGTGAACTGAAAGGCAAATGGATGTTTTGATGAAAGCAGTGCTCTCAAATGATTAAAGGACTATTTGCTTACATGATTCTTTCACTGGTGACTTTTTCACAACTGCGCAAACTTTTGATGAAGTGCTTTGGCTTTTTCTGCATGAAAAATGTTAAACTGAGTGGAACTACTTGAGTGAACAGTTTGGTGTTAATAATTACTCTAATAATTAATAAGCTCCTGAATCTGCCCATTTTCCCAGCTGGCCAAAGTTCTCGCTCAGACTGACCACTGCTAATTTACTGCCTATGGGGTCTTTGACAGTATTTCTCTTCTTGTAGCTATTTGGTCATATTGATTTTTTCTTTAGGCACCAAGCTTTATTAGAAGCACACCTGCAGATAAATCAAAGGCAGGTTGCCTGTATAGGAAGCTCAGTAAAGTGCAGTTAGGTATAAGTAGAGCAATGGAGGTTCTCTCATCAGACAAAGTGACCATCAACAACCCAGCAGACATCACCATCATTGTTGGATACTTCATCATGGTTATTGGTGTCGGCATTTGGGTGAGTTCACTTGTGTTGGTGTTAAACAGAGTCTAATTATCAGGAGGGTATAATTAAAAAATGTATATCACCATACAGTATTTATGTCACATACTATATATATTTACAAGGAGACGCAGGTAATGTGTTTGGTTAGTGAGAATAACAGAATTGCCCTGTTTGTGTTTAGGCCATGTTTCGGACCAGTCGTGGGACAGTTGGAGGATATTTCCTGGCAGGGCGCACCATGACCTGGTGGCCGGTGAGTTCAATGTAGAGCTAGATTAATAAATATATATATATATATAGCTCGTTTGTACCATTGTATATGCTGGTCACTAATATGAACATGTGGTACAGAAATGCCCTTGATATGTTTGAGGTCGTGTCATAGTTTGTCCACCAGAGGGTGCTGACAAGTTAACTTTTATCCTAAAAATGCTCTGCTCAGTACCTGTGTTTAAAAAATACATTTAGAAAATTCTTATTTCAATAGTCAAATTGGTGTCCTGGTCAGGCTTTGTTTCAGTGAAATCAGTTCGCTTGAACTTTCAGGTGGCAGGAGTATTTTAAGGTTCATCACTTTTTAGGGAAGGAAGGATGTTGAGGCAAGGTTTATCCAACAGATTTATCCTTTTGAATTTTAAAAAGTGTGTGGTTCCTTACAGAAAAGGGACAATATGAATGAAAAAATTTCAATTTAAAAATGCTTCACTATGCACTCATCTTATTTGTGCATTTCTGGTCACAGTCTTAATTGCATGCATGATGTTACTGTATGGCTGCAAATGATGTGTTCTTTTTTTCATTCAGGTTGGTGCATCTCTGTTTGCCAGCAACATTGGTAGTGGTCACTTTGTGGGCTTGGCAGGCACTGGGGCAGCTAGTGGCATTGCTGTGGGGGGGTTTGAGTGGAACGTAAGTGACATTATATACTCAAAGCCTGCACAAATACAGTTTAAATGAACGTGCACAAATCCCATTCATTTTTTAAAAAACTGAATTGATGCATAAAACCATCTGAATCTACTGTCATTTACGGTGTCTCGTGGTAAAGCTCTCTCGTAGTGGACTAGAAGATGGCATGTCATATTAACATGTCATACGTTACCGTGTGTTGTTTATTTAATGTGTCAGGCTCTGTTCATCGTGCTGCTGCTAGGCTGGTTGTTTGTACCTGTCTACCTCACAGCTGGGGTAAGTAGTTCAGGCTTATCATTTCAGCATCAACACATGAACCATCTTTCACTGATGTAATGACCATGTTGTTGGAATGTGCTGTGTTCACAGGTGATCACGATGCCCCAATACCTGAAGAAGAGGTTTGGAGGGACCAGAATCAGCCTCTACCTCTCCGTTATCTCTCTGTTCCTCTACATTTTCACCAAGATCTCAGTGAGTCATCCTTTCTGAGAGCCCACAGTCAGAAAAGCATACAGTACACTCCCACCCTCTCTCCGTCTCTCTCCAGGTGGATATGTTTTCAGGAGCTGTGTTCATCCAGCAGGCATTAGGGTGGAACATCTATGTGGCCGTCATCACCCTTCTATTAATAACAGCCTTGTACACTGTTACAGGTACGCATGTATTTTTAGATTCTTTTTTTTTTTAAGGGGCACGCCACAATTTTTACACGTGAGGATCAGTTTACTCGTCATGATGGCAGTAATCCTCACTACAAGTAAACTGATTTGTTTCAGCCTGTGAAAACAGGTGTGTAACGTCTTCTAAGAATTTAGAGGGCGCACTCTGTAGTTTGAGAAAACTACCCTGATGATGTCATAGTGATGTCAACACGGTTATCTTGACTCGGGCTTGGAAGTTACAAATTTATGACCAGCGTTACAAACTGGTGGTGTGGAGTTTGAAAGATATGGGCATTTGCAGGGCAGACAGGGTTTAATGAAATATTTGTATTTGTTGCATTGTGGAAAATATAGGAATGTAGTGTTTTAGAGCTTGACCCTTGTTAAGGACTCAAAACCAGGATATCGAGGTGCAATTTGAAATCACTGAAGTACCCCTTTAAATGTCAAGGTTTCTGTTAGTGTGTGTAATTTAAGAAGTGTGAGTGTGTGTGTTACCAGGTGGCCTGGCTGCTCTCATGTACACTGACACAGTTCAGACTGTTGTCATCATTGTTGGGGCCTTCGTCCTCACCGGTTTCTGTAAGTGCAAATGGAACAACATCATATTCAATCCTCCAATAGATACTTTCATTTACACTACACACGGTTTGTAGCTTTGGTCTGTCCCTCCTGGCCTGTGACTCTGTCCCTCCACAACAGCTTCAAAACAGGAAAGGGATTAAATAGGTTTGGTAATCATTCATTTCAGCGGAGGACAGTATGCTGCCACTGCAAAGTCACAAAACTCTACACTTCCAGTTGATACAACCACCCTCTGCAACCTTATTCATTTTTTTCTAATAAAAGATCAATATGTAGTATATCAGTCTAATCCTGGTGTAGATTACACACAAAGTCAAAGAAGGAGACAGACTAGTTAAAAGTGGAAGAGAAACCAATGGAGGATGAAAAATCTAGGAAAAACAGCCACCTCCTTTTGTGAATTGGTGATGCGTTGAGAAGACAGTGCTGATTCAGCAGCTGACTCATATCTTCAGTTAGGACAGTATCAGTCAACAAAGCACTGGACTACTAAACTGAGTCAGAGAACAAATACAATGTTCTTTTTATTATTTATTTTTAGATAAAACAGTCTTGTTTTACACAACAATCCATACCATACCATGCTGCTGTCGCATGGAATTCGGAGGTGACACGAGTGTCAAATTACACTCAAAAGACACCACTAGGTTCAGGAAGAACTATGCCTTTCTGTAATGTGTCTGATCTGACCCTTTAAATCACAAAGAACTCTTTCTTATTTTCACTTACAGCTTTTGTTGAAGTAGGAGGCTACAGCGCTCTGCTGGACCAGTACAGGTCTGCTACGCCAAGTAATTTCTCTTCCATGGATCCCCAGCGCTACAACATCTCCCCTCAGTGCTACACACCCAGACAGGATGCCTTCAGCCTGCTGAGGAACCCAACCACAGGGGACCTGCCCTGGCCTGGAGTGGTGTTTGGGATTGCTATAGTGGGAGGCTGGTACTGGTGTACAGACCAGGTAAATATCCTGCTCAGTCTAACAGCAGTTGACCAATTACTTAATTGGTCAAAATAAGTTAAGACCAGAATTTTACTTTTATAACATCTTACCATATAATATAAAATAATTATGCCAAAGAAACAATAATAATAGAAGAACAACAGCTAGAGCTAATTTTGCTCTTTTTTCCTGTTTCCTGTGTTTGAAAAATCTATTTTATTTTCTTAGTACTTGATAGTGATGCAGTACTCAATACTGGTCTTAAGACCACTTTTTGATGGTCTTTGTCTCGTCTCGGACTCGACCACATTTGTACTCGGTCTTGACTTGGGCTCGGACATTGAGTACTCGGGATTTTATTTCAAGACCAGTCAAGACCATAACTTTGGGATTATCAATAAATTGCTTTTGCATTGTCTGATTTATATGTTAACATCCTAAATTTGATTGGATGTAAAACTTAAAAAACTAATTTAAAATGTATTGTTCCCGTTAACGACTGTCACCCCTAACCGCAATGGTAAACTTGGAAAAGGAGTGTTGAATATGAGATGATAAGATGCTTACGATGATTTCAGCTCTGAGTATTTGTATGCAGGTGTTTTTATGGGAATGTGGATCTTTCAGATCAATTTGAGAAGTACCTATGATCTTGTTCCACATTTTATTGTGTTTCATGTAATATGGGGAACTGGTCTTAGTCTTGACTCGGTCTCAGCCCCTAAAAGTCTTGGTCTTTACTTGGTCTCGGTTTGGGCGGTCTTGACTACAACACTAGTACTTGAATTTGTTATTATATACCCCACAAATAATGCAGCAGTTAAATCTAACCATAATGGAGAAAGACGTAACACCACCAGATAAAAGGTAACTAGCCTAGCTTAGCAGAGTAACAGTAACTGCTGCCTCTGACTCTATGTGGATAAGCTACCTTTGCACAGACCGTTTAATTAAAGGCTACTTTAATAAACTAGCTCATTAGTTCAAATGGACAAGAATGCTGAAGAAGAAACAAGAACATATTTATTTTTTGGGTACTTTCCCCCTGCACCCTTTAGAATGTCCAGTGCAGTATTGAAATGTTTTTTTACAGAATTGTGGTTTTACAATGTAAATTTCTGTTTCACAGTTTAGCCAAAAGCCTTCAAACCCTTGTTTCTCACATTCACCCTGTAGATACTGCCGTCTGCCTTTGCAGGGCAGTACAGTACAGTTGACTCAGTAGGGCTACTGCAAGTCACTTAACTGTTATTCAGTTAAGTTAAAAATAAAGCCTTACTTAAGTCCAGCTGACATAAACCGGATGATCTGGTGCAACTGTGCCTATCTTTAAAGAGCAGGAATGATCAGGAAGACTTAGGGAAAGGACTCCAGCTGTATTTGTAATACAAAGAAAACTGTGTAATTTTTAACAACCAGTGTGTTTCTGCATATGGCCTTTATCACAGGCATATACAATGTAAGTAAAGAAATTTTAAAAACAAAACACCACTATGTCAGCAGAATGACAGCAGGCAAGAGCCATTTGATTGTAACCACATAATTGATCCTTCCTCAGATTCTGCAGTTATGTGAATACTGATCCAAATAATATGCAGTTTGTTATGCTGGAATGCTATTTTAATGACTGCTGACTGATTACCTTTTTTATTCTATACATTATAACATGTTTACTATACTTGCATCTGAATCTAATGAAAGCTACAAAAAACATTTCCAAACCAACTTTTCTTCACTAAAAAAATTGATGGAACTTTTTGGTGTTTCCTCACAAACTCTGAACCCAAACTCGATAAACCTAAACTCGATTTCCTGCCCTTCTCTTTGGAAATATTTCTCACATGATGTTGCAAACAAAAAATAATCTATCTTGTTTTCTTCTCTAGGTGATAGTCCAGCGCTGCTTGGCAGCTAGCAGTCTGACCCATGTGAAGGCTGGCTGCATCATGTGCGGCTACCTCAAACTGCTACCAATGTTCCTCATGGTGTTCCCCGGTATGATCAGCAGAGTCCTCTATCCAGGTCTGAGGCTTACACTTGTCCTGTCAAATCCCATTTGACAAAAAAAGAAACAATAGAGAGTACAATATAGTACCTTTGCAGTAGATACTATCCTGGTAAATGGGTTGTCAGAGGTGTGTTGACTAAACGTTGTCATGTATAAAGCCCATGGTTGTACTTTTGTTAAGAGATGTCTGACATACATAAACCAATCTGGATCTTTAATATGTGTGTGTGTGTGTGTGTGTTTGTTTGTTTCCATCTACCTGCAGATGAGGTTGGCTGTGTTGTCCCTGAGGAGTGTAAGAGGGTGTGTGGCACTGAGGTGGGCTGCTCCAACATTGCTTACCCTAAACTGGTGGTGTCAATCATGCCGAATGGTGAGGACACATAACAATGACTACCTTTAAAAAAGAAGAGTAGGAGACCTTACATTTCTCATCCCTTCCCAACCTTCCACTTTCTCCACCTTTTTGGCCAACTTACTCTGATCTTCTCACTGACCCGCCTGCCTTCCTGCCATTTCTCTCTGCAGGTTTGCGAGGTCTGATGCTGGCTGTGATGTTGGCTGCTCTCATGTCCTCTTTGGCCTCCATCTTTAACAGCAGCAGCACTCTGTTCACCATGGACATCTGGACTCGCATCAGACCACAGGCCACCGACCGCGAGCTCATTATTGTCGGCAGGTAAATAGACCAGTGTTGCAGTAAAGAAATGCTTCCTCTAACTACCTTTAGATGTGTCTAGACATCTAAATCCACTGCATTTCCCCAACTCTTAAGTCTTTTCATCATGCAATGGTAAAAGCACCACCAACCTCACATATCTACTTCTAATTTTTCCTCTCCTCACTAGAGTTTGGGTTTTGTGCATCGTAGCCATCAGCATCTGTTGGATCCCAGTGGTCCAGGTGGCTCAGAGCGGTCAGCTGTTTGATTACATCCAGTCAGTCTCAAGCTATCTGGCTCCGCCTATCGCCTCAGTCTTCTTCCTGGCTGTGTTTGTTAAGAGGGTCAATGAAACGGTGAGATGATATATGCATACATGACAACATATTATCATGTTAAATATACACTCACCTAAAGGATTATTAGGAACACCTGTTCAATTTCTCATTAATGCAATTATCTAATCAACCAATCACATGGCAGTTGCTTCAATGCATTTAGGGGTGTGGTCCTGGTCAAGACAATCTCCTGAACTACAAACTGAATGTCAGAATGGGAAAGAAAGGTGATTTAAGCAATTTTGAGCGTGGCATGGTTGTTGGTCCCAGACGGGCCGGTCTGAGTATTTCACAATCTGCTCAGTTACTGGGATTTTCACGCACAATCATTTCTAGGGTTTACAAAGAATGGTGTGAAAAGGGAAAAACATCCAGTATGCGGCAGTCCTGTGGGCGAAAATGCCTTGTTGAGGCTAGAGGTCAGAGGAGAATGGGCCGACTGATTCAAGCTGATAGAAGAGCAACTTTGACTGAAATAACCACTCGTTACAACCGAGGTATGCATCAACTGCAAGATGCTATCCTATCAATATGGGCCAACATTTCTAAAGAATGCTTTCAGCACCTTGTTGAATCAATGCCACGTAGAATTAAGGCAGTTCTGAAGGCGAAAGGGGGTCAAACACAGTATTAGTATGGTGTTCCTAATAATCCTTTAGGTGAGTGTATATTGTATATAATGTATATTAACATCGGTGAAACACCTAGTGAAATCATATCAGCATCTGCTTTCACCCCCAGGGTGCGTTCTGGGGCCTGGTAGGAGGCCTGGTGATGGGTCTGTGTCGGATGTTGCCCGAGTTCTGGTTTGGTACTGGCAGCTGTATTTTCCCCTCTCATTGCCCTTTCTTGGTGTGTGGGATCCATTACCTCCACTTTGCAATCATACTCTTCTTCTGTACGTCAGTACTGGTGCTGGTGGTCAGTTACTGCACCCAGCCTATAGACGATCGACATGTAAGTGACTTCTTACTTACTGTACTCACAGATGCACTGGTTCACTAAGGCCCCACAGGTCGTATTTCAGGCGTATTAAGTTCTAGTAACATGTGCTTGGTCATTTAATCAGGAAGAAGATATGTGATAAGATGTGATAGACATTGTTGTCATTGTACAGGCAAATGTTTTAATCAATCAGTGTTAAGTCACAGCTTTAAATCCATCATGGATTGCAGGCCTGGTATTTACTTATCAGACACCACACAAACCAATAAGACCTAAGTTTGTGTCGTGTTAAGTCAAAGAAAAAACTTTTTATTTAGGTTCCATGACATGAAAACATTTTCCCTGATCTGCAGATTAAGCAGCATTTAGAACAGCTAGAAAGGGTGTCTGTTTCTATGTCTTATGAAATTTAGCTCTCTTTTTTTCCCTTCAGCTCCATCGGCTGGTGTTTAGCCTGCGTCATTCCAAAGAGGAGAGGGAGGATTTGGACTGGGAGCTCGAGGAGAAAGGGAGAAAAGCCCGGAGAGAGGCTGGGGAGAGGAGGAGGGAGAAGAACAGCAGTGGTGCAGGTAAGAAAGAAAGGAAGGAGCAGCCACAAAGACAGACAAATGAAACGAACATAGAGTACACTCATAGAAAGTACTAACGCCTTCCTCCTCCTCTCAGTGGCTGAAGAGGAAGAAAAGTCTGGGATCTGTCACCTGGTTGGTCGGTTCTGTGGGTCGAGCAGTGGCTCCCAGAGCCACGAGACAGACGTGCCTGAGGAACAGGAGAACCTGCCTGACATCAGCGAGGACCCGGTGTGGAAGTTCACTGTGGATGCTAATGCTCTCGTTATGATGGCTGTAGCAGTTTTTGCGTGGGGTTACTATGCTTAACAGTAATATTAATGCTAGTTGAAAGTGGGTGTTAAAATGTGAGTTGGTATCTTGATGTGACTGGATTTAATCACTTTGTTAGGACAATATACAACAGCATTGCCATCTGTTGGCAAATACTTGTCACTGCAAATCAGAGATGTTTTTGCAATTAAAAAAGGTTCAAAATAAGCAGCTATGCAAATATGCCTACAGTCTCACTTCTCTGTAGAGCATTACAAGCTGTGATCCTTCACTGCATTGCTCCAGTTTTAAAGAGCATGTGTAATGCAGTATAAAAATGTTTTCATCAGGTTAGAAGGCCATTACTGTATACAGTTACACGTTGATTCAATCACTAGTCAATCTGCACCTGCTTCCAGCACTGAAATAAAAGGTATTATTTGGGAGCCAGGTAAAATGTAAACCCAATAAAGCCTCAAATCAAACTAAGACATGGTTTCAAAGTTTTCTGACTTCTTCTCAAACTCTGGCTCAAGACATTGATGAAAAGGGTGAAATTGAGTCATTTTACAGCCCCCACCTACACACTGTAGAAGAGAACACAAGAGCAATGTACATTAAACACCAATTAATATTCTAACGTGCATTTCTAGTTCTCCTGGGTCAATGCACTTTCTAATTTGTATTCACTTGTGCTTGGTCATTTCATCAGGCAGTAGATACTGTATATCCTTGATTGTCAGGCAAGTAAAGCTATTTAGGTGATTAAAGCTGTTAAAAACATTGGGCTGTTGCATTTGCCTGTTAGTTCAGCTCTGATAAGATTTGATAGGAATTGTTTTCATTGTACAGCCAAATGATTATTTAGACAATAATTAGTGTTAAATACCAGTTTTAAAGCCAGCGTGGGTTGCAGGCCTGGTCTTTACTTATCAGACACCACAAAAAAACCAGGTAGTGATTCAGATTTCCAGTTTTAATCATCACTTCTGTTTTTTTATTTAAGCAGATATTTCCCAATAGCATTGTACATGTCTGGAACCTACAGAGTCCTCCCATGATAACCCAACCATCTTCCCACCTCCATGCAGAGTTTCAGCATCATTCATCACATCAGTTCTTTAATGTCCAGTCTGTCAGCTTGCAGGGGTGGGGGAGTGTAACAGCAAGAAAGGGGAGGGGAGGGGGTTCCAAGAATGAAGAGTCAGAGCTGTGACCAGGCACTGTTCATCTTACACTCCCACACAAAGAGTTATGGGTGGATCCAGTAGAGCTGGATGGAGTCTATTGAGGATCTGAAATCTAGCCGCTTACAGGGTCCTGTGCAACTCCCAATACTCTTGATCATCTGTGAGGTATCTGACGCTTCAATCTCCTGCAGGGCGGGTAAGAGGTAGGGGGCTTTTAAGGCTGGAAGCTGGTGTAGAGAGTGTCTGCGGTAGTTGGTTTCACCCGCTTCGAAGCATGAATGACGGCTTTGACAAACACTGCCCTCTGCCGAATTGGAGGACGGAGGGGAGGAGGAAGGGAAGAGAGCTGGGGGTTAAAACAAAGATGGTGTATTTAAAAAAAAAAAAAAAAAATCTTTGCAGGCCGAGTAGGGTGACAGACTGATACAGGGAGAACACAGTCCTCAAGAATAAAAGCAAACATTCTCTGACACACATACACACACACACACACAAACACACCCCCCCCCCAATAAAACAGCCAAACAAAAAACAAAACGGACCATACAAAGTGACATCAAGTTTCTCTTTTTTATCCCATTCAATCTCACTGGTCTTAATCAATTAAGTCCATTTCCCATTATTCTCTGTAAACCAGAAAGTACTCGTTGGCTCCTCTTTATGGCTGGTCAGCAAGGTTAGGGTCCACTCTGAAACAATGACAAGAACAGGTCTCCGGGGCCAGTGAGACTGGCTAGTATGGTGAGACTGAGCCTGTCATTAACCAATGGCATGGCTGTTTCAAAATTAACATCAGTGACACAGGCAATGATTTCAGCAGCATTGTCAGGGGACTAATTAACATAGTACAACATTACAGCACATTCAGAGAAATAGCAACGCATGGCATAGGACAGGTACAAATGGCGATCTTGTACAACGGAAAATCAAGTTTGCTTTATACAATCACATTTCTATAGCAACGCTGAACATTCCACCACTGAAATCTTTTACATCTGTTGGACTCTGTACAGCTCATTCCTTGAAGCACCATTGTACAGCTAACATGGGAGTTTGTGATACAACACAGACCACAGAACAAGGATTGGGAACAGTAAGCAGGCTCTAGGGCATTACATTTCTATGTCACTTTATGAATGCTAATCTCAATCAAATACACTGCAAAGTTTTCACACGAATTACCTAACAACCATGTACGGAGTTAGACAGAAACCCAGGTGAGTAAGAGGCAGAATGAGAGCTGACTGACAGCAGCAGGAGAGGACCCCAACCATGGTATGCAAACTTTTTAAAAAGGTGCCACGCTGGAGCACAGTGGGTGGAGAGGGATTCTGGAGGGCTTGAAAAAAACCAAAATAACCAAACAAAAGGCTAGGAGAGTGACACACCTCTCTTCCTTCTTTACCTCTCAACCTCCATCCACTGAGGACAAGTACGAGATGGGAGTGCTGGAGTAAAGATAAACAAAAACAGTCCCGGAGTGTCGATTCCTCCTTGTACTCCTCATGTCTTCTGTTCATCCTCTGAACAGCAATGAGAGGGAGAACAAAGGAGGTAAGCAGGAGGAGATGAGAGTTTGTCTGTGTGAGGTGTACTCTTCCTCTCTACCTGGCCTCCTCCCTCCTGTCCTCCCTCTTGGTGCGAATGGGCTGAGAGCCATCAGCAGGCTGCTGGACCCAATTGTTATCATGGAGCCCAACACGGCAGCCTGGCGTGTCCTTGTCTGTACGCCGGCAGCACATCCAGTAGGAACGTCCATAAGGCAGGTCGTGGTGGTAAGGTTTGGGGTGCCAACGGCACAGGGAAACGTCCCCGCGTTCATATTGCCGCTTACACTGCTTGCAGGGGTCATCCCTGTAGAGAGGGTCTTGATTCCAGCGTGAATCCACTGCCCGCACCCCATATGTCTCGATCAATACCTTGAAGTAGTGGCAGGTGCACTTGAGGGCTGCCAGCGAGCGTGTCGGCAGGTAGCTGAAGATGTTGACCATGATGTGGTCGGGCAGCAGCAGCATGTACTGACGCGGTTCAAGTAGGCGCTGAATCTGAAAGCGGATCTCCAGGAAGTCATGGGACACGTGGCGGTAGAGGCGACACAGCGAAGGGTCTGAACAGTCCTCCCCACCGCTGGGAGAATCTGGTCGAGGTGCCCGCTCCCCTGAGCCTACTCCCATCCCTGCCCCAGGGCCGTTGTTGTTGGCACAGTCCAAAGAGCACATTCCTGACCCACTGCCAGTGCCCGGTCCTTTTACATCCTCCTCTGGGCCCCGTGGGGGCTGAAGGAAGAAGAGCTGACCAGGAGGGGGATCATCTGATGAAGGGTCAGTGGAGCTGGCTACACCTCCTCCACTCCCTCCACCACTAGGCATAGCAAAACACACCGTCTCCTCCTGCACATTCTCTGTACTGTCCTTGCCATAAAACACACATTGGTCCACAGCACCCGTCACCACCACCTCCACATGGAAGCCAGTCACTCGCTCCCTACCCATACCTTTCTTCTCCCCAGAGGAAAGCTCCTGGGTTGGATCTGGGCTGCCACAGGCCTGCCTGTCTGGGTGATGGAGGTCTCCATCTGGTTTGGGGGCAGCAGCTGTGGCAGCAAGCAGCAGACTACTAGGGTCTCTAGATGAGGGACTGACAAGCTGGTAGAGGTCACAGGTGATTTTCTCTTTGGCCCTGGCTGCTGCCTGGTTACCCCCACCACCACAGCTCATAAACATACAGCGGGACCTGCCAGTGGGCTCCAACTGAGACCGCGGGTCCAGATTTGACACTCTAAAAGCTATCCTAACCTCACCATGACTTCGGCTCGGGGGTGGCGGAGGGGTAACAACGCTGGACTCTCCTCCTTTCCTACACTCCCTTTCTCTGTCTGGATTAGAAGAGTCTGTTGCTGGACCAGCGCCCAGATGAAGCCGATTCTCCAGGTTCTGGGACTCAAAGTGTGCGATGGCCTGGGCTACCCTGAATGACTCCTGCTGCTCCTCCAGCTCCTGGTCTGTCTGGATGGGAGATGATGAGTCCTGGGCCTCTTTGGAGGGCTGGCCATTGGAACTGTCTGACACAAACACCACAGGAGTCGGGTCTGACACTGTTCCCCGGAGTAGGGTGTGCTGGTGGGGGGTAAGGCCCTGACTGTGAGTGGTAGTAGAGAGCTGGTGGTGGTGTTGGTTCCCATGAGCAGCCACAATTCCCTGGAGGGCCATGGCGGTCCTCTGCTCAACCAAGGCAACCATCTCTGCCACCGACAGCAGGTCTGTCTCATTTGCCCCTCCTAAAAGTGACTCATCAGGGCTAGGAGGCGCAAGGGAGGAGTCATGGCTGAGGTGAGGCTCTGAGGCTTGGGAGCGAGTTGGTGGGTCATAGGATGAGCATCGTCTTCTTCTCTTGGCTTTACTGCAGTCAGTTGCCCAGTTACCTTTAACCTGTGGAGAAGTAAAATTATTTCTATTTAGCGGAAAAGTAACCAAATCGTACTTAATGTGCTGCTGCAACTTCTGTTTCACCTCCTTACCTTCATGGCGCTGGGTCTGGGCTGGCCTGCTCCACTGAACTGGTGTGCAACAAAGAAGGCTATCTTCTCCTTGGTGTTGCCTGGTTTAATCACATACCAGGTGTCAAACAGCACCCGGCCATCTTCCATCTGGGAGCCGGAAGAGGGTGGTGAGGGAGGGGCTGAAGAGGGAGGAGGGGCCTGGCTCTGCGTCAGGGAGCTGGAAACAGGCTCAGGTTCTGGTGGAGTGTTCTCTGAGCCCACATCGTCCTCTTCTCCATTCTCTTCCTGCACCCCTACTATCATCCCCCCATCTTCACTCCCGTCCACAGTCCTTCTCGCATCTGGAGAGGGTTCAGCCTTGCAGAGGGAGGAGGACCCTGCCCCACCACCGCCTCCACCGCTGCCCCCTGAGCCTGGGCTCCTTGCTTTGTTCTGGGAGTAGGTGCCAAAGGGGCGTGGGCACCACAGACGGATGTGGGAGAACGTGTCTCGGTCCATCAGGATGAGGACCACCGGGGCATATCGGCATCTATGCTGGCCAGCAAACACCCACAGCCAGAGCTCTCATTGTCAGCTCTCTGTTCCAGTGCCAACTTGATGGGCACTGTCTGTCACCGAGGTCACCAGCAACACAGGGCATACAACCTGCATCAACAGGAAAGGGAGAGCGGAATACAGGCGGGGAGGGAGGAATGAGAGAAAAGAGAATAACGGCACAGTCAGTGTGGCTCAGTTACTGAAAACAGAGTTCATGTCTCTACAGCAACAATGCTGGTCAGTGCTGGGATCAATTCAGATAATCAATGACCAATTGAGGCTATATTGAATAGATGCCTTGAGGTACAATTCAGACAGGTTTGCATTGTACACCAGCAGTCCAGCCACTAGACTGGAGAGAACAGAACTATCATCATACTACTCACTGAACTAATCACAACTGGCTTGCCTCCTACTTTGAACAAACTCGATTAGAAATTACATTTGCTACTTTGTACTAAGATCATTTCCCCTGCTTTGGAGCCTCTAAATCAAATTAAAGGGATTCCATTTCAGGTTTGGTGTCTGCGGCCTGCAGATGAAAGGGATGAAAGATGGAACACAAAAGCTCCAAATGGGCTCTCCTCTCTATCCCTCTGCTCCTCTCCTGCATCTCAGTGCTTCAAAGAAGACTTGCTTAATAGGAGGCAACACAGGGAGGAGCATGCAGGCATATGCTGGACCTATTTTTAGCAACGGCAGGCGGGGGTGGGGTAGTAGTGAAGCTGCTGTGCCTATGCTACAGGCTGGGGGGGGGGAAGCCTTTCGTCCAGCCAGCGCATTTCGCTTCTGCAGCTATGCCAGCTGTAGGGGCTGCCAGGAACGTGCCGGCATGCTTAAGGAAAGGAACAAGCAGCAATGGAGCAATGGTTTGGCTCACTGCTAATATTAAGGCCTCCTCTGCATCAGCAGCTTGAACCTACAGTTATTGCTCATCTGGCAGTCCCGAGTTGCATCCTTTCAGACTACCCTTATACCTTTATTCCCTATACTTTATCTAATAGGGCCCTATCATTTCTGCGATGTGGAAAACATGGATGCATTTGCGGAATTTGATAATAAAAACTGTAAAATGTGGAATATCACGGAATCTGCCTAAATGTGGAAGCATTTTTATAGAAATTGGGGGCTTTCCCTAACATTATAGAAGCATTTTTTCACAGCACTTGAGCCAAACAGAAAAAAACTATACTGATATATTTTGGTGTCATTTACAGGCTCAGCACCTCCTGCGTGCGCACACACACGGTCATATCGAAGACAGTCTGCACACTAGCAAGAGCTCATCAAACTCTCAAAAGTGCAACCACATCGGGAGATGCAAGACGCAAGCTTGTTGTAGATTTCGTGGCTGTGTGAGTGGAAGGATTTTACGTTAGAAAAAATTAAAAAGCTACCGTCACGCTTTGTAAACAAGGAGTAGTCTGTCAGACTCACTTACTGTGTGTTCGAGCAGCATGTTTGTCCTGTATAAAACCCGTGCGAAGAAATTAAGAAGCAATAAACTGTTTTAGGCCAATTCAAAATACATATATTGCAAAAATGCATTCATTGTGATTTGTCCCCATAAATAATTGCACACACATTTGTATATTTCTATGCATATTTACGTGATACATCATATTCACTGAAACTCATTACATTTTGAATATTTTCTTATTTAATTGTTGAACTCTTATTCATCCAACACATAATTTGGAAAAAAAATAAATAAAAAAAACATCTAATTGCGATTTTTCTGCCAGATATTGCGATTCGAGATTTTTTTTTAATTGACGTTTTGCTAAAGTTCAATATTCACTGTCAGTCTATCTTTGACTGAAGCCGCATCAAGCAGCACAGAGCAGATGAACCAGGCAGGAAGTCAGACACAGAACTGCATAGAGAATCTGGTCAATTTTCAGAATAAAACACCCTTTGCAGACTCCCGATCGCACATCAACAATAAACACAGTTAAACAAAAGAAAGAAACAATTTGACTACGTAGTAAAAAATAAGCAATATCAGACAAGCAAAACGCTCTTATTCTGAAATACTCCATGTGGATATGTAACGTTAGCCAGCAGAGAGCGGAACGGGTTCACAGAGAGCTGTTATCCATAGTTGAAGCACACAAAATGACAAATTAATAACACGATTACAACGTGTATGCTAAACGCTCTGCTGCTCAGTGTGAGTTGACGCCGGACAAAACTGCAGCACAGGCGCTGCCTGTGTCAGTTCGGCTGGCGCCATTGTCCCAAGTTTTCCTCTAGTTTTGTTTGTTGTTGTAAAAATGTACACACCCTCTGCCCGCTCTGATTGGTGAGTAGGACCATAATAGGAGGCGCATGGAGCTTGTGAGCAGATGGAAACGGAATGAATTTGTAACTGATTGACTGTTTAAAACGGGTCAGATGTGCTGTATAATTGACCTTAATTTTATTCGTCGTCTTCACGATTAGCTAATCGCGTTCTTTCAAAATCGCACTTTGATTTGAAAACAATTAATCATTCAGCCCTAGCTGACGACCCCGTTTTTCGTGGTGTTTTAGTGTTAAATTTACAGATTGCCAAGTACATCTTGGGGTGTGACAGCAACTTGACAGAAGATGTCTGCAATGTTGGCAGATAACCAATATTAGGAGTGGCTCAGTTTAATGTAGGAGACACACACACACACACACACACACACACTAAAATAAAACAGTCTAATACAGAATTGGCTTCAACAACACTGTTACAAACATTCCCAGGTGTCATAGCAAAGAATAAGGCTGAGATATGGTGACACAAGGTATGTTTTGCTGGACAATACAAACTAGTTTTGCAGCACTTGAAAATCCCACAGGGCTTCACAAAATGAATACGAAGTTCTTTAAACAATATAGTCGCACAACACAAAAGTTGATCAAATCGTTTATTTTGCTTAATATTGTGCTATATTAAGGTTGATGTGTCCAAGATTGGTTTCTCTGAGTTTCGACAACACAGTAGTTGCCTGCTTTCCATTTTAGCCACCGGACCGGCCGTCCACAAGCTTTAAAACATGTCATTGTTGGGCTTCTCTATCCAACACACTGAAAGGGTGGTGCTTCGTACATTTGGACTAATGGAATGGTTCAGAGAGGTGCAAAAAACAAACACCGCCCACACAGTGTGGTGAACCAATTCAAATGCTTCCTCTATAATCACACAGCAACAACTCCGCTAAGAGCAGGCAGATTATACTGTTTTTTTTTTTTAAAACAGCCTTCTCTCCATGATCCCTTATGACTCTCTTTAACCACTTTTGTTCTCTACATCTTTCCCCTCCCTCTCATTGCATCATACAATCCATCTCTCATAACAGATTGGATAGTATTATAAGAGGGGCCAGAAGAGAGATGATCCGCCCCCACTGCAGCGCTCCTGTATAAAGTCTCACTCACACACACACACACACACTATGAGCCACATTATCAAAGTACAGACTAGAATTATTAGCTCTCACTTTCCTTTGACTGTAGGATGGTTGGAAGAGAGGCCATGTCCTCACTACAGCAGATACATCTGAACACACCATTTAAAAATGACTAAAATCATCTTCTTCCTGCTGCTCTGTTGGTTGGCAAACAACTCAATTGTGCAATGCAGCCAACATTTGGCAAGGAGTGGGATACTCACAGCCAGGTTACTCCTGTTGGTCTCAGCACGTTAAAACTACATTCTGTCACCTCCATGAGCACTTACATTATGTTTCAATACACACTACTGAAATGTTGCTTGCTTGAGATGTCATCAGACATAAACATATATAAAAATCAACGACACTTCAATTGTGTGATTGGATTAACTGGTATTCAACATAAGCGATCACTGAGATTTGAAGCCTTCCTAAAATTACTGCTACACAGGACTCGAGCTTCTCTGTTCAGGGTACATCACCATTCTAGAAAGAGCTCTTTTCTCCGTCCACAGTGCACACCACTATTTTCTGATCCTATCCACTTTGGGGAGTGTTTTCTAAAAGCTTTGTTTTGGATGTTTAAGTATTATTCTCTTCAAAATAAGATACAAGTCAATACAAATCAGTGCTTCCCATTGTGTTTGATTTTTTATTTATTTTTTTACTAGGCCTATTTGAAATCGTATTTGATTGCACGGCTGTGCACAACGCAAGCATGTAAAGAGCCTAGCTAATAAGGATAGCTATGTTAATGTTAGAATTCAGGTGATTTGTCGAGATTAGCACATAGCTGCATAGCTGGTAGTCAATATAAACTGTAAGCACCCATTTCACCCCCTGAACAGACACTCAAAACACATGCCTGTAAAAGATGTATTTCTGAGATACTTGACATACTTGTCCTGGCACAGCTGGAGAGTCACCACTCAATCAGTTTAAGTTAGTGTCTGAGCTACTTTTACTCCCCCCCCCCCCCCCCCCCCCCTCTTCATTTGAAACAGTTCCTGCAAATCAAGGCTTGGGTTTGATTTTAAGCTTTCTGCATCAACCTAATCCTTCAAATCCTGTCCAAGCACAGAGGCAGCCAGCAAACAGCACAGCAACACTATAGTGCCATGGTCTGCATCGTTAGGTACCCAAGCTGTCTGACAAATGAAATGTCAGAAGAGAATTATCTGCTGTATGTGTTACTTAACACTATTTCCACACATACAGAACTACGCATTTTTAAATGTAGGCAGCAGGTAGGACAAGTCAACCTGGATGACACCAGCTTCTGTACCACAGTGTGCAGTGATGGTGCGACTGAAGATATTATAACAGAACACTAAATAGGTCAAATCATATCATTCTCCCTCTTTCTGGAAGATTCTGATTAAGATTTCCAACATTGCAAAAAATGTCTACATGCAAAAATGGATTACTCACTGTTCTGTCAGAGTCAAACGCCTGTGGATTACTGCTGCAGTCATAATGTGGAAATCCACACTACACAGCGGCACGCACAACACACACACACACACTATAACAGGGTACGGACTGTTTCTAAATTACTATTCTGTTGTCTGCATGAGATTGACATTGTCCCATTACACTAAACTTCTGCTGGACTGGGTCATTTCCCTATACAAATCAAGAGCAGCTTGGCATGCACACTCACCAGGATAATGGTTTCACTATGTTAGGTGTGTGCAGTTCAGAACACATAGTGTGCCACATTAAAAAAGGCTTTTGTTGTTTTCCCTTAAACCCATCAGCTCCTAGGTCTAAGGCTGCCCTTGCAAAAAAAGGTCAGCCTGAAAAACACAAAACAGTGTCACTCCAACTCAGCCTGCTCTCGCTATCCTCCAGCTCTCCCGCACTCTTTTTCACAGCATTTCAGACAGACGGCCAAAAGCTGACGAATAATAATAACGAAGCATGCCAAAAAGTCTTAGCTCAATCTCCCTCTCTGCATGTGTGCCTGTGAAGACAATGCAACAGAAGCGCAGCCAGCAGGCCAGCTTTGCTGCAAACTGTCAACAGAACAATAGAGCTGAGTGCATCACTCCAGCAGTCTGCTCAGGAACATTATTACATACAGAGCAGCCTCTGTGTCAGGACACCTAGGAAGAGCGGCTGAGCGGCCATGAAGGGCTGTCTGTGTGAGAGTTAGACTTTGATGCAAGCTTTGATACTCCAATGACAAAGGCCACTGCGTCAACACAGCCTGTTACCCTGCTTGAAAATCTGAAAGGACTAGGGCAAACCCATGCACTGTCTAACAATATCACATCAGACAGTACTCTAAGTGGGCTGTTTTCAAACAACACAATTTATATATTACTACAATGGCAACATGATATTTTAATACGTTATTGTCCCAAAACGTCTCTCTTGACTTGTTCATGACTTGACACTGTCAAATACATTATATAACATAACAGCGACTACGATATGCCATACAATGTCTCATTTAGTTTATTCCCATATGCAATACAATCAAAACACTCAATACTATGATGGGCGTCAATATATTACCCTTACTGTGACTGATCGCAAACTTAGGCCTGCATGTCACTTAACTATCACTTGTCCTGGTTCTCTTTTAGACCTTAACTTACCCCTCGTTTCACCTTATACCCGTCATTACAAAACAAAAGCCTGAAGTGATGCCAACTTCTCCAGTGACAACCAACAAGTGAGGTGTCACAAACATCGTAAATAGAAGCAACATGCATCTGGTTGTTGTTTTAATTATGGCAGCAGTCACCGCTGAACGTCTCTGACCAACCAGCTGGTTAACTAGCAAACAGTTAGCATAACGTCGTAGTTTGGTCAAGCAGGACATGGTGTGTTTTTCAGTCTGTTAATATTTAACACCAACTAGGCCCATATCAACTACGCTTCTAGTAATTTTAATACTTTATCTAGTTTTTAGAGTAATTAATGGATACTTGAATATGTTAAACAAACCCGTCATTAGCTGTTTAGCACAACTTAACATCACCTGCATGATGTACATGACAGCGCTTGCTAGCAGGCTAATATATAAAAAAAAAAAAAAAAACAGCGTTATATTTACTGCAACGTACCTCTGCAGCGTTGATCTCCACAGACAGGCTCCTTGACTTGCAAACTGTCGATGACAAATATTTCCTCGCTGTATTTCGCTCTAACCAAGCCTGTTTGAAATGCAGGTGACACGAGTTAACTATCCGTGTCCACGTAGCTAAGCTAGCTCACTCGCTGGCTAACCTCGACATTAGCCAGCAGCTAGTTACTTTCTGTTATCAGCCTTGTCTAGTGATGGCTGCTGTCGAGGCTTGTGTGCCTGTCAGTTGTCTGAACAAAGTCTAGCTGACCGTGCGCCTTGTTAGGACACTGAACAGTCGCTCTCCTGCTATCTATTTAGAAGTGACACAAGCTTTTACGGTATGTTCTCGGGGATACCAAAATAATCAGTGTCAAAACGGCAGGAGGAGGAAGGCCATCTTGTTGACAAGCAGCTGCATAAGGCCCACAGCCAATAGCAATGCAGAGTCGGTGGTGTGCCCTTATATGGCGTCTGCACAGCTCCCTCCCTCTGCTGCCCCCTGCCCCCCAACACCGGACCACACTGTAAAATCGCAACATCAAAAGGTCACTGTGTCAAAGAGGTGGGAAAATCCATCCTGTAAGGCACATTTACCTTCATAGTATAGGAAAAGTATGCATTCTCTATTTCATTAACTATGTCTTCATATAGCAGCAATATTTCACATTGCACATTTCCCCTATTATTGGCCAGATAGTGGAAACATTTTGTCATAATTTGTACTCTCTTTTTTTCTTTTACTATGTAAGTCCCACTGAAGTTATTTCTTGATATCGTTCTTAGTATCTTTTATTCTGTTATTCTGTATCCTTAAAGTATCAATAAAAAAACCTTGATATTAACAATGCTGTGCCAATTTTACACTCTTAAATTTTCTACACACTATTTTCTATTTGGTGCAATGGCCCAGTTTGCCAACAGGGATCATTAAAGTTTCATCTTATTCTCCAAAACCTGTAAGTGCTTGTGTGTCAGAAATGAAACACACAAGAATATTTTAGCATCAGCAGTTTTTTACTAGCATCTTCATACTACACTGACAACATATGCCTATAGTACACATTAAAATGTGTATTTAGATATGTAGTGGAGGAGAAATACAGTATGTGCCACAATGCTCAGTATGTTTCACATGTCTGCATTTCAGGTAGGCTGGAGAAAAGAAAAACCAGCACCTTCTCAGTCCAGCAGAGGGCCAACCACCACTGCGTGTACACTTGTGTGTATACTTGTGTGTACATTTGTGTGTACATGTGCAAACATGTATTCCTACTGACATTCATTACACAAGTCACCAGTATTGTCAACTTATTTTTTCACCATGTGCTTATCTATATATTAATCTATATTAAACTCTGATAGATAGAGATGGTCGTGCAAATCCTCTTCATAACAGACTCATGATAGCCATAGGGTTTCTGGGGTCAGTGATGTAGTGATAAAGAAAACAATGGCTAAACTACTACACAGATAATCATGAGGCAAAGGACTGGTATATGATTGACAAAAATCTGTTCTGTTTTCAGAAAAAAAAGTATGCTACTTTTTCTGTAACATACGACATCAGTCTGTAGGGCTGGGCAATAATTCAACATTATTTATCAGTTTTCTGTGGAATCATATTGTGATTGTATGACGATGTTATGTGATCATTCTAGAAATGTCTGTTTGTTGTCCAAATTGATTATGTCAAATAAAGTGTAATTAAAACATAATTAGTTGCCACCTTTTGTTTTTACACTTTACAATTTGGTATCAAGTCATTGACTATTCTTTCAATATGAGGAAGAGAAGATATGCTGGGATTTGACAATTAATTATTGTCAATTGTTCTGAGTGCATTACTGACAACTGTAGTGAAATCACAACTGTGCAATAATTAGGTTTTGTTTAACAGTAATTAAAAAGTCTATCAATGAAGAAGTATTTTTACAAGTTTCTTCTGCATAACACTCCTGATTGGGATCTGCAGCTTCACCACAAGTGTCCCCTAATCTATTATTAATTAAATTAAGAAATCATAAATTGTAATGTGAGACAATCTAGCTTATATAATGTATCAAAACATTATGCCTTCCAGGTCTCCACTGAGCACTTGCTCAATACCAGTCAGTACATACTGGAAAAACATGTGTCCATCTTTATTTGCAATCATTTTTTTTTTCCTTCACAGATGCTGCAGATTTTCATTAAGTAAAGTCTACACCTTAAAGCAGAGGCAAGACATCTGTACAGTAGTTGTCCTGTTTGGTAACTGTACCTTCCTGCACGTGCATGTGGGCATCCTTTAACGACCACACCCACTTAACTCTCATTGCACGTTGTTCCATTGAAAGCCCGCCTTATAATGACTGTAATTGGACCAGTAGTCCTGCTTTAGACGTCCATCATCTAGTGTTCTGCACTGCTGTTTGTTAAAGAAATACACTCCTCCCCCAATGGCCTCTGGCTTCCGCCTACTTCTTAAAAATCGGTATGTGGTTGGAGGCCGCTTAAGTCAGTCAAATTTGAACTTCCGGGTATTGAATCGAGCAAAACACACAAGTTATCAAACCGAGGGTGTTGGACAGTCATAGAGAAAACCCTGGACAACGCAGCTCTAGAAAAAGTAAGTCATTTAATTTGTTTACAGCAAATGTGTCTATCGTTAACGTATATGTTAATATGGAAGAATAAACCTTTGGTATAATAAATGTTTGGGTGTAGAGCTAGAGTCAGAAGCTGCTGACGTGACACAACATGGTTAAGACTAACTATGATACAGGAGCTAGCTAATGAGCTAGTGAAGTAGCCGAGAATGTGTAAATGTTCATTCTGTAAATTTGTATCTACAAGACTGCAGGTCACTGTGCTGTAGGCAACACGTGTCGGTGACATATGCATATGCCATGAAACATGGGCAGCTAATCGCACCCAAGGTCAACCCATCTAGCAGGGTGAAATTTTTTTTACATTTTGTCCCAAGAGTCTTTATATTTATATATATATATATATATTACTATATATTTCACTTTGTATTGATTCTTGGTTAAAGGGTGTGGTGGGTGCGTCATGTACTGTGTGTATTTTCCTTTACTGTTAACTCTTACCATCTAACTTGACCCACTCCTCTCTCCACCTGTCTGTGTGAAGTGATGCTATCAGAAGTCCTGCAGGTGCTGCGTGGGGCAGGTAAGGTGGGGTCTGCCCTGGTCACCACCCAGGGAGAACATCTCCGATTAATGGCCTGCAACTCCTCCATGGGAGCAGGGGTCAAAGCTGCTCAGGATGTGGTGGAGGGACTGATGGGCACCTTTATGGGCGGCAGCAGTGCGGTAAGGAATCCATTTAAATGCAGCCCAGGTTATATGTACATATAGTAATTATTTGGTTAATTTGCCTGTCCAACTCGCAGCAGTCAATAAAGGAGGAAGTGTTTCCGGATGCGGAGGGTTGGGAGAATATGGACCCTAATGAAGCAGCCAAATGGGCCATGGGGTCAGAGTTCCCAACTGATGAGCCGGAGCAAAGCGAGACAGAAGCTGGATCTGCAGCAGAGATACCAACAGGTATTGTTAAAACCAGCATGTTAATATGTACAGGAGGTGACATACATATAGTATGTGGCACTTAAAAGAGAGTTTTTGTACAAGGATTTTAATGTCACCCCCTTTCCAGTGTTGCAGTAATTGTAAAGATTGTTGATTGTTGAAAATTCTGTGAAGTTTTACCTTAATAAATGCTCCCAGAACAGGCAGTTATTTGAAGACAAGCCAAGTACAGTATACAAATATAGTATTAAGTAAAAAATATTATTATTATTATTATTATTATTATTATTATTATAATTTTTAGAAACCATCTTCTGGCCTTAGAAAAGAAAGTGAATCATGGACATCTGATAGCATGGATACAATGTGAATGCATCCTTATTGTATTGTATGTATTTGCCATTTTGCCTTTGAATATTCAAGTGCTTAAAAGCTGTGGCGTTTTTCTAAATTTTTGTTCTTTCTCATGCATGAACAGGCCAGCCACACAGGCCAATATAATGAGACTTCAAAACAGTTGCATAACGGTCCACTCATGTTCACGTCATGTATTCAATAAAACATTGCCCTCCCCTCTACCTAACGTAGGAGTTCCTCCACCCCCCGGGGTAGCCCCTGCAGGAGCGGGCTGGCCGGGACAGAGCGCTCGCTTTCTCCACACGACCCACTGTCTCCACAGGTACTTCTGCCAGACCAGGTCTGTTCACAACACGGTGGTGACCAGACTCACACCAGAGGACATCAAGAAAGCCAGGGAGGCCAAGCAGGCTCTGGTCAAACCTGTCAGACAGAAGGTTGGTTGAAGGTCTTGATCTGCAGACTTACTCGATTTAAGAAGCAATATGCCTTCTTGCATCTTTGAAGCTGTTTATACCTGTGAAGCTCACCGGAGTGAATTATTGAGTTTTTATTCTATATTTTTTTTAGTGTCTTTAACTTTATGGGTTATTTAATGAGCAGGCTGGTGCCGAAAGAGACTTGTGATGAGTAGGTGGTCATTATATTCCTTTACATTCACACATTTTATCTTGCCATATGAGTATTTGTTCAGATAGAGGAAGGGGGTGACTTGGGTAGAAGCAATATGCTGAAATTGCTTGAAATTAGTTGTCACAGACTCTTATCGACCAAACATATTAGTTTTATATATTTTTTATCAAGGCCAGATAAAGTAGCATAAATCAAATGTTAATCAGCAACAATCAAAAACAGCTTTGATTTCAAGTATGTAATGTATTTTGTTACTGGTACGTCTTCCCTCAGCTGAGTGACCGTGCCAGAGAGAGGAAGGTGCCATCCACAAGAATCAGCAGACTGGTTAATTTTGGAGGTAAGAACAATATAATTTTCATGAGTTTTCCATTACAGTGCATATCATATCTGGCAATACACATTGTTCATACACTATTGTCCAGTGGGGAATTCTTCTCCGCTCTAGATTGTCCCATGGCTTCAAGCACAGCAGAAGAAATAAGACGTGTACAATAAAATGTCTACTGTATGAAACACAGTTTACAGTTCACTGGAAATACAGAGCATAGAGGACAGCAATTACACACATTAGCTATAAAACCAAATGTTCAGACTTCCCTTGACAGTCATCAGGGGACAGATCTTCAAAACAATGTGTTATTCTTATTATACCAACACTGACAACACAGTGTACATTCAAACAATCATAAGGTGAGGCGAATATAACTCTGTTAAATATGTATGTACATGTATAATCTTAATTTTTTAATGTTAATTAATTGTCAGAATTAAAAAAAAACCTCTAGAATATTTTGCTAAATATACCACAGATGAAATATAATTTAACTCCTCAACTAGCGGCATCAGCTGCATCAAATTAACGCTTCTCTTCAATTTAAAATCACTTATGTGTCTGTCTTCCTGCTGCAGGACTGGCAGTAGGACTTGGAGTTGGTGCCATTGCAGAAATTGCAAAACAGTCATTTGGAGGCAAACAAAAAGGAGGTAAAAAATACTCTCTTTTCGCTTCTTCCCTCCTGTTGTCTCCTCCCACACTGTAAAACAGGTTTTGGTCAAGCTCACACTTGGCAGATCCAGCAGACAGATGGGCAGCTGGTCAGCCCTGGAGAAGTTTTTCACGTGTCAGCACCTGCCAGGCACTGGACAGGCATTAAATCCAACTTGTTAACAAAAACTTAAATAGAGGCTTTCATATGTGTTAAATGAGCAGTGTTTAATGATGTACCACTGCCCCAATTTTAACAGGCTGTCTACTGTTGGCTAGTAAGAGCTGGAGCTTAACTATTGACATCCAGCAGTTTAAAGATAACTGCTGAGACAAGTTGCTCTTGTTTATGTTTTTGTACTTCTACTGTGTGTGTGTGTGTGTGTGTGTGTGTGTGTGTGTGCGCGCTGTCTGTTTTGTAGACATGAGTGCTCTGTTAGACTCTCCTCTCATGTCAGAGGCCAATGCTGAGAGAATAGTCAACACACTGTGCAAGGTCCGTGGGGCTGCATTGAAGATAGGACAGATGCTCAGCATTCAAGGTACACACTTAAGCAACGGCATCACTACAAAATAGTGTTCAGATGTCCTCGCAATTGCAGAGGATCTCTGCGGAGTGAATGTTTTTTTTTTTTCTGACAACTTCTCTTTTTTTTTCTTCAGACAACTCCTTCATCAACCCCCAGCTACAGAAGATCTTTGAGAGAGTCCGGCAGAGCGCAGACTTCATGCCGGCCTGGCAGATGACTGTAAGCATGGACTGACCCTCCTTGGTTATCTAGTGTTCTAGGAGTAAATGTGTCTAAAAGTGTCAAAAACCCCAAAGGAAAGTGCTGCAGTGTGTTTATGACAAGATGAACACACAAAAGATCATTTATCCAAGTCTGTTTGAATTAGCCTAGCAGGTCACAGGTGCAGCTTGATGTATGTAGAGTTTAACGCTCAGATCCATGTTTTTAAGGCTTGCCTTAAACTATAAAAAAAAATTTTGTGGGTCTTATCGTGTAGAAAGCTCTCGAGAAGGAACTGGGGTCAGGCTGGCGAGAGAAGCTATCATCCTTTGAAGATAAACCGTTCGCTGCAGCTTCCATCGGCCAGGTGCATCATGGGGTGTTGAAAGATGGTAGAGAAATCGCCATGAAGATCCAGGTATTCATACTCTGTCTCCCTCGCAACCTCTTGTCTTTCTCTGTCTGCACTAATCTCGTCTCTTATTCTTGCATTCCTCCTAGTACCCTGGAGTGGCAGAGAGCATCCACAGTGACATAAACAACCTGATGTCAGTTCTGAAAATGAGCCTGGTCCTGCCAGAAGGTAACACCTACATCTGCATTTGTTTTAGTTTTAGTTATTTCTTTTTCTACTCAAGACTTTCAATGTTCAATGAAAAACTCCTGATACACACAGTAATTATCTAGCTATCTATAAATAATAATAATCTTGATATACAACCCTGTGTTGTAAAATGATAAATAAATCTACCTTGCAGGTTGAAGGGTATATTCATTACTTCATGCCAGCTGTTGTAATCCCCCCTTCATTATACTGATGCTTCTCCCATTGATTTGTTTCGATCTGTTTCATTCCAGCATTGTCACTATTACAGTTTACACCATGGGGTGGTGCTGTAGTTGCAGGTCAGAACTAGGTGATGCTACTGTTACTGATGGACAATGAGGACATCTGCATCATTTATAGAGATGTTTCCTTGTTATGCTCAACCCTACACGTTTTTCGTCAAAAACATTAAACTATTGATCATAACTAGTGATTACACAGTTGTATTTGGTATCTTATGATGTAGACCATTACAGTCCCACATACACCATGAGAATTGTTTTCATGCCTTGCTCATTTGCAGAAACTATGTTGTTGTGTTTAAAGAATACAGTCTGTATGTTTTCTTTAGGTTTCCCTGCTGAGTTTTGCACTGTTTATTTTTCCCCAGGTCTGTTTGCTGACAGCAGCTTAGAGGTTCTTCAGAGGGAGCTGGCATGGGAGTGTGACTATAAGAGGGAGGCCGAGTGTGCCAAAAAGTTCAGGTAGGTTTATGCGGCATAAAGAACCATAAAGACTCCTACAGTGAAGCCCACTTGTGAGCCGCTACTGACCATTTAACTTCACAGAATATTAACCATTGCAGGTCATCTTTGAAGTTTCAGGATGATTACTCTATAATTAGATAGATAGATTCACTAAATGTTTGCTGCTGCTACAACACTGAATACATTTTGCACAGACTGTATACAGCTCTACTTTGATTTTGATTCCTTTTGATATTTTGGGTACTGATACAAATTCAAAGCTTTGTACTTTGTACTATAGATTTTTGTATTGTTTTTATATATTTATGTAGTTTTTAGAGGTATTCTACTATAATATAACTGCAACTACTATACTAACTATATTATTATTAAATATAATGAGTATTGTCATAATTACAATTTTGGAGACAGGCTGGATTTCTAGTTAGTAGATTTAGTTTCTGGTCAGACATTATATTAAGTCATTTAGTCACTGTTAACTATTTCTATGTACATGATTTCACATATATTTGACTTATTCAGCAAATACACAAACCATTCCTCATGAAAGGGTCATCTTTATTGTTGTTGTTGTTGTTGTTGCTGTTGTTTTCCTGACCATTTGTGTCTGGCCTCCAGGTCCCTGCTGGAGGGAGATGAGTTTTTCCAAGTCCCTGAGGTGATCGATGAGCTGTCAGGCCGCACAGTGCTGGCAATGGAGCTGGTACAGGGAGTCCCACTAGACCGCTGTGTAGACCTGGACCAGGAGACCAGGAACCAGGTACGGGTCGACTCAACAGGCACATGGATCCCATTTGCCATGTAATATCCTCAGTGGTGCACTGGAGACAGGGAGAGTCAGTAAATGTGGTTAATTCTCTGGGCATTTGAGGTATTTCAGAAGCTTTTACAAATTATACTATGTGTTCTTGATCAGGCGACATTATCAAATATTATTATTGTATTAGGTGGTACTGCTCAATTTAGTTTTCTCTTCACCAAAGCTAAATCACACCAGGGAACCAGGAATGGAAAAAAACAGTTTCAAGTAATCAAAGTGCTGGAATCTATCAATTTATGGAAAGTGGAAAAACAGGTCATGGGATTTAACCTTAGACTATATAAAATTCAAAAAATATATAAAAAGAAAAAAGAAAAAAAGGGCCTTGGTGAGAACGCTGCGTAGTTCATGCATGCACTATATGGCTGAAAGATCTAGCCCTTCACAGTCTGTACCTCTAACTATAGGAACCAATTAGGTGCTGAAACCCATATGACAAGTAGACGGAATAGATTGCATCGCTCTGTTCCTCCACCCTGGGCTTTTGTTGAAATTTTATGTATTGTATCTCTGTGTTGGTAAAAGGAAGCATAATGTAGATCACTTTGATTTGTAACATACATGGCATATTGCCGTAATGTGCCAAGTGCAGAATTGAGCAGGATTGTGAAAAGGACAGTAGCAGTGAAAATAAGACTGTGGGTCACTGCAAGAAATATGCATTTAACAGGATCCTTGGAGTTCCTTTTCTTCTATTACCATGGCAGAACTTATGGAAATTATGTTGAAGATGAAGCCTTCCTCTAGCTCTCTTGATCTGATTCCTGCAAAGTTTTTAATAGAAGTTTTGGATTATATTAGCCCACACCTGCTTTTAATTTTTAACAGCTCATTATCTACTGGCTGTGTCCCGGTCTACTTCGTGTACAACCTGTCTTAAAGAAACCTAGCCTTGACCCCAACATCCTTGATAACTACCGCCCAATCTCTAAACTGGCTTTTCTTTCAAAAACCCTTGAAAAGATAGTTTCTAAGCAACTCCTTGTTGTAATGGAAAATAATTGTATCTTTGAAAAGTTCCAGTCTGGCTTCCGTAAACATCACAGTACTGAGACAGCACTCTTTAAAGTTACTAATGACCTCCGAACGAACGCTGATGCGGGCAAATGTTCAATACTGGTTCTACTGGATTTAAGTGCGGCCTTTGACACCATTGATCATGGCATCATGTTAAACAGACTGAGGAACTGGGTGGGGGTATCTGGTACTGCTCTGAACTGGTTTGCCTCATAATTATCCAATAGGAAGTTTTGTGTCTCTATAAATAATTTTAAATCTTCTTTCTCTACCACCAGCTACGGTGTGCCTCAATCCTTGGACCTAATTTGTTTTCTATATATATGCTTGCTCTGGGTGATATCATATGCAGGCATGGTATCTCCTTCCATTGTTATGCGGATGATACACAGTATACTGTGTATACCTGTACAGCCCACCGACCTTAGTATGCTGAGTTCATTACAGGACTGCCTTACCGACATAAAACATTGGATGTCAAATAATTTCCTACAACTTAACTCCAATAAAACAGAAATCCTGGTTATAGGTCCCCAACATCTCTGCAATCAAATTCTGCTCTCTTTTGGCTACCTGCTACAACACATGAAGCCTGTTGCAAGAAATCTTGGCGTGCTATTCGAGTTATTTTAGTTAAGTTATGCTTTAAGCATCATGTTTCTAAACTGGTCCAGTCCAGCTTTTACCACCTTAGAAATATCGCAAAAATAAGGTCTATTTTATATGTTACAGATGCAGAAACTGTTATACATGCTTTTATCTCCTCACGCATTGATTATTGCAGCAGCCTCTTCACTTGCCTTAATCAGAAAACCCTAAATAGATTACAGACCGTACAGAACTCAGCTGCTCGGCTCCTAACTAGGACAAGAAAATATCATATCACCCCTGTTTTAGCATCATTGCACTGGCTCCCTGTTTGTTTTAGGATTGATTTTAAGATTGTACTCATTACTTTTAAGGCTATTCATGGCTTGGCTCCTGATTATATTTTAGATATTTTAACTCTGTATGAGCCCTCCTGTGGCCTAAGATCTTCTGGCAAGGGCCTCTTGTCTGTTCCTGGAGCCAGACTAAGAACAAAAGGTGACCGAGCATTTGCTGTCAGGGCCCCGAGGCACTGGAACGACTTGCCTGAGGAAATTAGCCTGGCAGGGTCGGCTTCTTCTTTCAAATCTCTTTTAAAAACGTACTTTTACCGGAAAGCATATCCAGATTTTATCTGAGCTGCCACTCGTTTTACTATTCCTGTCCTACCGTTCTTATCACTTTGTTTGCTTGTCTTATCTTCCTTAACTCCTACTGAACATATTTGTTGTACTTTATTGTGATCCTTGTTGTTATATTCTGTATTTTATCCTCCTGGATCTTTTACCCACGTAGTTATTTGTTTTTGTATTTTATGTGTGATTGTTGTGAAGGACTTTGTACTTTGTTTGATAAGTGCTATATAAATAAAGCTTATTATTATTAACAGTTGAGATGTATGCATGTAGAGCATGACCTAAAGAAAAGCAGCTTCTTTAGATGTGGTGATTGTGTGGCGGTACACTGTAACAGAGTACCATGAGAAAGCCAGACAGAAAAGAATAAGATGTAAGAAATAGATTTTATTTACCAGACCATAACAAGAGCTATAGCATGAAAATATCGCATTCATAATTATAACAGCGTGGCAGTAAACACAGAACCTCTCCTCCTCTCTCCAGATTTCTTTCAACATCCTCCAGTTGTGTCTCCGGGAGTTGTTTGAGTTCAGGTTCATGCAGACAGATCCAAACTGGGCCAACTTTTTCTATAACTCTGACACCAACAAGGTGAGGGGAGTCTGCTAGTAAATGAATTATCTAACACAGAAAGGGATGTCATGCTGACCAAAATATTTAATTGTAGCCAATAAATTATCATATGCAGCAGATGCATAACAATTTGATCTTGTCTGTAGGTCATTCTGTTGGACTTTGGAGCGTGCAGAAGCTACCCAGAATCATTCACAGATGACTACATACAGGTATGATGAATCTAAAATTATAAGAAACCCACCAGTGCGCCACACAATATGATTTATGCAACAAGATTTCTGTGAATAATTAAGCACTCGAGTCTTTGGCTAGATTTTTTGAGGAACAAAGATCATACTACACATTTACATAAACGTCGTGCATGCCAACTTGCAGCTACTTCAATCTGCCGGTGCGTTTAGGTGGAGCATTTTAAATAGACCTGATTACCAAAGTGTGTGTGTGTGTGTGTGTGTGTGTGTGTGTGTTCAGGTGGTGCACGCGGCTTCCGTGGGTGATCGAGCCACTGTTCTTTCCAAATCGAAGGACCTGAAATTCCTGACAGGCTTCGAGGCCAAGGTAAAGTATTTTTGTCTCTGCTGCTGTGCTCATTTATTTTTGATTTGGTTTATCCTCCTCTGTCTCTTCAGTCTTCTCCATTTATTTATATCTCTTCCAAACTGCTGTCTCCTCCCTGTGTTTGATGCACTTTCCCTGCAGTCACAGTGGCTGGTCCTCCTTCTCTTAAAACACTTTTTTGTATCTTTGCCACAGACTCCTGTTTTCAGCCCTGTCTGCCATATAGAAAAATTTCTCAGAATTCATAAATGGAATTTGGTGGACACAAGTGGGTGCGGATGAAGGGACAACTGATATGTAAAACTAATTGAAAGTGATTCAGCGATTATAACTTAAGTAATAAGTTGTTGCACAGCTATTGTACTGTGTGCTGTAGTGTCATGTAGTGAGAGTGTTGAGTGTTTTGCTTATACATAAAATCTTTATCCTAATATTATATAAAATGTGATTATGGAGAGAGGAAAAAAGACAAAAAAGGGAAGAAACCCTTTTGTTACATATAAAAAGAAATGGAGTTGGAGATATAAACATGTGTATACAGTCCCCTCTCAAAAGTATTGGAATGGTAAGGTAAATTCCTTTTGTTTTTGTTGTTATCTGAAGACATTTGGGTTTAAGATCAAAAGATGAGTATGAGACAAGATGTGTTAAACAACTCAGGACATATCACCCATTTTTCAAGTGAGCAAGACTGTTGGAACATGTGACTGACAGATGTTTCTTGTTGCCCAGGTGTTGCCTTTTAGGTTGATTGTCCAAACATTAAATAGCTCTGCATGACTAGTCTAAGTTTTCATCCTTGGTTCAAACCTATAAAGACTGCATTTCCTGTTAAAGAGGATAAACCAATATGAAGTCCAGAGAGCTGTCTATGGGAGAAAAGCAAGCCACTGTCAAGCTGAGAAAAGAAGGAAAATCGACCAGAGCCATTGGACAAACATCGGGCAAAGCAAGCACAACAATTTAGAATGTCCTGAAAAAGAAAGAAACTACTGGTGTGCTGAGCAACAGACGTCCAACAGGTTGGCCAAGGAAAACAACAGTAGTTGATGACAGAAATATCGTGAGAGCTGTGAAGAAAACCCCCTAAACATCAGTAAGTGACATCAGCAACGACCTCCACAGTGCAGGGTGAAGGGATCACAATCCACTGTTGGAAGAAGACTCAGAGAGCAGAAATATAGAGGCCGCACCACAAGATGCAAACCACTCATCAGCAGGAAGAATCAGAAGGCCAGATTGAAATTTGCAAAGAAGTACAGAGATGAGCTGCAAAAGTTGTGGAACACAATCTTATGGACTGATGAGACCAAGATTAATCTCTAGCAAAGTGATGGAAAGGCCAAAGTGTGGAGAAAGAAAGGAACTGCTTATGTTCCGAAGCATACAAGCTCATCTGTGAAGCGTGGTGGAGGTAATGTCATGGCTTGGGCGTGCAAGGCTGCTTCTGGAACAGGCTCATTAATATTTATTGATGATGGAACTGATGATGGTCGCAGCAGAATGAATTCAGAAGTGGACAGAAACATTTTGTCTGCCAATTTACGGAGAAATGCATTGAAACTAATGGGGAGGAAGTTTATCATTCAGCAGGACAATGAGCCAAAGCACACTGCCAACAAAACAAAGGACTTCATCGGGGGGAAAAAGTGGAAGGTTTTAGACTGGCCAAGTCAATCACCTGACCTTAACCCAACAGAGCTGCATTTCACCTCCTTAAGAGGAGACTGAAGGGAGAAACACCCCGAAACAAACAAGAACTGAAAGAAGCTGCGGTAAAAGCCTGGAATAGCATCACAAATGAAGATTGCAACAGTTTGGTGATGTCGATGGGTCGCAGGCTTGAGGCAGTGACTGCAAGCAAGGGTTATGCCAGCAAATATTAAATGTTATTTATTTTAAGACTATTTGTTCCATTACTTTTGCTCACCTAAGAATGCTGTGGTCTAATACAAATGGTGATATGTCCTGAGTTGTTTAACACATCTAGATGTGAATACCAGGAAATGAGAGGTGAAATTCTGAACTCTTGTCTTGACTCATCTTTTGATCTTAATGTCTTCAGTGAACAACAAAAACAAAGGAATTTGCCTTACCGTTCCAATAATTTTGGAGGGGACTGTATATGTCATGGCGATGATGCAGTGGAGACCTGGGTTCAACTCATACTGGAACACTCTCTGAGCAAGATACTTAACCTCTAGTTGCTGACATATATAGCAGTTGTAAGTCGCTAGCTTAAAAAGCTGACGCTAGTAAGTTGCTGGCGTGAGCAAAAATGAGTAAACGTAAATCCTGAGGTGTACACACTCAATAAGTCTGTTTGTGTGGGCATATAGTGTACAGTTCTATCTGACACAGATATCGCCTTCCATATTGAAATCTTAGTTCAGTTGATTATTATGTACACACAAAAGACTTGCACACTGGTACCTATTTAAAACGTCTGTGCTCCCTACCAGGCCTTTGAGGATGCCCATGTGGAGGCGGTGATGATCCTCGGTGAAGCCTTTGCGTCTGCGGAGCCCTTTGACTTCGGGACCCAGAGCACCACCCAGCGCATCCAGAGCCTCATCCCTATCATGCTACGCCACCGCCTCACCCCTCCGCCTGAGGAGACATACTCCCTTCACCGCAAGATGGCCGGCTCCTTCCTCATTTGCTCCAAACTGAATGCACGTATATCGTGCAGGGACATGTTCCTGAACGTGTACAACACCTACAACCAGAGGAGGCAGGCGGAGCATGCAGCACAGGCCAGTGCTTAGACGCTCAGGGACAAGGTTGTTAAATATAAATAAATATGTCTAGGACTTTTTCAGAGTTGGCTGCAAAGTAAAGGGACAGAAAGGATGTGGTCTTTAATCTTGAAGTGGAGACACTGGATGAGACTTGCCTAAGACTTTACACCATGCCAATATGTAACCGACTATGGAAACGTGCTCTAATGAGGACCATGAATGTGCTTGCCTTTCTCTGCCTGTCTCCTTTCAGTGCTTCACTGACATCAGTGTGAGGGTGTAATGATGTGGGGATCCCACCCCAACATGTCACTCGAGGCTCAACTAAGCTCTCACTCTCATGTACAGACAAACATAAATACTTAATAACGTGCTAAAGCCCAAATGGTTATGTTACTGATTCAGTGTATATGTTAATTAAAGAGAGGATTATTTAATTCATTTTTAGTGTTTGTTGGTGTGTGTTTGACCATGTTGGCCCAATGGTTACATCTCTCGTCACTGCAAATGCACTACACAGTGCTGCGGTACACTTAAGCAAGCTTTGTGTGCAGTTTATCAAAAGGCAAGATGTACTGTATATTTCCTTTGTGCTCGCCTGGCTAAAAACGAATAAATTCTGACTCCTACTCACTGTGACAACAAGGTCCACCATATTTCCAAGAGAATGGGTTTCTTCTGTCTTAAAGGACACACAATAAGCCCTGCATTGCCTAGCTGATGCAGCCAAGTGCTCTCTTTTGTTAGGAGGACTTTGTATCCTGCCTGATGAATTGGCAAATAAAGCTTTCTTCTAAATGTGATGACTGGCAGACCTAGATGAGCAGATTATCAGAGGAATTAGTGAAGACAGTCTAATGGGATCCCAGTGAGTAATGGCCTTGCATTATAAAGTATATTTGACGCTATAATGTGTTATACTGTCAGTGCTTTTTGATATTTTGAACACTTATATATGACAGATATGTGAAATGTAACATACAAGGCAGTGTGCTGTGCATTGTTTATTTTGTTGGTTTTTTTTATGACTGGCAGGAGTCAAGAAGAGGCTGTAAGCTGTGGATGTCCTTCACTCTATTGATCTTTCAGTTTTAGACCTCTTTGGGAAATGTTATTGACTTGGGGGCTGCGTTTGACCTCATTTTTCACCTACACTGTTCTTGTATCGATCATGATGCAATAATGCTGGCTCACAAAATATAAAACTTGAGCTAATGGTGGCATTGATGGGTCTGTTTTTTCAGAAACTATTTCTGTTTCAAGGCAGTGCTGTCTGTTGTGTCTTCAATCAAGCCATTACAGCACTACAGGATTGTCTGCAGGCTGCTCACAAAGGTTATTGTTCACACCGGGTGAAGTAATATGTGAGGCTTTCACTGACGTTGTAAAAACCTGATAGAGAAAGATGCAGTTTTTAACTGTATGAACATTAGTACTTGCTGTTAGTGTGCCTCCATTGAGCTTTGTTACATCCTGCACAGTACAGCTGTTGCTACGGTGAGGCTGGCTCCAAGACACTACATCAAAATCACAGTTTATTTTTCGGAGTTTTGGGAATCGGCCACAGTTAATAACTGCAGCACATGGTGAGAAGAAAAGGCACATTCTTCTCTTGTAGTTTCCTGCACGGAAAGTTGGAGCGTTTCTCTGCGTGTAAGAAGCAGCTGGCTTCAGTTTATTGGAGGAGAACGGGCTCTTTTTGGCCTCAGTCTCAGACTTTTCATTAGTGCTAACACTGGACTGGTGTGGGGTGATTTCTACCAGGACCACTTCATTTACCAAGTTAAAACATGCCACACGCTAGGAGACACATTCTGAGGGTTAATTTTCTAATTACTTAATGTTGGCACAATGAAAAATCTGTGAAGGTCTGCCGGGGACAACACTGAACATTAAGGGACAGTGGCGGTCTCTCTGTCCAGTACGCTTGTGCTGTTTATGTCTTATAGGCTAAACTGGCTATAATATGTTGGAACTTTACTGCTAGTTTTCTGTCTTCAGCTATTATTATTCCCTAGAGATAATAACCATATTATGTTTGCTTGTTTTTCATTTCTATTTTATTTTATAACTTTTAAGCTCATAGTATCACTATAATATTTATCAGGAGGGCTGTAGCTACCATTGTTGACACTGATTCCATTTCCATACTAATTCCAATATATATTTTTTAGACTCAGTATCATTAAAGATCCCCAATCATGTTATAAGGCTAAAAAATATTCTGCTTTGAAGAATACTTTGTGTCTAATTGTTTTTCCACAAAAAAAGCTCATTTGTTGCATTTTTGTAGAAACCTATCTACTCTTTCTCATAGAAAAATCCCAAATTTATGAATATAAATATATTTTTCATTTCTAAAGCTGAACTGGTGGAATCAAGATGACTCCTGCTTCACTCATCCTCAGTGTTGGTGGAGACTTCAAGTTTCCACATCGTGCTTGCATACTCAATGCTGATTGGCCTCCAGTCTAGTTTTGATGTCACAGAATCCTGCTGGTACGTCCACTTGCTGAACTGAGATTTAAGGTGAGCACAGAGGAACTTTCCTTCGTCAGCGGATGAATGTAAAAACAACCTTCTAGTGTCAAACTCTGCAAATACATAATTTTGATGTTCAAACATCCAAGTTACGCAACAAAAAGACAGATGTGGACTTTGAATTTAACTAGTTCACAGTGTGTAAAAGATTTTGAAACAAAATCTTTTAATCGAAATGCCTGTGGTCTTCATGTTGGGAAATACAATTTAGCAGTGAATATTAGTTAACTGAATAAATAACATATGAACAATTCAAGTAATAATATTACTCCTAAAGGTAAAGTGGTTTTAAGGCTGGACGCTGACTCGATAGCCTACTGAAAGATAAAGAGCTTGGTGTTATTAGTGTATTTACCTATATTTCCAGCTCACTGTAATGGCCTGGGGACATGAGTTCTAGTCTACAATGGCAACCTGCAAAGCATCTGACCTGAAAGCAACCTTGAGCAAGGCAGCTGCTCCCTACCCACACTACCTGGTGCTGTTCAGCCTGAAGCCTCAACCACTTTCTACAAGCAAAATGACAATCTCCGTACAGGGATGATTGGAGTAACTCCAAAATCGCTGCAGCTAAGATGCCGCACGGTGGCGCAGTGGAGCAACTGAAACAGAACCCAGCTTTTTTTCCTCCTCTTTTCATTTCTGGAAAACATCAATGGGGAGAGTAGATTTGCATGTCCGGCCGCCTGTGCCAATGGGCGCTCTGGGAAGGCTGGGTTAGCGGGTGGAGCCGGGGGAAGCAGCTCAGTTAGTGCACAGTCAACAACCAAAGCATCCGATATTACTACAGATACACCCATTTCACCGACATTTCTCTTGAATCGCTGTTGTACACCTTTTTATTTTGTGTATGTATGCGTGCGTGTGTGTGTGCGCAGCGGCCAGGTTTATTTGCGGCTCCACATCGCCTCCACGCATCGCTTTTTCACTGTGCGGATAAGGAAGATTTTGTGAAATTACCAATTTGCACATTAGTCTGGTGCCCGGGGTCCTGGATTTACACAGAGGAGGAGCGGGGAGCCGATCATCCGTCGTTCTCTTGGGTGAGTTCACCGGATTCCCGTCCAATCTGGCATCCCTGTTCACTGACACTCTCAGGGTTATCTGGAGACCCGGCAATGTTTTTATAGCTAACGTTAATGAATGAGTCGACAACCAAGAAGTGCACGATCCACTCAAAGCCCTTACTGAGCCCTTGCTTTCTGAGTTACGTGATGTTTGAATACAAGTACAACGTTTTCAGGAAATGGACCTCGCCAGTGGGCCCATATGTGTGAAATGAATGAAATGTGGCAGCTCCAGCCTTTGATAGCGGTTTACATCCCTAATCCACAACGAGAGAGAAACAAGTAGCTTGTATTTCTTAGTAGGACTCTGATGAGCTCTTACACAAAACTACCGGCACACAGATAGTCTCAATACAAGGATTATCTTACCCTATAGGAATAGCCTACTGATGCCACATTAATTTCAAAAGCTGTAACTTCTATTGAAATAGCCTATTATGATTATATGAGACACCGATCGATTGTCAGGATTTTCAGGTTATTGCGTCATTATTGGCGTGGGAATGAGATAATGTGACATTGAGCTGTAAAGAGTCACGTATCCTAACGTGGGTTGTTTGGGGTCATTATTGGCACATAGGTTTGCGGTGTTTGTCGGTATTTTTTCTCCGGGACAGCATGGCCACTGAAACACGCGCCCTGAGTTTGAATATGTAACACCACACTTCGACCTGTCCGCAGGACTCTATCCATCTCTCTCCATTGCGCCATGCTGTGTGTGTTAATTGTGCATGTCTTTTGGCTTTGGTTGCATCATTCTCAAACTTCTTCAGGCCTTGTTCTTTGTTGGGGAAAAAGTGCTGCAGCTTACTGGGAAAGTCATAGAACAGGAGGAGGGGAAAAGTGTGGCTTTCAAATGACTAGAGACCACAGCTATAATGGACACTCAGTTACACACTTGGCACGTCTTCCTATATAGGCCCAGTAAGAGCATGCCGCTCCATTGTTTGTGGAGCTCCATCTGCTCCATGACATGGCATTCCTCAGACAGCCAGTCATGCTGTTAGGGGGTGGTCTACCCTGACCCTACCCTGAGAGAGAGAGAGAGAGCGAGAGAGAGAGGGAGTCACATGGGGTATTAACAGAGTAGGTGCAGGACTCAGGGTGTCTCAGCCCACAAAGGCTAGACCACCTGCATAGACAGCTCCTGGGTCAGACTGGAGGACTAGGTTTGCACCAGGACTGGGTTTAGTGCAGCACTAAATGTGGCCTGAGACTTGACCTAGAGTTAGGGATAGAGGAAAGGCCATGTTCTGTCTGGAGCTGGAGCTATAGGTTGGCTAAATTTGGTTGGGACCATGAGCTGGATTAGTCTAGCTTTAGGCTATGGCTGGGGCTAGAGGGGACTAGATTTGGTCTGAAGCTGGTGCTCAATGAAGGGTAGTTTTGGTCTAAAGCTAAGACTAAATAGCCCAGAGAAAGGTTAGGTTTGGTCTGGAGTTGGGGCCTGTGAAAAGGCTATGTTTAGTTAAAACCTGGGGCTATAGAAGAAGGCTAGATTTGGTTTAAAGCTAGAGGAAGGTAAGATTTGAAAGTATTTTGAAACCAAGGGGCTGCTGGATGGGCTCTGATGTAGCTAATCACTGTTGCAGTCATCACAACTAAAACATAACTGCACCAGCCCCATCCACACAGCACTACACACACACACACACACACACACACACACACACACACACACACACACACACACACACACACACACACACACACACTCTCTATTTCCCCTCTTCCACTGCTCTGATTGCTGCATTAGGACTTGGCTGTCTTTTGTTGTCCATACACACATGCGCCCACGCGCACACACACACTAGGGGGAGGGTTAGCGCAGCTGAGACCACAATACAACAGGGATCAAAGGTCATCCAGCTGGCCAATCAGCGTGCCGTCTGGTGGTGGAGGAGGGCGTAGCCCCCCTTTGTGCTGGTCAGGGTGGGTCTGCTAAACAAGCGGCTCCACTTCCAGCCCCGGCCCTGCTACTGCCGGCAGCCACACTGTGCTTCCTCAGGGCCAGTCACACCAGCCTCTGGACACTTTAATAGACTGCAGGTCCGAGGCTGGTCCAGTTTAGAGGAAGTCCTCTGTTGGTTTAGGACTGAATTTCTGGTTTGTAATCAGCTGCTTCTTGAAAATTTAAATTGCTGAGCCTTCACGAAGAAAGTGTATAAGCACAAGAAGGTATGATTTAAACCAAAGAATATGTATACTGCTGCACTGAGGTATATTTTCTTAGATGACTACTCTGTCGCAAGTTGGCTGATAGAGTTTAGAGGATGCACAGTGTTCCATTGGTACTCTGCTTGTATTCACTGTGCAGTTGTAACGTGTGTGGGGGTGTTAGTGAATGAAACTAAACCCTACAACTAAAACCTTAAATTGTCTACAGAATTCTATTTTTGGTGGTGGGGATTAATTAAAGAAAAAGAATACGATAATGAGATTTGAAGTATTTAAAAGATGGTGATGAGAGGAAGGATGGAAAAAGGAGAGTGGTAGCAAGAGGAAGTGCTTTGAGAGACCGAGCAGGGAGCTGAAAGGGAGCGAGAAAGCAGGGGAACAGTTAAAGAGAGAGTGACAATGTAAAAGAACAAGAGAGAGACGGGCTGAACAGAAGGGAGAGCGAAAAGTGGGAATTGGTCAACAAGGACGCTGGAAACCATTTGTTTCCCGGTCACTGTTTTTAGTTTGTGGCAGAAACTCCTCTCCTCATTGGATGTGATCAAGTCAGTCTGCACAGAACCTGCGACACAGAAGATGTACTTGTCTTCTAACATTTATGTCCATGTCATCCTCACTTTGTCTTTCTCTCTCACACACACACACACACACACACACACACACTTCCAACTCTACTGTCTGATGCTTAAGTGCCTTCAGTATGTGCTGAGTGGAGTTATCTGATTTCTACAGGCTAGTTAAATGCAACCACTCCTTTCCCTCATACGGTTCCATTACTGCACACAATAATGGCATGCTCACAGTGCATCGGCCTATTGTTTGGTCTATATGTCTGTTTGTGTGCTCTTATTGCTGTGCATTAAATTGAGCTGCATTGATAAATGATTGGAGCAGTGGATTTGAATGCCTGTCTAGTGGACGCTCATGTGTGAACGCAGCGATTTGTGTTTTTCCCGGTGTGTTTGACCATGTGTGTGTGTGTATGTGTTTTTCTGGCGATCAGCAGTTTATTTCTTTGCATCAGTGGCTTTTTTCTCTGCAGATAACAAGGAAAGTGGAAATGGGTCTTTCTCAGCAGCCACAACTCCGACTGGAGCACTCATCGCAACTAATAAATGTCACTTTGAGTTGCAAGGGTTGCATTTTTGGTCTCGTTTGTCTCTTGATTTATTTTTTGGTGATGACCTATTTCAGCCTATTTAGCTGCTGAAGCTCAGATGCAACTGCTCGATGAAGGATGTGCAATGCAAAAAACCCTAAAATGCTTAAAAAAGGAAACAAGCCTCTGAAATGCCACGTCTCTCCCTCAGGGTTGGATTTGATCTATATCCTTTTCCAGGCTTTTAGCAACTGCTTTGCTTGCTGCCTGTCGATTGTTTTCACATGGTTTGTCCCAAATTACACCTAGCACCTACCATGAACATCCAACACAGAGAGCTTTTAACCCAATACCTCCCTCTGCAGTGTGAACATACTTGTGTGCTGGTTTTGCACAGTCTCTACAAGAAGTGTTGACTGCCTACAGAGGAGGCTTAACACAGTCTCAGTGTGAGAGTCATGGCAGAATAACCAAAGAATTAATCATCTCTTCCCTCAATTACTTCACTGGTAAAATTTGAAAAGGAAAACATGGACTAAAGTGGATTTGGGGTTTAAGGAATAGATGATGCTTATTGCTTATAGCTTTCTTGCTGACAGGTACATGAGAAGATCCATACCAATCTCACATCTGTAAGCTAAATAGCTTAGCTTAGCAAAAAGAAGCAGTGGGAAACCGCTAGCCGGGCTCTGTCAAAAGGTAATAAAAAAATCTGCATACCACTAATTAACACGTCATATCTCATTTGTTTAGTCTGTCCAAAAGTGTAAAACTGACCTGTTGCTCTTCCCCCTGGTTTCAGTCTTTTCCCATCCTACTGCTGCATTCACGTCATATGGGATGGATGGGAGAGATAGGAGAGACTCCCATGTTATCGACTTGCAGGTGTTTGCGTCATCAATACAGAGATGGCAAACTACTGTGCATTAACAATATAACACCATCACATGTAAAAAAACAACAAAAAACTTGGAATTAATAAGAAATCATGTTTGCTTAATCAGGATTCTCCATTTGATCTATACGTGGAGGTAAATGAGCCCAGATGGCCTGTCTGCACTGTTATGCATCAGAGGAACACTGCACTGGCATTGCTAGATTCTAATCTTGTGTTATTTACCGTACCTACAGCCCACCTACAATGCACTGCACCCTTCTTTTATAATTCGAGTTCCTGTACAGTGCGTGTTCAGCTGAGCTTTGGTCTCGCAGCGTGGAGACAACCCCTATTTAAAATGACACTGGCTCCTCTACTGCACTATTTCAGAGTGACGCCAAGGGAGAGAGATTGTTAGCGACAGACAGAACCCAAGTTAAATCTTCCAGAGTACAGAGGGGTCTATTCACTGGGCTATGTGAAGGGCTGAGGGGGTGAGAGAGGGGGGGAAGAGAGAGAGTGAGTGAGGTGGGGGTGGAGGAGCGGGGTGACAACACTTAAAGCGTTTTCTTTTGTTTTTTTTTACAGTTGACGGCATGCATCTGTGTGGTGTGTACATTGTGTAGCTCCACAAGCCTGTCTGAAACAGTCAGGGACCCAGAGACAGAGTGAAGGGTGACCAGAGGACAGCTGATAGCTGTTTTCTGCTGATGGAAGAAACACATAGGAATCAAGCTCTATATGCACGTGTGTGTGTGTGTGTGTGTGTGTGTGTGTGTGTGTGTGTTTGAGGGAGAAAGAGAGAGACAGAGGGAGCAAGTTTCAGTTTATTTTGGAAAGCAGCAACAAGTTACCTCTGGCATAAATAAACGCGGTCACCGGAGAAAACATGTACATGTATGCACTTTTGTTTTGATGCACACGTACTGCTGTATGGGTCTGTTCGCATGTACCGTGTAAGTAAATGTATGACTGCTTACGCACTGATGTGCATGTGACAAAACATGACAAGGGCGGACAAAACAAAGGTCACAGAACATGACTGTAGATCCAATCAGAAAAGTCTACACAGAGTAAGGGAGTAACACAGAAAGGGGGCGATAGTTCTGGTGTTATTTTACATAGAGGTTTAGCTAAATACTTATTAAATGTATATGTTATTTAAGCAGTTATCATTAAAGCTAGACTGAGAAATCATCCAGACTGATAAATCAAGCAACTTTAGCTTGCTGCAGATATAGCAACATAACTTCTGAGGCAGTTTATCAGACTTTTCGAAGCTCCCTCTTGAGCCACATAAGGCTTTAAACTACTTTTTTCATAATGCCGTAGTACTGCCCAAGAGCTGTTAACAAACTCTGATGTGTAGCTCAATGCCCAATAAAATTGATAGTTTGATTTTTATCGATGCTTACTGTATATGGCAGCTACTGATCAGCTGCTGTTCAAGAACTATAAATCTTGGTGATAAGGAGTTACTAAGTAAATATTATTAGGCAGTAAAAACAAAGAGGAAGGAACATTAGTACTCTTGATGTGTTATTGCAACAGTGTGTTATAACCGTTTTATTAATGCAGTCATTTTGTAGTGATGTTTAGATCAGATGGAATCCCCTTTGTATTGCTCCCTTTAGCACTTCTTAGCTGGTCTTTGGTCACTACAGTAAATCATTTTATTTCATCACGACCACGAGTCAGGTGTTTGTGTTTGTGGCCTTAATGTGATTGTGTAGTTTGTGTCTTTATGATTCTGAGCAAAGATGAAGCCCCACTGCCAGAGGAAAAAAAACATTTCGTTATCGTTTTTTTGGTTCATGAGTCTGACAGGTTCCTTTTTGCAAGGTAATCTCAATAGGAAAGGAATGGCTTTTGTAAGCGGCGCGTGTTATTTTTGGTGTGGACAAGTTTGTGGCTCACCTCCTGGTTCATTATGCTTGTAAATGTGTAAATGTGCCAGCGAGGCGTTTGGTTTATAAAACTGTTTACCAGTGCTATGACTCATGGTTGCTATGGCAAGGAGCTCTGACAGCAGCGCAGCTGAGCATCTGACTCCACATGACTGTCCTCCCTTCCTCTCTCTCTCTCCTCCATCAGTCTGTCGCTCTTGGTTTCTGCCTCTTCTAGTTTCTTGCTAGCTTTATATTTTTCCATCAATATTTCTTCACTGTGCTGCTGTCTTTGTGTTTACTTTACTTTTTCTGGCCAGAATCGCAGGTGTCTCCAACTTTCATTTGTCTGTTCCTTCACTCCTCCTTGTTTCACTGTGCCTTTTTTTCCCCCCCTTCTACTTCTCCTCCCGTCCCCCCGGTTTAGTTCTGCAACACTGAACGACCTTTTAATACACCTCCATATAGATTTTCTTATCCCACTATCACCCTTCAGTACTCTTGTCTTTTCTCCTGCTCTCCTTTCAGTCCCATCCTTCTGCCTGTCTTTCTTTGGTGGCCAGCTGCGAGCCAGATGTGGCCCACTCTCTCCCAGCTGTTGGCATCATGATCATGAAGAAGAGAGATGGAAATGATCCCTCATGAGGCATTGTCATCTTCACAATGCACATGAGAAGGATTAAAATATCAGAGATAAGGAAGTTAAAAAACAAACAAAAAAAAAAAACACAACCTAGTACAGGAATTTTACAGTAAGATCCTGCCATACGGGATTAAATTTATAGTACCACAGACACACTGTAAATCCCTATAGGGACATTATAGTGATACCACAGAAGATAAAAATGCCATTAATATAGACAGACAGACAGACAGACTTTACGCTAAGTCACTATTATGACATTAGAGAGTACCTACTATCATCATTGCAGAGATGCACAGGAATATGCAACTACCCAGCAAGAGAATATGACAATGTTTTCAGTAAAATCAACACTGTGGCTTTGTTCACACTGCAGGCCTTAATGCCCAATATCCATTTATTGCCTAGATCTGTTTTTTTTGATTGACTGTTCACTGTTGTGGAAATTGTATATTGCTGGTGAGGGATTAAGCAATTTTCTGCCATTACATTCACATTTTTTTCAACGGTGGCCTGAAAGTGACCCGAATGCGCAAAATAATACGACGTCACACTCAGCACGCTGTCATATGGAAGTACTCATGGAGGCTACAGAGGTTTAACGTCTACGGTTTTATTTTTAAGTTTATTCAGGTGGGAGAGAGGCTTTTTTGTGGAGCTTTTTCATTTCACCGTGGCTCCTGCTACCAAATAATTGTGACAGCAGTTGCTGTCAGTGACGTCAGAGTCACGGCATGGATTCTGATCTGACTGTCTGGACTGAGGTCACATTTCCAAAAATCCGACCTGTATCTGTATCCACATATGAATGTGGCCCAAATCCGAACAGGAAAAGATCAGATTCACACACACATATGTGACTTGGGATGTTATAAAAGACTCACATATGAGCAAACAAAAAAAAATCTGATTTGGGTCACTTTGGCCTGCAGTCTGAACACGGCCTTTGATGAGGTAGATTTGTTGAGTTTGAGGTATAAGGAGGACCATGACAAAGCAAACAAGACAGAAAACCACAGGCTGGATTGTGGGCAGGGACACCTTTCAGAAACTTTAAAGCAATGCTTGGAGAAACGTTTCACCACACAGCCTGTGTAGTTCGCTATTTTGGGAACATTGTTGTTGATCGATACCACTACCATGTCTGTCTACTGAAATACGAAGTAACAGCCAGCAGGTGGTTAGCTTAGCTGGTAACAGGAGGAAAGAGCTAGCCTGGCTCTATCCAAAGGTTGGAAAAAAAGTGCCTACCAGCACCTCTAAAGCTCAGTTTAATCCTTAAACAAAAAGTGTAATACAGGCAAGTTGTTAACAACTTGCTCTTTCCCCCGCTTTTTTGTGCTAAGCTGACGTCTATTACTTCAAGAAGTGTCTAAGAATTTTTACTTTTTGGCAGAAAGTAGCTTCTAACAAGCACACGTATCAGATTTACATGTCGCTCTCTTTGACCTTTGAGCAGACAAAACATCTCCTCCTTCATGGGTCTCATAATCCTGGACATCCCGTATGATCACCACAAGCTGTTCAGTTTGTAAAAGAGTGTTCATATGCCTAACATTATGTGGAATAAGCTAGTACATATTGTCATCTACAGAGTCTTTTGTTTTTCAAAGAATTAAATGAAACGTAAAATAGTGAACTGATAACAGCATTTTAACAAGCAAGAAATCTGGACAATGAATCCATGGGAATCCAAATCATCCAAACTGGCTTTCACACGACAGCAGCTATTAGCTGGGGCAGAGGGCAGGAGGCCAAGAGGAAAGAGGTGAGGAGCTATTGTAGGTGCTGGAGAGATACACAGAGCAGAAGGAGAGATGAAAAGAGGGACGATGGTGGAGGCAGAGGTGTCTTGTTTCGCAGGCGCAGGCGAGCTGCAGCAAAATGCCACGGCCGCGATGACAAAAAACCATGGACAAGTGTTAGCATTTAGAGTGAATTGTTCCTGTTGTGACAGCTTAGAGGTGGTGAGGCAGATATTTTGTGAAAAGGGCAATTGAAAGCAACATTTTGACAGATTGTAGGTTGTTACACCAGAACCATATTGTAGTATATACAGCTGTTAGGCAGTGTCTGACCTGCAGACCTTTTCTCCACACTGTGCTCTTGTCCTCCCCCATTTGTTTTAAATAATTCTCCCTGCGTTTTTTCCAGTTTCCTCTCAGACCTCAGTTGTTAAACGCTCCCTCCCTCTTTTCTGTTCTGTTCTTTATCTTTCTCAGTCCTCCCTCTTTCCTCTCAAAACATAAATTTCTTCATCTATCTCACTTTCCTCCCTACTCTCTGTCTGCCTCTCGGTCAGGGGAAGTGGCAGTCGCTGCCTGCTGGCTCCCAGAGGAACAGACCTGCCTTTGTCTGTCTGCACTGTAGGAAGATGAGTAGCCGGTCCACCCAGTAAGCCCAGAAAGCCCAGTAGGGATTCAGGGTTTTTCTGTGGTGAGCCAGCCACCCAGAACGCCTGTAAATCAGCCTGCCACTCAAGCCAGGGCCTTCCCAGACTGTATAGCTAGCTGGCTAGTAAGTCACGTATTATGTTAGGCACTATTGAGAACAATGGATGGGAAAGCACGTTGGAGACGGAGACAGACATACTGCAGACCTTGGTTAAATGTTTTACAAGCAAAACCAAAAAATGCAATGACTTTGAAACCTCGCTGCACTGTTCTCTTTAGATTACTGTTAAGGTTCATGATACTTCCTTAGTTTCACTGAAATAAGTCAGTAGTCTGCTTCTCCTTTGGCAATGTGTAGATTAGGCACTCCATATCAACTAAGTAAATAAACTTAAGAGAGATAACAGAAATGTATAAGAAGGCACAGAGAAGTCATGAAACAACACCTTTGGCGACATGCTTGCATGTTATGTCTGTACCAGCTCATCTGACCACACTCCTCCTTTAGAAAAGGTTCCTCTGCCTGCACAAACGTATTCTTACAACCACATCCTAGCCCTTTTGGGATAGGAAACCAAAAACATTCAGAAACATTGATTTTATATTCTATTTCAAAGCTGAAACTACTTTACATCATTACACACAACATGATCCTTTCAGATATCCCTTCCACAGCTTTGACTACACTCTGAAATTACTCTACACGCACGATGAAATCTAGAACAAAGCCAGAGTGCTTTCTTTTTTAGTTATGTTTTAATGGATGAGGCTTTAGGCACCTCAGGCTTCAACAAGCCTTAACAAGGAGATCAATAGAAAGTATATAGGCTGTCCTCCCACAGGCTGTGTCTGCTCCCGCCTCGGATCACAGAGGAATATTGTGGCGATGCCAAAGCGACACCCAGCCAGTGCGGAAATGATTTGATGTAATAGGAACACTATGGTATGATTAGTGGAACCTCTCTCCCTTCATCTCTCACCCTGTAACACCCTTCAGTCTCTATGAAGTCAATATGTCAAGAGAGGTGAGCGTGCATTTACCATTCTCTTTAAGCCTCCCTCCCTCGAAGTCACCCCTCTCCGTGTGTTAAAGGATGGTATGAGGGTAACAGCAGAGTGGCATGGATCACAAGAAGGGGAGAGGAGGATGTGTCAGACGATAAGCGGTTATGTTCAGTAAAATAAAAAATAGATGGCTGCAAGGCTGGACAAAAGTCTGACTTAGTCATGTCCTGGATCGTCCAGTTCACCAGATGGCTGCTTGATATGTGCAGAGTGACCAGATCAAGACACACCAGACTCTCTGTTCCTGTGTGTGTGTGTGTGTTTACATGCTATGCGTCCTATGCTGCTCTCTGTGCTCCACATAGGGAATGTGTTATTGCTCTGCATTCCTAAGAGCCAGAGGAAAATCTCAACCCCTTTTAACCCCCTTCTCAGCTGTAGACCAGCTTTGAAGTCCCCCCCCCCCCCCCCCCCCCCCCCCCCCCCCCCCTCCTCTCTCACTTACACACATTCACATACACATCCACACACCCTTACACACACTGCACAGCTATTTTCCTCACATGGATTGTGTTTACATCCTGGCAGCCAACTCCCACATTACATGTCTGAGACAGCTTTATGGCACATATACTCTAGGCATGTTCTCTCACTGAGGTGTTGCTTAGTCAAGCTGTATTTGCATGGGATGATGACTTGGCTACATACGGCACAACCCTTTTCACACATATGCATTTTGAAAGATTTTTGAGACTGGAGGTTGTTAGCACTAGCTGGGAAGTGCAAAAAACAACAAAAACTAACGTGGCTGGCTTCTTATCCTCTCCTCTCCCTTACCCTGGAGAGTTTTGATGGACTTACCCCCAGCCCACAGAGCTGTTGCATGTACCCCCACTGCCTGTGAAGGGTAGGGCTGTTTATGCATGCTGTCTATGTAGATGCCTGTTGCAACACAACCACCCCTGTACATTGTTTCTGCTGATAGTGAGGAGGAGTTCTGATCTTGTTCTCCTGCAGCACTATAATCACTTGATCCCTACTTTATCTGTATTGTAATGTAACTCCTAATAGGAAAAGCAAAGTGTGCATGACTGTGTGAGTGCTTCCGCGTCTCATTTAGCGAATGAGATAAGATGGCCTGATGGAGCGCAATCAGAAACCATCCTATACATGCATTATGTATATGCAGTCACACCCCCATTATGCTGCATTCTGCATTGCTCTACACTTATTTCTTTCACTCACAATTTTCTACACAAATCCCTCAGCGCACATCTACAGTTTTTAAACCTTGCCTAATGTACAAGAAAAATCTTCTAGTCTAAGTGTTCGCCTGAGGCCCCAGCTTTATAAAGTAAAGTTAGGAGAGATTTGGTTTGGCCCCCCAGTGTGCTGTGTGGGCTCCTCCCTTCCCATGCATATCAGTAGTACTGTTTGTGTGTGTGTCTTACAAGATATGAAACAGAAATATGCCTGTTCAATTAGTGTTATACTGCAAAGCATGCACAATAAAATAAAAAATAAAATTGCTTGTCATTTTTTACACTGTGCCTCTTCTTAAAGATATTTAGGTGCTAGTATCATGAGGGCCAGGGCTGTGCTTTGTCACCAATCCAGGATATCGAGGCATAGTTGGGGTGGGGAGGGGTTGCAGTTTGCTGCTTTTTGCAGATGATGTGGTCCTCTTGGCATCATTGGTGCGTGACCTTCAGCACTCACAGTATCGGTTCGCAGCTGTGTGAAGTGGCAGAGTGTGAAGTGGCAGGGATGAGGATTACCACCTCTAAATCTGAGGCCATGGTTCTCAGCTGGAAACCGTTGGAGTGCTTACTGCGGGTAGGGAATGACTCCTTACCCCAAATGAGGGAGTTCAAGTACCTCGGGGTCTTGTTTGCGAGTGAGAGGTACGGGGCGGTATTGCTTTCGCTCCACTGCACCGCTGCAACAAAAAGAGAGCTGAGCCGGAAGGCAAAGCTCTCGATCCACCGGTCAATTTTGGCTCCTACCCTCACCTATGGTCTTGAAGGCTGGATCATGACTGAAAGAACTAGACTGCGGGTACAAGCGGAGTTAATGGGTTTTCTCTCAAAATGGCTGTCTTCTCCCAGATGGGTGAGAAGCCAAGTCATCTGTGAGGGGGGGGTGGTGATGGTGATGGTGCAATGGATAAGACAATGCCTTTGGTGTGAGAGACCCGGGTTCAATTCCCACTGTGACCCATCCACCAATGTGTTCCTGAGCAAGACACTTAACCCCTAGTTGCTCCAGAGGTGTGTGACCTTTGGATCAAAGCATCAGCTAAGTATGTAAATGTAACTCGGAGTAGAGCCGCTGCTCCTTTGTGTCGATGGAGACACATCCCAACCCTCCCTACCAAACATTAGCTACCCTCCAGGTATACAATGGACATAAAGTTGTTACTGTGATGTAGAGACAGAGCTCACTTATAACTTTATGGATGAAAGATACATTTGTTTTTAATAACTCACCACTCTGAAACTGTTGATACAGTCTATGTTGCTAAGCTGGTAAGGGGATATACAGCTGAACCGAAGTCATGTTTACTGGCTTCTCAGGGCCCGCCCTACTCTGCTTCTGATTGGCTAGTAGTCCTTAACAAGGAACTGCGCATGTGCAACGCCAAACAAAGATCATGTAGAGGCAAGATGCATCACTCTATAGCTAAAACAAGGCGTTCATCACACAGGTTGAAAGAAGGAGCTGCAGCAATGTGCAATATGACAAAATTATGGTGTTTTATTTTTAAATTAAACCATGTAAACCTGTTCTGGTACAACCCAAAAATAAAATTATGAACTTGAACATGAGCATAATATGACCACTTTACACATTTTACTACAGCATATGACACCCTCTATCCGCAGACCCCTTGATTCAGATAAGAAAAAAATTTAAGAATCATCAGGGAGCAGTAGAGGAGGGATTCCTCTTCCAGGACAGACAGTCATGCAATAGATGTCATGTGTACAGAATAGCCCAGGATGATACATTTACAATACGGGAAATAAAGAAGACAAAATTATAGATAGATAGTAAACATTTATTAAGAATCACCAAAAAACTTTTTAACATTTATTTTGCAAAATGTATTGTTATACAGGTACCATTCTTGTGTCATTTATCAGTCGTGAAGGGTTCTTCAAGTACACACAAAACCATCTGTGTACTTGTATGTCATGAAGCTCCCTGTGTGTGTGAATCTGTGCACGGCTCTATGTAGGTCTGTGTTATCTAACACAATCTGTCCCTATATAATATTCACACAGCTAACCCTGCAGGGTAAAGAGACTAGGGAGAGGAGAGGACTTTACTTGCCAGTAAACAGAACTCTTCCTGGAAGTCTCCTGACTTTAAAAGGACATCTTACACAAAACAGATTTAATACACATGTAAAACGTTGCACACAAACACACACACACTGGCAGCTGCTATTGCACTCTGTTTGTCAGACACTAAACAACATAAGTTTCAGATGCATGTGTGGTAAATGTGACAGTTACACACTCATGCCCAGGAGCTACAGTTGCAAGGCATTTACTATGAGCTTTGAAGGCCCTGGAAACCTATTTTCTCAATCAGCTTCTTACGATAAGCGATGGTGTCCTACATAAACGCATGCTTTTCTGCCAGTTTTGGTTATATCACTTGAGAAATGTTCGGTATTTTGTTTTTGTCTTTAGCCTTTTCATTGGTTTGAGATGGGCAGGGCTTGGTTGGAAAAAGGCGATGTCACATATTGCTGTGCAGCAATCAGGATTTAGCAACATTTGAATCAAAATGTGATGACAGTTGTTGCTTTTGTTGCCCTTTCATTGTCAATCAGAATTGACCACACCGCACTTCTCATGAAAACAGATTAGCTCAAGTTAAAGACATGTTATTTAGCCTGTAGTGGTATTTCATTATGAATATTTAATGTTCTAGAGAAATACTTTTGAAACCATGCACCAACCATATTTCATTTACACCCAGGTGTATTGTTACTCTATTGTTACTGTAGGTTTGTTGTTTACTACTTCACTGCTTCGTGTTGTTGAGGATCTAAACGTGTGGATGAAGTTATTGTGTTAACCAGTTAGTGTGTGCAACAAAACACAATTTGGTGTCCTGTTAGGCAAGAAAGACAAAATGGAAAATCGGTTCAGTAGTTTTAAACTGTTTGTAATTAAAAAAGTGAAATAAAATTCAAGACAGATTCACTGAAGCACTGGAGTGACTTTCCTGACTTTGCCAGTGTTTTTGTGCAACTTCTCTATTATTACTTTTTTCATTTTCTTGTTCTCTAAAGCAATCAGTGTTCTGGCCTTGGTTTTTTCTCCATGTTCTCTCCTCCGCATTCCCCCCCCCCCCGTGTTGTTCTTACACAGCAGATTCACCCCACCAGCTACACATGACAGAGTGAAAAACAAGAACAGAGCTTGAATCAATTACTCTGTGGATGCAGTTGATTTAGTGGTGCTCTGAATAAGCACTTCTGAAGTGACGCTGGCTGCATCAGGTGGAGGCAAATTTTTCGTGGGGGGGGGGGTAAATCTGCGCTGATCTGCTGTCAGCCTGGATCATAATAAAGGAGGCGGAATACAGGGAGGTGGTGAGATCCATGAGCCAGCCTCCCTCTTCCAAGAGACTTGATTTGTGAAATATGAAGATCAACTGTTTCAGTAACTGGATGTTTTTTTTAGAGAATCACCTTAACGAATGATGATTCTTCCACTGAATTGTCGTAACTATGACATATAGTATTGGCAGAAATGGTTTATTTCTTTTCTTACAGACATAATAAAAGGCATCAAGTGAAACATGACCCATATTCATTGGTCATCATAAGACAACATATAATCAAAGTTACATATGATTATTGATTCCTAACTATTAAAACCTTTGTAATGCGGTACTGTCATTCTGCTTTTGTCCCTTTTCCAACAGTGCTGAAGGTAATTTTGTTTCTTTGAATTGCCTCACAATCGTGTATGAGTCACATCACACAGGCTTTGAGCTGTAGTGATCTATCCATGGAACCCGTCTCTGGGTTTGAAACGTCAGAGGAGGCGTGTTGGAAGACGTCTGGTTAAGAATAGTTCCATATCTCCAGGGCTTTGGTTTGGGGCGTGGTGCTGTGTTTTACCAAGACTGTCTCAACACCGTTATGGAGCAATCAGAGACCACTCTCCTCCTACTGACAGATGGTCGTGTGTGTGTGTGTGTGTGCATTTCTGTGTGTGTGTGTGTGTGCATTTCTGCCTACATTTGGGTGAGGATTCTGGTTTGTGGGGGGAAGGGAAGTAGAGTTTTGGGAGGAAGAGGAGGTGGAGAAGTGTGGTGAGAGGTCAGCGGAGGCACAGCTGGTGAGACCCCTACTCCAACCAGCTGCTGCCTCTAAAGAGCCCGTCAGCAGCCTGCCTGCCTGCTTGTACGTGCCTGCGCCTCTCCTTCTTTCTGTCCTCTCATCCCCCCCCCCCCCCCC
>NC_060166.1:10771432-10776696 GCF_021292245.1 Micropterus dolomieu
CATTTCTGCCCCCCCACCCCCCCCCCCCCCGATCTCCCTCTGTCCTGTCCCCCTGCAGACTCAGCCCAGCTGTTCCAAGCTTTCAGTTCTCCTCCCCATACGCTATGCACTCTGACCCCCAGAGGAGAAAAAAAAAAGGAAAAATCATGCATTTACAAACAAGCGTGCATGCTCCTGAGTGTGCACAACATAAACATAAGCGCCAACACATTTTTCCCAGTCGAGTCAGTAATCCAATAAGTTACATCAAAGGTATCTCAGGAAAGTTGCTACATCTGTAAGGCCTCTGCTGGACACAACGTGTAGACGCCTGAGGCTAGAGTAAATCCACCAGATGAGTCTGGCCCCTTAAGGTTGGACTTGGTCCAATGCTTCGTGCTTATTAACTACAAATTGTGAATGCTTAACGTCACAGTTGACCATTTCCCTTGAAGCCAGTAGTTTCATTTTATCATATTTCATTTTGAAACTCAATTTGCCAAGACTTGCTTGAGATGGGTCATTTTTCACTGGAATCACAGGATTTTATCGGGGACTGGAAAATGTGTTGCTGATGGAAAAACTGCAGTGAGTTAATATATACTATATGTTCCATACACCAAAGATGTACCCAGGTATGTGGGAAAGACATGTCACGTACCTGGGCACACAATGTCATATTTATCCATGGTAATCCACCCAATAGTGGGCGAGACATTTCACTCAAAACCACAAATGTCAACTTCACGGTGGCACTATAAGGAAAGACAGGAGATGACTAAAGTCAGTTGGATTCATACTCTGGGGACCTATGTCTGTACAAAGCTTCATTGCAATCCATCTGACAGTTGTTGATATTTCAGTCTGCACCAAAGTGATGCAACCGACAGACTAAAAAGTGTGCTGTACAATAACTGAGTCTCCAATCTTGGATGTCAGAAATTCCTTTAAATCACAAGGCCCTAATTGTGATGGATTACTGATCTCACACATGTTTTATGTCTCATGCAAGTTGATTATCATGCTGTTCTGAAATAGCTGGAATCCTGTGACTTTCAGTCAGTCCCACTGACCGGTGACACTGATATTGATCTGGAGTTGGTCCCCGGGCGTTGTACAGCAGCTGCACACTACTCCCTCGAGGGATGGGTTAAATCCAGAGAACGAATCTTGCAACATGTATGAAGACCAAGTGTTATCTTGTGTGTGACAAAGTGAAGAAGTATGTAAGTAAGCATTAATTAATTATTAGCCTCAGAGGGAACACTCATACAGAAGCTTCCTTTGATGTGATTTTTTTCTTTTGTTTTTATCCCGTGGCCTATGGACTGATTTCTGTCTGTGTTGCTAGTTATTAGCCCTTCATTAAAAGAACTAAACCCCACAAGTTCAAATCTGAACCCAGGCCACCCAGGCTGCACCTTACCATCCCCAGTTGCAGTGGGTGTTGTGGTGCCACACCCTCTCTCTCCCCCAGTGCTATTGTTCCCTCGATGACAAGGCCCACGTGCCCCCCTATTCAGCATCCTGGCGGGGGGTAGGCGGGCTCTTTGTCTGCCTGCCATTGTCCCAGACACACGCTTCCATTTGACGGACACACGTGCTGTCAAAAGAGAAAGGGAGAAGAGGAGGAGGAGGAGGAGGTGGAGGAGGGGCCACCGCTGGCCATTATTCTCAGTGGTGGTGGCGGTGAAAAGACGAGACGCGCTGGCCATCTGTGGTGCGTGTCTGTAATCTGTAGTGACTGGGGGGACTGCACACAGACACACAAACATGCGCACACTTCTCGGTTTCTAAAAGAATCCCCCTCTTTTGTCTCGCCACGCTTTTCTAGGGGCATGATGCCCATTGAGGTGGCTTCCCTTTGCTTTTGATGGGGTTTTGTTTTGCTCTAAAGTGTGGAAAGAGAAAGAGAGAGCGTGCGTCAAAGAGGCCGACATGGTTGAAGTGAACCTACTATCTTGGAGAGAAAGCGACTACAAGAACATTCAGTATCCTCTCCTCTGTATGCAAAAGTGACTATTGTTGAGCGCCTGCTTTCTAGCAACAGGCCTAAACACCAGTCCATTTGTCTTCCCTTTATCTCTCTCTGGCCTTGGATGACCCAGTCTGCCTGAGGTTCTTCACGTCAGCGGTGTTTGCCCTGCTTCTTCACAGTCCCCCTTCACTTCTCTTTTTCTGGAGGTTAACTGATGTCCTCAGAACTGCAAGTTTCTGGAAGTCACTGTGGGATGTTGAGCTGAAATATGAGATGACTGTCCCAACTTGTTGCCCAGTGGATGTCTTGTTTCTCTCTTCCTTCCTTCCTTCCTTCCTTCCTTCCTTCCTTCCTTCCTTCCGTCTTTAATTCCTGAATTCATTTACTTCCTAACTTTTCCATTGTGTGTTCCCTCAGTTCATTCTTCATTCTCCTTCAGTCCTTCTGTGTTTAATCCATCAATCCTTCTAGTTTTTTTTCCTCTATTTTTCATTCACTCCTACCTCCTTTATTTTTTCCTATGACTGGCTCTTTGTTATCTTTTTTCTAAATCCTCTCCCTTTACCTCTTTTCTGCTTCTTCTTATCTCCGCCAATCGTTACACCAGTAAAATATCTGTCTTAGGGGAATACTACAGGGCCACGACAATTTTTACATTTTCTTAATTTTCTTAAATAGAAATATTTGTAATGTATCACACATGCCAATATATTGTCATTTTATATATTGTAATTTAGAAAACTTTTGTAACTTTCTTAAAATATCTGTTACTGGATTGTTATTTGATCACAAGAATCTAAGAACGACTTCCAAAAGATCCACTAAAACTCGAGAGCTTTTAATAGTCACATGCAGCCCAAATCATGATCTTCAAGCTTTGATTCTTCTCGCCAAATACTGTCCAAATGTTAAGAATGAACACCCATGTGTAGATTATTACCGAAAGTTCAGATCAGATGTGTTGATCCAAATATTCTAGTATCTGTAAGTGTACTGGCCTTCAGAAGCCAATATGAGCAGTGTGCTACAGCGCCACCACACTGCGTGTCTGCCTGAATTTCTAAACCCATTTCCTCTGCCTGTGTTTCTGCGTGACCAGCTAGGGCTTTTAGTGCCGGTCGATGAGACACGACCCCCCTGTGAAGGTCATTCTGTCTCGCCTCTCCACAAAAACTCCCAAATCACTGTTATGCCAGCCACTGCATTGTTTATCGCCACAATGATAACACAGACTGACTAATTTTCATCTCATGCTTCTGCGCTATAGCCTGCTGTAATTAAAAACAATTCTGCCTGAGAGAAAAATGTATTTTCTTTTATTGGGTAGCATGTGTCTGTGTCACCAGATGTTGCTATAAGGACGCTTTTGTTGTGATGTTGGGGGATAAAAGTAGATGACTGCTTCCTTGTGGCACAGGAAATACTGCAAGATTGGCAGATTTGAGCGCAGGCGGGCAGATGGTTGATGTCACACAGGCAAATAGGTTGACAGACAGATGGATAAACAGACATAATAGATAATAGATGCATATATGCAGAGCAGTCTCCAATGTGTACAGGGCAGCCAAGCTCAAAATAAAAAGCAACATTTTACAAATATGATTACAGAATAATTTAAAACAACTTTAAATTGATACGGATGGATATCTGAAGCAACTTACAAATGTTTCCTGTTTGGCAATGCACGGACTAAAGACAAACTGAAGCTTGGCAGACAGGCAGTCAGACAGAGAGTGATGGGGCAGATGTTAAAAGCTTTGAAAGCTTTATTGATTTTAGAGTTCTGGCCCTGTAAGTAGTTGCTTTACATGCATACACATGCATTATGCATGCTTTGTATTGACAGTCAACACTAGGAATCTGAGGAAACATGATTTTCCATGGCGTTGATAGTAAGACAGTGTCAGTTTAGCATTCAGCGCACACACATTCGTGTGTGTGTCAGCAAACTGGACTGTGAAAAAACCTCTTCCTGTCTGGATAGTTCTGACAGGAGGTCAGAGGTGATAGGTCACAGAAAGAGACCTGGATAATAACGCACACACACAACATGAACACAAGCAGCTGGTCTGTTACCATGGCAGCATGTTATACTCCTACTCGCCAGCAGGAATGCTATTACACAGGCAGCTGAGATCTGCGGCTTCTCCTCTCCTCTCCTCTCCTCTCCTACAGTGTAATTGTTGTGTAGGGTATCAGTAAAATAATTACTGGGTACACTATACTAGTCCAAATATGCAGGTACAATACAGATAGACAAAAAGTTAGTGAATAAAGAAGTTCAAATGTTATAGTATCATTTATTTTAAAATTACAATATCCTAACAAAATACTGGATCAGGAAATGAAATGGTTAAATTTATGGACTTATTGATAAATTAGCACTGTGTTATTGTTAGTGGGGAGGCTAAACCAGGAACAAGGGTGTTCCTCGATAGCTATGAAGTAGTTGTGTGTATGCTTTAAAATGAAGATAACAGGGTAACAGTAAGGCAGCTGAATGCATATACAGGTCAGCCAAACATTCTATTGAAATGTATTGAACAGCATACAGAATAAAGAATAGTAGCGCTAAATATTTAGCACTCAAAAACTCACGTCAATTTCAGTTGTCAGTTTTTAGCAACTTTTTTTATGAAAAGCACGCGTGAGTAATTCCAGTGGAGCTAACGGCTGTGATCTTTTGGCGACGGGATGATACATCCGGGACAAGAAAGCAGACTCTTGTTCACCCTTTTCATTACAATTTATTTGAAGTGTGTGAGCAGGCGTAATTGCTAATGGCCAGTGAGTGTACCCTGACATGAAGAATTAAAAATGTATTACAGTGTAAGTATGGGGTAAGCTATGTAAAATGAAACGATCCCCCTTTCATTGCAACCCCCTGTTCTCCCTGTGCTTCTTCCCCTAACTAGTTTAAGGGCTGTAATCTAAACCGGAAATTATTTAAGAGGATGACTTTTCCTTCTCTCCGTCTCTCTCCCCATTTCTTTCTGTTACTCTGTGTCACTCTCCCCCCTCCTCTCTGCTCCTCACCAGGAAGACCTCCTTGTGATCCACGCAGAAGGAGGTCTCCTTTCACCCACAATGTTGTCACTGTCTGTCTCTCTCTCCTCATGCTCATCTGATCTCAGCACAGTGAAAGAAATGTATGTGTGTGTGTGTGTGTGCTTGCGTATTCATGCTGCTCCACTACTTCCTCTCTCTTTCTATTTTTGTTCTTTTCCAGAATACCCGTTCCCCCCCTAAATATCTGTCACCCCTCCTACCTCCTCCTCTACTCTCTCTCTCTCTCTCTCTCTCTCTC
>NC_060166.1:10776725-10811832 GCF_021292245.1 Micropterus dolomieu
CCCCCCCCCCCCCCCTCCCAGCCCACAATAAAAACCCCACACCATTGGTTGCTATGGGATCTGGTTGCCATGCAGCAGCAAGGTTTTCACATGGTCCTTGCGTGTATGCGTGTCTACCGTAGCGTGACGGAGTTTGGATGCCATGTTTATTGAGAAGAAGAGAGAGGTGTTGAGTTAGGAAGCGAGGTTTAAAAAGTAGCTGCTGCTGCCACGTTGGCCTCAAACACCTGACCCATATACAAACGTATACACACTCTCTCTCACACACACACACACACACACCCTAGAGGAACGACAGCTATTGATCATGTAATATAGTGCCAAGCTTAATCCGTTGACATACATCCACCCTGTGTGTGTGTGTGTGTGTGTGTGTGTGTGTGTGTGTGTCTAAAGCCACTTGGCGACACACACTAACATTCCTCCATCATCTTACAGTTGTTCGTTGAGGCTTTGTCTGTAACTACAGGCTTTGCGTTGGTCTGGAGAGAACAATAAGTCGGGGGAAAATAGAGAAAAATAAAAATGATGGAGAATCATTGAGGAGACGAGAGACAGATGAGGCGAGAGGGAGAAAGAGGAAAAAGAGAGTGGTATTGACCAGAGGCAGAAATCGATGAGCAGCCTGTCAGGATAAGGCAGTGGATTTGGGTGTCATGCCTCACTATTGGTCAGCCCGTCCATCCGTGAAGTTTTTACAGAGCATGGCTGGATGCAAAAGAGGGTTTTGGTGGATTATTTGGCAGAGCTGACTGGCTAATCAGTATGTATCAAGCGTTGTTATGAGCAGACGATTGGATGGCTTGTGTTGGTTTAGCAGAAGTCACTGAGGTGATTAGATAACATCATGAAGAGCTGGAGTGGCTGAAACGTCCTAACAAAGCATGTAAAGGAGACCCACTCAGATTTACACTCCTGTGCAGAACACATTCAACCAACTTTTGAAGCTGACAACTCTTCTCTGAGTACGTCTTAGTAGGTGCGCTGTTTACTAATATGTTAGATGAAAGATGCCGTATTTGATATTTTTGTTATAAAATGGATTTTTATGACTACCTGTAATGTGAATAGTTGCACTCCCAGAGGAATCCACAGCGCTCCTCAGCTATAGGAGGGTGGGGTTTGTTTTAGCATATTTCAGTTAAATGTTTTGGTTTTATGTTAACTTTACTGTTTGGAGCTAGCTGGTGAACATAGAGCTAAAGAGCCAGATCCCGCTTGAGTTGGTAGAGACCAAAAACAGCTAAACCGAGAGTTATTATTGGACTTCTGTCAGGTGGCCAAAACTACAACTCCAGATGCTAATGTTGCTCAGTGTCTGCTGGATGTGTAAATAAGCAATTATTTGCCAACATCTTTGCTACAAAAACTTTCTGAGGTGATAATATGACAATATTGTATTTGTATTTGTAAGTGCAGTCTCTTGTGAAAGTACACTATGAGAGGTTTTTGTTTGTTTGAAATGTGGTTTTTGCATCAGTTTAAACTGTTTTATTTGATACTGGCAAATTAGAGACCGGTCATTAGATGTCTTGTGGACACACACACACACACACACACATACACACACTCACACACTCACAAATTATTTATTTTGGCGTCATTACAGTTTCCAGCCAGGGTTCAATAAGTACAGTAGGTTATTGCCTGTTACTGCATGTAAGTCTGTGCTGGAGGCCCTTGTAGCCACTGGAGCATTGGAAGAATGCTTATTTGCAACGAATTAGATTATTGAGTATTTGTAACCCCACAGATCATTAATTGTGGTTGTGTGTTTGTAGATGTGTTTTAGCAGGAGCCTAATTTACATTCAGACTGTGTTGGTTAAAATAACAGGCTGTTATGGAGTCACTGAGGCATGGTGGTCGTAAAACCGCAGAGTCTCAGATTTAACATGTTCGCATTCACAAACGTATTATACACACATGTGCACACAACTGCACACACAGACAGCATGATTGGGTTTCTCTGTTTCGACTCTAACTGGTGGAAAACTCACTTGAAACACGTGCCAGAGGGATTACTTATTGTGAGCAGGAAGTGTGTCTGTTACCACCTGGTTGGTGAGATCATCGTGTTTCATAAATACACAGTAGCTATAATAGGCTTAGGTTAGTGTCTGCCCAGTAGACAGATACACACTCAGACAGATGAATATGCATGCACAAGCAGATGCCTGTATACACATAGTCGCACACACAAACACGGTCACAGGACAATCACAGCTACAGATAGTACAGCACTACAGAGATAATATTTACTCTACCTTCCTCTGAGTAGTTAACATTTATGGTCCTTTTTTCTTCTTCTGTGGCTTTTCTTCTCCTCTCTTTACTTATTTTTAGATACCTTTCTTTCTCACCCTCCTCCTCTTTCTGTCTGTGCGTCTCACTCCAGGAGGAGTGCAAAAGAAAAGAGAAGGAGGACAAGTTGATCATGATCAAGAATTAAGACCGATAGAGTGGAAATGAAGTGGAGCTCAAAATGAGGAGTTCTTACCTTTACTACCAACTCACCTTTGACTTGAAATATCAGAAGGTGTCTCATACTGTAACACAAGTGTGATCACTCTACTGTAAATACTAAAAGTATTTTTTGTAGTCCAATAAATGCCAATGCAGAAATTTTGATTTGATTTGCACACACAAAATGACTGCCTGAAATTACATCCCAGAGTTCAGACATCAGATGTATAAAACAAAAGACTCAAAACATTAATACCAGGGTAACATTTGCATGGGGTTTCATCTGTTTTTGTAAATGTCACAGTTGCACTTGCTGTGTACATTTCAACAATAGAAAATCACATAACAGTCCAAAAGATAATGGGGTGAGTGTGTGACAGTATCATGACAGGAAGTCATGTTTGAGAGTCTCCTTTTAGCCTCTTGTGGTCAAACTTTCTTTCTTGTTTCCCATCTATCCTTGAGATTTTCATCAAAACCTGAACTGCACAGTTTTGGTGTTGTTTGCATCTCATGTTATTTAATGTCTGTAAAACTGTAACAGTCTTCAGTGTCGCTTGTGAATGTGTTTGGGATTAGATCTGATTGTTTAAATCTATGTATTAGCTGCATAGGATTAAGAACATATTCATTTGTGGTGCATATTTGTTTGAATGGCTGTTTGTAATTAGGACAAATCTACTGCTATGAACACTAAGACAAGTTTCCCCACGGGGACATTTAAGTACATCACAATCAGAACAATGTAAGGCCTGTCACCTTTTCATTGCATCTCTGTCAACAGACAATTGGCAATAAGCATAAGACTTAGATGGTGCTGAATGTAGCCATTTAGCTACAAATACCCAGAGTGCTGTCTGTGACAGACACGTGAACAAAGCTAGCGCACAACAAGGACGTTTTGATCCCTCTCAGTCTCATCCATTGTTGATCTCTGGCTCTGGGTGTTTCAGGGTAAACAGCTTAGAGGATGAACTGGCATCTAGGAAGGCTAGGAATCTGTGAGCAGAGAGCGATAGCATTAACATTACCCAGTTATAGTATCTCCTGGCTCAGCCTCAATTCTAGCCACCCACTTCTAGCCCTCCTCTAGCCTAAAGCACTGGTTCGTTGCAGAATACACCTGGTCTGACATCAGAAGTTGTCTCAAATGGTGTTTAAGGTGCATTCCCACTTCTATGTCGTTGTGTAACCTTGTGGTTTGTTGCTTTTTGGTGCAAGGTGTGAAGAAGGTGTGATTTTAGCCCGACTAAGCCCTTCATTTGTTCCTAAACCCGCTTAACCCCAAACCCAACTGCCAACCATCTCTTCAAGTTCAGGATTGTGGTCTTAAAGCTCCATGTAAAGCCCTCATAGAGATTCAAAGTCAATTTATACTTTATATACACAGCTGGTTAAGCCCTTAAGCTCACCTCTAGAAACAGCTTTTGTTCAAGCTCAATTACCAGTCTTCCACCTGCTTCACTTTGGTTAAGATTAAGGGCAGATCAGGGTCTCACTCAAATGTTAATAATGTCATATAATGATGACTTTTTAGTATTAAATCAAGGCCACAATATTTCATTTACCATAACAAAGTGCTGCGAATCCCTATACATAACCGCCTTGCTTGATGATGTTGCATTGTCTTGCAGTGAGAGTTGTGTTGCTTTTCGCCGGACTATCCTGCCTCGGCCCCCCTCCTGTAAGAATGCAGCTTAACTTTATTTCAACTCTTATCCTAGCATCTGCTACTTTGCCCCTCTACACTATGAAAACATATTTTTTTTATCAGGGGTTTCATTCACCGTTATATGCAAGTGGCTGTGCATTGCATTCCTGTAATGGTACAAGAGGCAGTGTGATACACTGGCTGCTCCGCATCTGATGTACAGTAGAAGAGTTCATCTAGTACAGTATGTAAATCTGGGCTTTGCAGCATGACCCACAAACCTCTTGAAACTCCCAACCCTTGTGAACAAACTTTTAAATTAGATTAACTGTAGCTCTAAGATGAATAACAATTCACCAGCTGCACGGTCAATTCTTCATGTATTCAGAAACCGTTCAGATGAAGTAGGTTTCTTCAGCTTTGCCAGAAAATTGTTTCCCAGCCTTGACATTTGGAACAGAAAGCAATGGATACCCAAAACATGGAACGCTCTCACAACCAGGTGGTCATAAGGGTGTGGTCGTAAGGTTTCATCAGCTTGAAAAGGAAGTAAAGCATGACGTAATCATCTGTTGGGACCGCTGCCTGCTATATTTCTGTGGCCTGCCTTTAAAGCATCCAGTACTGGGAAGCAGCACTCTTCCTCATATCCAGTAAACGCCCCTGTGGAAACATACTACTAGGCAGAGTTCCAGTCTTCACGTTAAACACATCCTCCAGCCCTGGCCCTATTCCCCAGTTCCAGCTCCAGCCCCAGTTCTTGCCCTCTCCCCCAGTGCACTCTTGACCAGTGCGCCCATAGCAGATGGAGCAAAGAAAACTGTGTCACCACCAGCCATGACTCTCTTAATCACCCCTCCCCTTTTCTCTTTCTCTCTGTTTCTCCCTCTCTTTCTGTCCTCCCACTCCCTTCTTCCCTCACTCCCTGGATTTGGAGCATCAAACATTGATTTGTCCTTATTTTTAGAGCAGCTGTGAGCATACATGCGTGCGTGTACAGTTTGCGCGTATTTGTATGCCAGACGCTCATCCAGGCTGGGTCGTGGGCAGTTTGATTGTGTCTGGGTACATCACTGCGCGTGTCTCTGCAAATGTGTCAGGGCTCCTTTTTCCAAGTTAATCCCTTAAGAAGAGGTGTGGTTCTTTCTCACTCTGCGCTCCCTCTCCTCTCTGTCCCTCACTCTGAGCGCAATATCATCACATGCTCTCTCGCTCCTCTCCTCCTCTCATCTTTTTCTTGTGCTGTTGTTATTGCTGTGGTGGCCGCTAGTCTGAGGGAGTTCTTTCTCACCGCTTGTCATCTCTGCATTTCCTCTCATCTGCTGTGCGAGATGAGTTCCTGTGGCGACATGGGGGAGGCCATCGAACTCAGGTGAGTCAGATGCAGAGTAGGGGGTGTGATCTGTGCGCTTGTGTGTGTTTGTTTAGGAACTGGCGGCTGACATGCCACATACGTATGCATATTCACTTTATGTGTATCGATGCATGCATTTATCAGTTTTCCTGCATTTCTGTATGTGATTGTGCACCTGAGAGTATTTTGTTTTCAAACTGGGTCGACTGTTATCGTCGTAATCAGTACCTTGGGCGGTTTTTCTCAGCCTCGCATCTTTTTTCTGTCCATCAAGTTGACCCTGTTTCAACAAGGCAGAAATCTGTGAGCTCTAGAGGTCAACAGGAGATCTGGAGTTTTTGTGATAGTGATAGCTGAGGGTTGTTGTTGTTGTTGTTGTTGTTGTTGTTGTCGTCGTTGTTGTTCAGTTATTAGCTGTGGTGGTATTTTCAGTCACTGCCAAACTGATAATAGGTCTAGTTCAGTCTGTATCCACAGGGCTCATAGCAGCTAATAGCCTTAGCAGATGCATTAGCCCCCATGCCCATATGGAAGAGATTAAACCTGCTAAATTGATACAAACGCCCAACATTTTTTTCATGCTCTGCGTTTGTGCTTAAGCTACACTGTTTTTGTTTGCACGCATAGATATGAGTATGTTCATATGCGTGTGCGTGTACACCTGTCATACACACTTATTTGTGTTTCCAAGCCTTGTCATGCTGAAGGGAGGGACTGGTTTGCTTAAATTCCCTCCCGAATTCAACACTTCCTCTCTTTTTCTTCCTCCCTTTTCTCTCTCAGCCCTCATGATTACATAATTGAGAAGGACAGCTCTCATGTGTTTTGTAAAAAAAAGAAAGAGAACAAGGCAAAGAGTGAGAACACTGCGGACGACAGAGACCTATGTGACGAGTGAAATGAGGACAACTGAAGAACAGCAAGACGGAGACTCAACAGGAGGGAAGGGTTGAAAAATGGGATGAGGGAAGAGAGTGCGTAAGAGGAAAAAGTCAAAGAAAAGCTGATTTATTATGGAGAAAATATGAATTTCCTTCCATTTTCAGCAGAGGATGCAAGAGGTAAAAATAGACTGAAGATTGTGTTACTTGGTTTCTATCATCACCTGGCCTTGTAGAATAGCAAGTACATCGCAGGTTTGTGGTAACAGTAGAGAAACCTTTCAAAATGGGAAGAGAAAGAGTTTGAAAGATGTTGGAAACATGAGATAACAGGCATAATGGAGCTGAAGAGATGAGGAAGGACTACACTTGCAAAATATGAATGCAGCAGTTTTCAATAAACACAGAACCTCTTAAAAATGAAACAGACCAAGGTTAAATTCTGCTTTGTTTGACTGTGAGAGTTCATCATTTATGAATGCAGGCCTGAAAGCCACACCGGGTCACTTGGGATTCTTCTCTGGCCCAAGAGTCTGACGCAAAATCTGCACAATACAAGCTCAAGGGTGGGGTTGACAAGACATTGAAAAATGACAGCAGCAACAATAGTTTCTTCGGCTTGGGAACTTTTGAGTGAAGTCGCATTGTGTCTCATGTCATGTAAAGGTTTTGGTTTTTGAGTTGAATATCACTTATTCTAGTGAAGTTTATAGTGTTCCACATGTGTTTTGATTATGTTTTCTGTCACTCATTGGCAAACATGGAGCTTTGGAGCAGCGCTGTGATTTTGTCCTGCCTGGTATAAACTCAGGTTATTCCATAGTGTCCCTATAGTGTTTGTGAGTCTCATCTCTGACCCAAGAGACGAAAGTGTGCCACGCACTTTGCTGTAATATCAGGGACGTACAGATGATAAGCTGGCCTGTGGCACGGTACTACACTGATAGGAGGGAATACAAAGTGGTAACACAATATGATACCGGAGCATATTGACTAGACTGCTCCACTTCACGCCTGGCTGCACTGTGTTTAGAATAGCCTACACACGCGCACACAAACAAACACACACACACACACACACACACACACACACACACACACACACACTTCACATCAGTTACAGACACACGCTGGCATGCAGGCCATGAACATGCTTTGACATAGATGCAGACACATGCCATACACATATGAATTCATATACAGGCACACACACAATCACAAACACGCATAAAGCTAGAGTGGTCAGCACCCTCTTTGCCTGCTGTTCCAAGGGCAAAGAGGGATTTGGATATTGTTATGTTAATCTGCCTCTCTTTTGTGTCTTGGAGCCCATTCAGACACACACAAGCACCAACACACACAGGTATGAGGACATTCTAACATGCACAGATGTTTGACGCAATGATGTGTATGCAGAAGGACAAGAATACCTTTTCTTACTAAGAAAGAGCATGGAAGAAAGTTGCCCTGCAGAAACGCAAGCAACACACACTCGGCAGTGACACAGCACTGTGATAAGCCTGGAGGTAGAGGATAACAGGTGTGGGAGCTGTGTGTGCATGTGACTCTTGGTGTTTAGGTGACATTTGTATACAGGTTTGTGTGTGAGTGCACCAGCACACATGCGTTTCCTAGGCTTCACACTCTGTATCTGCAAAGCTAGCGCAATTTTGTTTCCCAGCTAAATCCTATTTGCAGAAAAGACGGGGAAGCAGATAATTTTAATTGCAGGATGTTTTCTCAGACTCCCAGCTCTGCCAGACTGCCTTCCTCTGTCCCCTTTCTTGATTTGTGGCTTGAACAAGAGAAGCAGGAAGAGCGAGAACATTATGTGTGTACTGTATGAACTGTATGTAAATGTGGACCATTAGGAGATCGTGCTTGTGTATTCACTAATGTCTTTAAGCTAGATGTGAGTGCCACTATTTATAGTCACGATGACTAGACTCAGCTCTGGAAAGCCATGCTGATTCCTGGATCTATCTGTCTTCATAGTGTTGGCATCTCATTTAATTTAAGTACTTTCCTTAGAGTTGACCTGTCTTTAACTGTTTAAGTCTAAGGTGTCAATATTAATCCTTTTATCTCTCGCTCTCGCTCTCTCTCTCTCTCTCTCTCTCTCTCTCTCTCTCTCTCTCTCTCTCTCTCTCTGTGTGTTTACTTTATATTTTAATTTAATGAATGAACATGGGTTTCATGGTCGCGTTCAGACCGACATGAGGCCTGCGTGAAAGAACACATCCTCTCATTCACAGCAAAAAAACTCATCTTTTGCGCCGATGCAATGTCACGTCATCAGGCATAATGTTGCAGTGGCCGATCAATACAAGTGCACATTCGTGATGGGTTACTTTGTAGTGTTTCCCCTGATTATTATTTGAGGAGATTTAATTAATTTGCCCAGAGGACACAGCTACATTTCTAAAAAGAAGTCAGATGGGACAAAAACACATGCATTGAGATGATCATTACCTGTTACTGGTAAACAACCCCTGATGTTAGCCAAACTTAACAGCCATCACAAATTACTCAAAACTAAAATACCTTGACCTACTGTACTTGCCACAGGTGTGTGTGCACACATTTTTGCTTTGAAATTAGAGAATAAAGGCAAATTTTCATCTCCAAATAAAGTCTTCTAGATCATTTGGCTAAACTGTTAGCATGTTGTAAACCTGTCTGATCCTCTGGCCGATGTTTCTTGGTCCGATTTAGTGATGTGACTGTGTTCCCAGATCTCAGCAATTGCTTTGGTGAGTACAATGTTTTCATAACTGATAGAGAGAAATCTTATTGACAAAGCTACAAAAGTTATGTGTTGATGTCTCCTTATTGTTGTTTTAAGGCTAAAACACACAAAGAAAAGGTTTTCTGAAGAAATTTCACACGCAACACAGTCAAATTGCAATAATGAGCTGCATTATCTATCATTCTCTATTGGCTACAGACAGACATGAACTGTCTGTTTGTAGCCATCCTCTGATTCTTTCCATGCACATGCAACATAAAAGGTCTCCATCTGTGACCGTGAGTCACTTGTTGCCGGCACGTTTTGATTTAAGAACAAATTGGCAGTGATGGAGCTCATCCTTGATCAGCAGGTTGAGTCACCTCATCATGATGACAATGTCTCTCTCATGCTCCATTCATCTGTTTGCAGTGATAATTCACTAAATTCCCACACTGCATTCCAGCCTGAGTCACAGAGAGGCATTCAATCTCATTATGCAAGATGACCACCAGCCTGCACACAGACACACACTGCCTATAATTATATTAGGACAGTCTGTCTTTTCACCCTGCCCAGAAACCACCCTGAAACATTATCTTGCATTAGAGGGTCAGAAGAAGGACAGGACATGTTTATGTGTGTCTACCAGTCAATATTAAGCTAATTGGCATCTGTATGTAACCATGCAGACACTGTGACACACCACACACATTGTGACACACGCACAAACACACACACACACACACACACGCCAACACAAACGCACACACTCATCTTCCGTTTAATTAATTTACCTTCTAATGTTTCTTGAATGCATGATTAGAAATCGTAGCTCATGACACTGCAGCGACAAACACAACACAATCAATATGACCAACTTGGGGGTGGGACAAAGTAAATGGCAGGAAAAGAAACCACTAACCATGAGTGTCAGTCACCTGGAAAAATTACCAATCTGTTATTTGAGAATTGTGAAGAGTAATATATAATATAAAAGTAATATTTTCTGCTTGAGTCACAGATGCATTTCTTCCAAGCTCTTAGTGCCCTTGCTTCAGTGACAAATTTCACGCTTGCAGACTTCTTGCTGAGTCAAATGTACCAAATAATGACTTTGCAGTACCATTTCGTCACATAAATATCTAAATAAATCAAGTTTCCTAGCACTGGTGGATATTCAATTATTTGCTGACAATAAAGTTAGACACTAAGTGTATCTCTCTATTGTAAACATCATTTGCTTTCTTTTTGGTAAATTTAGAAAATATGAACTCAACACACAGAACAGGAAACACACTGGGGAATTTAACTGCAAGCAAACCAAATTTAATTTATTTTACAGTGTGGAAAAATCATTCAAGGACATACTGCTGTTTATGTTATATGCTGTTATGAACAGTATTGACCAGAACTACAGTATGTGCACTGCATAAAAACTACTATGGATCGTGGATTGGTCTTGAATTTCAATGAAAGAGAGATATATGAACCTGCTGACCCCCTTTTTTATAGAGGGGACCAGATTTATGGTGTAACATGAGGTGTGTGTGTGTGTGTGTGTGTGTGTGTGTGAAGGAGAGGGAGAGAGAAGAGAATGACGGAGACAATAGTCACAGTGGGTGCCAGGCTGATGCTTCAACACATGGCTCTGCTTCAGCTGTCACTGTACATCAATCGGTATGCTCTCACATGCACTCCTAATGGTGACACAAAGGACCATTACTGATAATAATAATAATACAGCTGTGTAAGTATGCTTCATAAGCCACCTACACACTGTGCTGTATACAGCTCTCGACTGATCTATGTGCTGTTGCTAAAGAGGCCTTGCTTCTATATAGGATTTGCCCACTGTAGCTGCTTCACCCAAGGGTGTTTCATAAGGGCTCAGATGAGGCAGCACAAGTACAGACTGTACATTGCTGTTTTTATCTTGTCTTTTGACTCTTGTCTATTTTCTCTGTTTCCGTGGAAGTGGTGTATTAATGTAGTGATGGAATGATTTGTGGGATTGTGGTGTTTTCCAGTAGTGATACTGACGCAGAAAATTTCAGCTCACCGCCTTCTGTTCTGTAACCAGTCTGACTTGTTGTCTGGCTGTCTGATGATCAGCAGCAGAATTACAGACCACAGTTTAATCATTTGTTGTTTGATGTGATCTTTGCAGGGCACAAGTATTTGTATTTATGTGGACTGAAATGAGTTTCAGGATTTTGACCAATTGGATGCTGGGGATTATTCTTATTTGCTTACTAAAAGTCAGATAACAACATTGATTTAAACTTAATCTTTGTATGTTCAATACAGGATGCTTTTATCCTAACTAGCAACTCCCACAATGGGGAAACAGCTAGCTTGCAAGAGAAAAATCCACCCTACTACAACTCCCAAACTTTCTAATGAACAACAATATATCTTCTTAACTTGTTATAAATGTTGTTATTCAAGCCATCAACTTTACCTTGAGGACATGATATCTGAGCTGCTGCCTTCCATTGCACCTAGTCAATAAATAGTTAGCTGAATGATAGTTAGCCAACTGCTCTTTAAAACAAAGTGTTTGATTTTTGATGTTATGTCATTATTCTGTCCTTTCTGCCAATAAGAAAGCAAAGGTGTTGGTCTTATTCCACACTGAACTGTGCATGTGTGTTATATGAAAATGCACATATGTAGCGCTGGTTGTTGTGCTGTGGTCTGTCAGTCAAATGCAAATCTCATCATTTATTTCCAGGAAGGAACACTGCCCTTACAGGAGCACATGTCTCTCTCTGCCTCTGTGTGTCCCTCTCTAACACCCATACACACTCTCATACACACTCCAACACAGCCCTATAAACCACTGTAATGAATAAGGCCATCTTGTCCTGGGTCAAGCTTCAGTCTAAGCACAAGTGCCCTGGTTTATCTCTGATACTCCTTTATTTTTTTAATCACACAGACCACCTGTCACTTGCTGTGTGTGTGTGTGTGTGTGTGTGTGTGTGTGTGTGTGTGTGTGTGTGTGCGTGCGTGAGAGAGAGAGAGAGGAAGAGAGTTGTGGATGATAGTAGAGTCAGTGTCCCTATCCGGGTCACTCAGTGTCAGATGAAGTCTGCAGGGCCTAGAAACTGGGTCAGTTTTCTGTGTGTGTGTCAGCATGATGTGCCTGTGTGTGTGTTTTTGATTTAATTCTATTAACTAGATAACTGTGTATTGTCTCACATCAGCCCAGTGATGAGTCACCACTGAGGTGATATTTAAAGCTGGTTGTAAAATGGATGGAGAAGAAACTGTTACCATTGACACATGACCGTGTAGCTAATGAGATTAATAAATGATTTATTTATGCTTTATACATCACACCAGTTATATGATGTTAATGAGAACATTTTGAGGTTTCCTTACTTATTTCTTACTTATTCATTTTTTGGCGGTTACATTTTGATACCTTTTATTGGGCAGTGACAGTGGAGAGACAACTAAATTATGAAAGCTTTAGTTAATGATAAATTAACTTATAGTAAAGTATTTATTGCAACTTAAAAACCCTTTATAAAATCTGCGTTGTTAGACATTATCACATGTGATTTTTCTCTCTGGTTTCTGTCCAGCACTTTTATTGTTGTTGCTGGACTGTGGGCTGTGTTGAGGCATCTAACAAGAGGGTCTTACATGTTCAGGATTCATATTTGTGGTGGTGATGGGACATACAAAACCAAAAAAAAATGCTAAAGGTCAATGTCTGGGGAAAATACTGAAAAATTAAGAAATAATTAATTGGTTTTGCTTCTGAATGTTTTTATGTGTATCATATGGTTGTATCAAATGGTACAACAACTTTGCACAGTATGTAGCTTTAGTAATACTGACCTTTGATGCTGTTTCTTTCATTAGCTACACTCTGGAAGCTTTGGCAAAACACACCAGTTTCTCAGCTGCACAGCCAATAAGTCTCAACTTGAATTCAACTGAACAGATAGAAGTAAACAGAAGATAGGCATATTGTGTCCATTTAAAGTGGTCAGCTCAGTGATGACTAAGCCAAGACAATCCTTCCCCTCCTTGTCTGCCGGAGCTTTACAAATATATGGCTTACCGTAATGTGAGGTGATGGTGACTCATTGTGTGTGTTTGTGTTGTGTGTGCGTGTGTGTGTGTGTGTGTGTGTGTGTGTGTGTGTGTGTGTGTGTGGAAACATCACCTCTCCTTCTACATCTCCATCCTTGTATGAGGTGTGTTTCGTCTGATTGAGGTTGAGGAGACTTGTGAGGGAGAAGTGTGGCCCGTTTTGCCAAAATCTCTGAGCTGCTGTTGAACACAGAACATCTGGATCAGGGAGGAACACTGTGTGTGTGTGTGTGTGTGTGTGTGTGTGCGGGGGGGTGGGGAGCGTGCGTACACGAGTCTGTGTGAAAGAGAGGGAGCATGCCAAAGATATCAATCAGACTCACATCTGGCAAGCACAAAACACAGCTGGACACACGTGAGTTCATGCAGTCTTAACATAGATTATGTGGAGGGAATGTAGAGGTGACATTCACGCACACTCAAGACTACAGAATGTCATTAATGTTAACTTCACTTTAAACACAAGCTAATAAACCGATATTAAAGAACAAACACACACCCACATTGTTAATGACATTTGCTCCAGCAGTTAAAATACCAACTTAACAAGCTGGAGCAAAATGTTCGAAAAATTTCTCCCTGCATTTTATTAGTCTGTACGCGTAGGCGAACTTTTCTCGCTGAATTCATCCCTGTTAAACACATTTCCTCACACTCACATCGCCAGAGCTGCAGACATTTTGCTTCAGGCCCATTTTTGCTTCCGTCGTTTGCATCTTTCGGACAAGTACAGAGCAAAGAGGGGATCTGGAGTATAAACACCAACGAAGAAGAGTGGGGAGGACAGGGGAAGGAAGCGGCGATGAAAGGGAGGTCAGCTCGGGTGAACAGACTTGAAAGTCTACGGCATAGCATCATATGATTGTAAGTCGCCTCTCCTGCCATCTCCTCTGCAACAATACATTCCAGATGGCTGCTAACTCTAACAGTGGATGAGGAACAGCTACAGTATGTGTTTGTTGGCACCAGGCCTCCTGTTTGTGTAGTCTGCACTGAAGTGCTTATACGTTTTGCGTGGGTTTATGACGAGAGCGGGACCACTGATTTATAGATTTATTTTGATGTTTTCCATCCTCGCCTGCCGGCCAACCCCCTCTCTCTGCCTCTTGTCTTTATTTTTTTCCTTGTGCAGATGGTTCTTGTTGTGCGGGGTGAGGTCACAGCTATGCAAGGCCTTTGCATGCTGGGTAATGTCTCCACCCAAATGTGTCTCTCCATCAAAGAGTGTTTACTACCAGATTTCTGTTCATTTCACACTGTGCTGCTCAGAAAGAGAAGGACTATCTCCTTGCTTTCATTTGTGTTTTCACTGCAGTCTAGCTTAGGCCTTTTTCTTGTGTCCTTCCTCCATGATACATGGATTTATGTTGTCTGTCTGTCTGTGCAAATGAAAGAAGCATTTTCCACAGGTATCCTGCACAGTGATACCTGACTATATTTCTTTCTTCTTTAAAGGAATAGTATCAAGAGAGAATCAAGCCATTTTGCCCTCTGCTAGAGTTGAGAAGATTGATACCATCTGTTGAGTAAATACGAAGCTACAGCCAGCAACAGGTTAGCTTAGCTTAGCTTAGCATTAAGAAACAGGGGAAACAGCTAGCCTTGCGCAGTACCTCTAAGCTCACTAATTAACTCATTATATCTATTTTTTTGCCACCCATGCCCTTGCCATTGCTAATCAACACATGAATCTGTTTACCCTCTTAAAGCCCAATTTTCCTGTTAAAGGTTACACTTTTTCCCCCCTCATATTCCACCTTCTAGTCAGCTGGCTTGTTAAACTTTGTGTCAAACCACTTAAAGTCCCTTTTTATTTCCATTTAATAATGATGGATGTTGAACAAGATTATTGGGTGTGTCACAATACAAATTTTCTCACCTTTTTTGCTGTCCTCATTTCACTCCTGCACTTCTTTTCTTTTTGTATCCACTTGTTCCAACAATTCACTGAAGCTATACAATACAATACAATCACACCCATTTACAGCCACGCCATCACACCAGGTGGCCATGATCTGTAGATGCACAGAGCATCATGAAATACACTTTTCAACGGATTTGGGAATATTTGGATAGCTTGACATTGCCACAAGAGTTAAAAATACAAGTTGCTAATGGACACACTGGTGTGTCTGGGAAAGTGAATGACCTAATTAGCATAACTGCTTAAGTTTATATACATGATAGTAATTATGGAGGAACATTAGCACAAACACCAATTGTAAGATAAAGTCGGCGTAAATGCTTTTCATAAATGCACTAGGAACATGTGGGCTCTACGGTAAAGAATGTAATCTTCAGGCTTTAAAGCCACAGTTTTATATGCTTTTACAATGACCAAATAAATACCTGTGAAATGTGTGGTGTTGGTGATGAATTCTGTAAATTTAATCTTACAGTGAACGCAATGCAAAGTTTGTCTTGACATTTCTTGAACAGCCAAAGTATATACAATTCTTGATTTAATCTGAAACATTTAAGTGCTCGGCCTCTTAAAAGATAGGACAACGGAAAATGTGTCTTTTCTTGATTATATATTTTATTTGTCTCAATATTAATTTACAGATACAGGCACAGCAAGTCTGTGCTCTGAAGTAGGTAATTACATTTTGTTGAATAAAGGATCTCAGAATTGATGTAAATGTTTCATCTGAGTTTGTTGGCATAATGGGAAGGTTGTCTTTTAGCTGCTGCAGTATTTAGTCAGCATTAGGGGATGTTTCTGTCATTTATTCTGCAATATCGCTGGTTTGTTGGTCTGTCTTGCTGTCTCCTTCTGTTCTCATCCTTCTGGTATTTGATTTGAAATGGATGACTGATGAATGGTCAACAGGATAATTTTGTGTGTTACAGCACTCATTTTCTCACCTCATTTCCTCATTCCTTTACTTCTTCCAGACATGTTTCACTTGTCCCAGTACCCTCAGTTCACATCATTTCATTTATGTGCCCTTCCCCTGTGGCTTGGCATCAGATGCCAGTCCTATTCCCTCCTCCTCCTCCTCTTCCTCCTCCTCCTCTTCCTCTTCTCCCGCTCTCCCAAACCATATGAGGGCAGTTACAGGGCATCCTGTATTCCCTAACCATCACCTCCTTTCCCTCACCTTACTCCCCCCTCCACCTCCCTTGTGAGGTATTACGCACCAGATAGCTTTTACCCCTACACACACACACACACACACACACACACACACACACACGTTCACACCTGCTGCAGCAGTGATGGGCCAGCCAGGTGCCAGTCAGTTGGCGCTTTGCCCAGAAAATTACTGGCACAAGCCCTGACATGTGTGTCGAGCTGGGGGCTTGTGTGTGCTTTTGCGTGTCTGTCAGGATACATGCCTCACATGCCAGAAATGAGTAAAGCCACTCGAGCTGTTGCATTTGAATACTCACTGCATTACACACACATCTGAGTGTGTGTGTGTGTGTGTGTGTGTGTGTGTGTGTGTGTGTGTGTGAGGTGCATGAGTTTAATTACACATGCTTCCCGCACACCAGCCTTTGGCACCGTTTTACCAGCAACATATCAGTGATTATGAGAAGTGATGTGTGTGTGTGTGTGTGTATATATATATATATATATATATTTGCGTGTAAAACCTGAACTGTGTGTGGCAGAGCAGAGAGAAGATTTCATCCCTTCAGTATACAGACCATATGGACACTACAAGTCTTCAGTATAGTGTTGGTGCGCTTTCACTCCCTGTTAAAGCCAGGATGCCGATTCATGGGGTGACCAAACGGTAAGAAAATTATACAAGTATTATTATTCAGATTAACCCAAGAGATGTGGAAGAATGAAGCCAGAGAGGGCCAAAGAGAAACATGTCTTATATCCCTCCACTGGAATAGAAGCTTACTGGTGTGTCTCTTGTCAGACCAGGAAATGCGTCAAAAGTAAAGAACATGTAGAGACTGCTTTGGATGGAGTGGACTCGGGAGGAAGAGGGATAGTAAAGTCCGTTAATTCAGTCTTATGCATACGATGAGAAATGTTTTTCTTGTACTCTACATCTGTTGAGGGGCGATGTGACAGTGGAGGAATGAAAACAGTAATTATAATTTTTAAGCAGGTCATGTTTTGATGGCGTCATGTTTCATTATGCTGGGAAATTAGCATCGCTAAACAGGCCAGCGGGATGAATGGTCTAATTAAGCAGCGCAGGGAGGATTGTGTGTGTTCAGAGAAGGATTGGAGTGCATGCACGTGTGTGGGGTGTGTGTGTGTGTGTGTGTGTGGTGATTAGTATTCGCTCAGCGTTCTTGATGTTTCTTGGAGAGATGAAAGCATGCCCCATGCTTTGTGTTCATTGACGTTAACGTTCTACCTGTGTGATTTGTACAGCCTGTTTCTGAATGGAGAATCAATGGAGCATCATGGCAGGAAGTGTGTGTGACGCTAATGTACTGGCTGCCTTGTTAGGGATGATTACTGCATAATGAGTTTGAGCAAATCAATAAAATCTATCACTCATAATCTTGTGTGAAACACAGCACTACAATTTCTCTACAAAGCTCTCAAGTAGCATTTCTGTTAAATACAGTAATTTAAGTTATTGAATGCTGTTTATATTGTTTGATTTTTGTGTGGGTTGAAGTCTCTTGGTGATGATGATTGTCACTTTTTTGTGTTTTTAAATCTCTTGAGCAAATTGCAGAGCTAACCTGTGGCCTTCTTGGCTGTGCTACACAACTAAACCAACGTCCCTTCCTGTGTCCACAGTACCAGGGAGAACGTGACCCCGGAGATGAACAAGCTTCGTCAGAGCCTGAGGAGGAAGAAGCCCACTTATGTGCCAGAAGCCAGCAGACCGCATCAGTGGCAAGCTGACGAAGAGGCCGTACGTAAGGGCAAATGTAACTTCCCTGTTCGGGTGAGTATCCAAAGCCGGTAAAATACTGCTCCATTTTTGACTAGTATAATCTCATATTAATTAGTTTGTAAACATATGTCTGAAATCACCATGATAAACACTCTAATTTTAAGATTTGCCTGTATAAAAATAGCAATAAAATGTCAAGTAGGACTGAACAAAACTGTTAAAATGTCACAAGGTCATGAATGTATGCTATGTTGACAAATTTTACGTGAGAAGTAACTTACTCTGCATACTCTATATAGCAACAGGAAAAATAAATCAGAGATACACAAAAGGGCGAATCAAAGTTTTCTGGTTTGAGCCCTAGACCGCAGTACATTTATCACAACCCGTATCAGTGCATCCTCAACAATAGCAGGTGCACTCGACCCTCATTTATTCAGGCTTCTATCCTTGAACATCAAAGAAGAAGCGCTTACCCTGAATCTGCTTCTGGACAAGGCTGTCTATGATGCTCTACTTACACTTCATATATATAGGTCTGTTACATAATAGCAATGCAGCATAACATGGTTGCAAATTATGTATGGTGTAACATTCAAATACATGTTTTTAACATTGTCTGGTTTGTGAAGGTGTGATGTAAGCAAACGATAAACAGTAGTAGTAGGAGTTTTACATGTATGTTAGTGTTTAGTTAATTTTTCAGTCTTTCCAGGATTTTGTAGGTCTTTTTTGTGGTGGTTGTGGCCTAAAATGCCAGATTTTACGGCAGCTTTTCTAAAACAAATTGCGATGAAAGTTGTGATGTTCTTGGGCATGAAATTATGGGAGTGAGTGAAAACTGCAAATTTAGATGTGATTTTTTTATCTTTAGAATTATAGTTGAATCATTAAACAGTCCCTCCAGGATTTCATGGGCCTGACCCTAACCCTAACCAATAACCGAAATCCTGGAGAAACAGCTAGCCTGGCCTTGTCCAAAGATAAAAAACATTACAATAATCAGCTCTCTAATGCTCACTACTTAACAAATATATATTGTTTGTCTAATGTATCCAAAAAAGAAGCTGTGGTTTTACAGCTGTGGACAGAGCCAGGCTAGCTGCTTCCCCCAGTTTCCAGTCTTTATGCTAGACTAAGCCACTTGGCTGTAGATTTATATTCAGTGTACAGATGTAAGAGAGGTATCAATCTTCTCGTCTAACTCTCAGCAGTCAACTAAGTTTAAAGAAAACATTTTATATTAATAGGACTTAAGAAAATTTCAGCCTTATAGAAACCATGTGGTAATTAAAGCACAGACGCTTAGTTCTCAGCTAAATGCCTCATTTAAGTGCAAATTAGAGGCGTTATTAATGGTGTAATTTACTGATAACCAGCTTCAATCTTCAGAGTGTGTACAGTGTGCCAGTCGCTGAGAGCTGAGGTGATTTGTTGGAGAGCTGGACTGACAAAGACAATAAGAGATGGAGGACAGGGAGGGAGGAAAGACATCGAGGTGGAGTTATAGATTAAGGTGAACACAGGAAATAACAGAGTGAGGGACGAGGGCACACAGAGGGGACGGAGAGACATTTTGAGATATGAACTGCGAGAGCGAGAGATATAGAACTAGATACGAGAAGAGCGAGAAAGGCTGCAGACTGAATGAAACCAGAAGCGAAAGAAAAATACAAGGCTAATGGAAAATGCTCCACAGAGTTGGCGATGAGATGGGCAGTGAAGTGGAGCTTGAGCTTTACAGCGAGAGACGCATTAAAAAACCTCTCCGCCTCTTTATTGTAGCTTTTCTTCCCTCCATGTTCCCCAGTTCATCTTTTCTTTCTTTGCCGTCTCTCTGTTTTCACTCCAAATACGAGTCATACACTATTAATGCCTCTTCGAGAGCTGCCGAACTGTACCAGAGGAACAAAAAGTGTTCTTGGGCGCAATACTGAAAGAAAAGCTGACTATTACAAAACCAGAAAGTTTGGGAGAAATATGACCAGTTGGAAAGTTTAGCAAGTGAAACAAACAAAGACAAAACTTTTCTCTTTACTGTCTCATCCACAACCTTCACTTCTTCTGGATATGGAATGTAGCATAGGTGCACATCAATAGACGTCTGTCAGCTCTAGCTAGCTGACATAATTGTTCATATTCAAATGTGAAAGCTAGTAGCAGTGATAACTCAAACCCAGATTAAAAAGTTAGCTTTTGCAGGTAGTGAGAAATGACCTGTGTGTGCCCCAAGCCATCAACAAGCAGCCCCGTTTTTAGCTTTCACCAAGTCGCTCACTTCAAACTGATCAACAAAGCATTGATCATGGAGCCTGGTAAACATTTGCTGTATTGATTCAACAGTCAGAAACACGCAGTAACAGTGTGAGCTGTGTTAAAATAGCCACTTTTCCTCACGAAAATCACCTGATTAAGATCCAGGGCTCTGACCAGATAGCTACACGCTAATAGCTAACCATGCGCGGAAGTTGGGATATTTTTCCATCTGATACTTTTATGATTCGTGCAGTTCATGCCACAAAACCTGCACAGTGGCTGCCCACTGCTCCTAATTAGGATGGGCTAGATTAGAAAACAACTTCTCATTTTGATCTCTATATATGCTCATTAATCCCAGTTTGGTTTCTACTCCCCCCGTATTTGTGTGCATCTAATGATGACATCGGAAGACTGTCTATTTGTGTTCTTCGAGCTCAAAACAGGCAATTCTTTCTATCATAAAAAAACTCTCATTCTTAAACCTGCCACATATATCCACTTATTGTTTATAACAGGTATTTTAGTTCAGGGACCAAGCTCCCCTAAACTCAGAGCTCTCCTTAAACCTTGACTGAATTGAACTGACAAGAATAGAGCTAGAGGGAGCTTTAATTGTGTCCCTGTGGGCTCTCTGCACACCATAGAGCAGAACACTGGAGAGACAACAAAAGGGGATGTGAGGCTATAAATTATTACCATCCTCCTATCTCTCTCTGGTCCTTATTATCAGTAGTAACATGCGGCTGTAAATCCAGTATTTGTGCTTATTAGCTACTTGCCTGCCACTTATATACTGATAGGGACTAATGAGGCTTTGCTGGCTTTTGTCACTGTCTCTTTCTTTTGTTTCAACATACTTATATGTGATAGTTCAGATCAGTGTGCTTTAATGGCAGTAAGGTTAGATAAAATGTGAAAAAGCAGTAGCAATAAAAAAAAAAAAAAAAAAATGCCATGTCACTCTGTTTTTGACTTTGGCTGTTAATATTTCTTTTTTTTTCTCTGCAGTACCTGGGGTTGGTCGAGGTGGAGGAGTCGAGAGGGATGCATGTATGCGAGGAGGCAGTGAAGAAGCTAAAAGTTGTAAGTATCCCACACACAGACACACAATTGCACACAGCTTCCTTGCTGCAGAACTGGAGGTTCATTTTGTTGTATGGAGGCAGTTAAAAATACTAACCCCAAGGCTCTGCAAACTTCACCGGAGCTCATTACAGACCCAGATGCACAAAGCTCATGCACTAAAGTATCGACCAAAGGAGCGCACACACACACACACACACACACACACACACACACACACACACACACACACACACACACGCGCACACACACAAACACACACACAAACGTTCAATACTCTGCAGTTACTTCTCCTGTATTGTTATTTTTGCTGCTTTTTTTTTTTACCACTTTCATCTCCCTCCCTGTTGAGTCGTATTCCACATCTGTCTGTCTGTTTGCTATCAGTCTTTCTATCTGTCTGATCCCACAACGCCCTAATAGAACAAAAAATGAGGTCTAGGCTAATGTAAACACATATAAACACACACACACACACACACACACACAGAGTTAGCCTCCTCGGGGAAGCTGGATTCAGACAGGGAGCGTGTGAACAGAGTGACACAGGCTGGTCAGTGTCAGAAAGCCACACACACACACTGCAGTGAAGAAAACCGAAGTCTGTGTCACTTTCTTCAGTCTTCACATCTGTTAGAAGCTCTGCTTTTGATGTAACTGGAGTTAAACTTGACTTTCATATAAATAACAGGTTGCCCAACAAAATGGCAGAGCAGCACATTTTTTATATTCAGTGTACACTAATCCTGATTCCTCAAGTAGGAATGTAACTTTATACAACAAAAGGCAGCACTTTGTCAGAAAATCTTACAGAGTTACTTGAATCACAGCCAGTTTAATGCATATAGGAGAAATGTTTCATGCATCCACTCTTGTCTCCCCCTCCTCTCACCACCATTTCCTTTAATTTGTTTTTCTCTTTCGATACTCCCTGCTGGATCAACCCTATTTCTCCCCATCTTCCATCGATATCAGCATCTCTGCAGTTTCTCACGCTGAAAACTTTCTTCCAAAGTTATCTTCCCCACTCCACCACCTCATTTAGCTTTCCCCTCCTTTCCCACTCTTTTCCATCACTCTGTTTCTTCACCTCTATTCTCACACCCTCTGTCTTCCTCTTGATGGGATTATGCAAAAATTGAGGCTCCTTGTCGCTTTGCTGTGTGGTTCAAAGCCATTTCCTGCAGTGATCTGGCTTTCTGTTTCCCTTACTTAGACACAGAGACACACATATGCAGACTCATGTCCACATACACACCCACACACATGCGCTTCTTCACTCACATGGAGTTGTTGCTTTTTTAGCCTGTGTATTTTTAGCATGTCCCATGCTGAGTGTGTTATTAGCTCTGGCTGGTGCCCTCCTCTGGAGAAATAATTCTTTATGCCAGCTGGCACGGTTTTTACCTCTGCCCGCCTCTTAACCCACCACTACCTCATCTGCTGTAAGGATGTAATGATCGCTTTACATAACCATGAGTAGTAGTAAAAGCGGCTGTACATGCTAGTACCTTTTTTTTAATCCCACCTTTGCAAGAATGAAGGACCACCTTGTGAATGTGCAAATGATTGAAACACATTTACCGTGCAACTTGTTAACTTGCCTCTTAAGATCTGAATTATTTACTTTACTTCTACAACTTTTTTGTCTTCCCAGAGTGGGAAAAAGACAGTCAAGGCAGTACTGTGGGTCTCAGCTGATGGACTCAGGGTGGTGGATGACAAAACTAAGGTAAGCAAACACAATTTTGTGTTGCCTCCGTTTCCTCATTCCATCCTCCCTCTATCTACCTCATCACTCACTTGGCAGCAAGGACATGTCCAATACACACCACACAGGTATTTTTTATATGCCTTTATTCTTAACCTCTGATGACAACCAGGTAGCAAGAAAGCAGAGTTTGCAGGTCAAAAGATGTCTCCTCAAGCCCTCTGATGCTCTTGGCTTGCTGTCTCTCTAACACACGTCCATCTTCGCAGCATCTTTTTTCTTTTATATTCTCAATACAGTACAGATTCAGTACAGACCTCTTGATGCTTGCAGGCTAGTTTGGGGCCGTGTGTGTGTGTGTGTGTTGGTGTGTGTGTGTGTGTGTGTGTGTGTGTGTTTCAGAGCTATCATATGTGACTCATGGATTCTTGCTAAAGGTGCTTAGTGGGGGAGGGAAAAATCGAGTAAACACACACACGCACTTGAGGAGTGTCTGGTGGCTAGGGAGGCCTCCTACAGAGGGAGTGCAGCTCTCTGTGGTTCTATTGAAAGCCGAGGAGAATAAAGAGCAGCAGCAGAGAATAGAGGAGAGAGCGAGCCCAATGGAGCAGCCTCTTTCTCTTGCTTTCCTTTTTTCTTATGTTTAGAGGCCACCCACATGACCTCACCTCTCACTATCCCTCCGTCCCAGTCCTCTCTCCCTTCACTTTAATCTCCCTCCTACTTTCCTTGATCTCATCTAAACATTTAAGAGGATTAGGTCGGAGATATTTTATATTTTTCTTATTGTCACTAAATCCCAAAGCCAACATTGAATTGATGCTACTAAGCCAATGCCTTTAATTCCTCTGAGTTCCATTGACATCCAAAAACTATGAGTCATGGTGTTGCACTGTCTGACATGTTCCTTTATTATGATGAACACACACACTGTAGTTTCTTTTGAGTCAATCCCACACACACCATCCTGCTGCCATTAATACTCTCTAGAGCACCACATTTGTATTAATCTGCAGGTGAAAATAGTCCCACATCAAATGCACTATTTATTTCCTGTTTTCCTGCGAGCTATTTTGATAGATTTACAATTTCATTTAGAATGAATGGGATTGAGAGCGACAGACATGGTAGGCGAGTCATAAAGTTAGTAAGTCAAGTATATAATATCAATTTTAAGGTGAAAAAACATGCAGAACCAGCAGAAGGCAAGACTGAATTGAGTTTTCTGTGTTTGCACAACATTGTTGTGACTTCTGTCACACCTTCTTTTTATCCTTTGCCATTGTGTCAACATACCATTTTACATTCATCTCCAGCCTTACTGCTTCTACAATGGTCAGGTGTATTTTAAACAAAAATGGAAAAGTATTATGAGAATTCACATGAATTCCTAGCCACTGGTATCACTGTACAACATAGCAAAGACTTCGAAATGGATTAATGTTGGGTGGGTTAAAATTGTTTTTTAAAAGTCAATTAATGTTGCCATGTTTTTGCCGTCAAAACATTGTTGCATCCGTACAGAATGTGCACTTTAAAATGAATGCCTTTGGCCTTTCTGTGAAAACAGCAGAAGCCAAATTAATTTAACATCAGTACATACAAGGAAGTTTAACGTCTATTATACTGTAGAAATTTCATCACTGTTTTACAGCCTCCTCCTTCATACTTTCTTTCAGTGCCTCTTCATCAGATCAACCCCCACCTATGAATCAGCAAGCACGCCTCATAACGCCCACACAACCATTATTCAAACGCTTTCCCACAATCATTGAATGTACTGTATATAAGTGTGTGTCTGTGAGTGTGTGTGTGCATGAGAGACACAGCTCTGCATGACCTTCATAATAGTGAGAAACAGTAAAGTAATTTTTTGTGCTCAAGGCAGAAAGACTTCTCTGCATAGATGAGACACTGAGTCACAAGCTGCTGTGTGGTATTCTTCCTTTCAGGGATGTCGGGATGTGACGTGAGTCACCTTTTCCCACAAACGCACACACTTTCTTCTTGCACTTCTCATCAAAATATACCTCAGAATCATGAGTATCTACACCAATACATACAGTGTTATGTATTTTCAGTAACACAGGGCAACTGTGCCAGTGATGAAGACATATACTCACATTGCTCGCTGCTCAGCCTTTCACCTCAGTACCAGCATCCCCCTTCATTCACTAATAATTGGCCCACAATGAAAGGACTGTTATTCTTCCACCTCTTTCTCCTTCTTTTCTTCTCCTCATCCTCCTTCTTCCTCTCTCCTCATCCTCCCCTCACTTTGTTTACAGCAACACTGGAGAGGAAGGAAGTGTGTGAAACCTCTTTCCCTTTCTTCTCCCTCTCGCCTCTTGTTTTCCTTCTCTTTCTGTTTTTGGTGAGTCAAAGAGGTGAGCCGGGGGCCCCTTAATGTACACAGAGAGAGAGAAGGGCCCCTTTGAGTTTCCTCAATGGTGACTATAGACACAGAGACAGGCTGAATAGCCCTTTTATAGAATGAAGGGCAAGTGGTGGAAACATCTCAGAGATGAAAAGAGGGTTCAGTGTCATTAGTCTGTAGTCACTGTCTATTCTGTCATTGGTGGGTGTGTAAATAGGTTGGAGTCAGAGGGGTTTCATAGGGTTAACTGAGGTTGAAGGTAATGTGTAAAGTATCGAACCAGTCTACAAGCTGGTGTGCTCAGTACTGAAACCTGTCTGTCAACAGTTAAGCTGCTGTTAGAAAGACTAAACCATGTGAGATGTGATTTCATACAGTCTACTTGGACATTTCGATTGACTGGACTGTGTTGTGTGAACTGTCAAATCGGATTCTCTCTGACCCCTCTGTGTCCTCTTCTCTGTTTCTCTCTCAGGACCTCATTGTAGACCAGACCATAGAGAAGGTTTCATTTTGCGCTCCTGATCGGAACTATGACAAGGCCTTCTCCTACATCTGCCGAGACGGTACTACCAGACGGTGGATGTGCCACTGCTTCATGGCTCTCAAAGACTCGGTGAGGGGGCAATAAACCTTCTGTTTGGTCCTCTCTGTCATGCTGTTATTATAGACATATGTGAACTAACTCCTTGACTCGTGAGAGTTACCTGGGTCTGTCTAGGGATTATGGGTAATGGTGTTTGTTTAGGGCTTCTAAAAACAGGATTACTGAAAAACAACATTATATTAAGGCTATGTTCTAAGGTTGTATTTTTAGTTTTTTACATTATTGTGACAGTGGGACTTTGAATTTGGTTTTCTTACAGAAACAGAACAGGTATGGTTTCACTTATATTGCCAAATGAGATTTTCTGTCTCATAGCTTGCATACCTCTTAAAGCTTACCAATTTTCTCAACATGTTAAATTTGTGTGTGGGTTTGTTTTCAAAAACAGCCTCAATATTAGTTTTTGCCATCAAACAGAAGATTTAGAGTCCTACGGGCTTGTCTGAACTGGTATTATAACTCAGATTTTGGCTTCTTAGTAGACCTCAGTGTTCCTGTGTAAATTAAGCACTAAATGTAAAAGGGAGAGAATAAACTGATTCACTGCAGTAACATATTTGTGGGGATGGTGGGGCCTGGGGGGCGTGGTATTCGTCTGATTTTGTAATCTATGTATGTAGTATTTGTTTTGTTGAATGTGAAACTGTACATCTTAAAACGCAGGACAAATTTAATTAAATATTCTGCTAATAAAGCGTAATCAAATCAAGTGAGGAGTTGATAAGATAATTAATTAGTTGACAATAAAGTACATTTTGTTTATCAACTAATCATTTATCAAGCAAAATCCCAATATTTTTCTAGATAATTATTAATTCTATTAACCAGTTATAATCAGTTATATATATTAACCAGAAATTAATTGATGAATTAATAACAGGCATGTATGATTTGAACACATCAGCCCATTATGTAGCACCAATGTCATTACATACACATACACAGGCAGGTGAGTTAATGTGATTCCTAACCTCTGGTGTTTCCATTTGACTGACCTTGGTATGAGGAGGCTGTGATTTAAAGACAACTGCAAATAAAACCATTGCCGTCATGATGCATTGTTCTTTCAACCCCATGGTGGTGTCATCATTGTAGATCGTGAGTTGGATTATTAATGTGGATGGAAGAGAGTGCAGCACAGACCTGTGGGATTAGGAGAGGGGATTAGACAGAAGCCTGTGGAGTTATCTGTCCATCTCTGTCTGTCTCTGTTTCCACCACACTTCTAATATCGCTATCTGCTCATCTTAAACTGAACTGTCCCTGTTAGTTGCATTCAGTTCCACGGAGCATGAACTCATGTTGACGTTTGACAACAGACAAGATTTGAGGTTGATAATTGCACCCTAATCCGATCTTCCCTGTGACAGCTGTATGAACTTCATTTGGGTCAAGGTTGTCATGACCAACAATTATATAAACATTAAAAAACATCTGTTTAAAAAAAAAAATGCAGCTGAAGTGTGCAAGCCCTAATTCTGTTTTACGTTGGTCTAAAAAGGATCAATCCAGATAAGTGTACATCTGACCTTTAAACTGTTTGTTACATTTCTTGATTTCTGCTCCACCAGGGAGAGAGACTAAGCCATGCAGTTGGCTGTGCCTTTGCTGCCTGTCTGGAGAGGAAGCAGCGCAGGGAGAAGGAGTGCGGTGTGACGGCTTCTTTTGACGCCAGTCGCACCTCATTTGTGCGTGAGGGCTCCTTCCGCATCAACTCTTCCTGCAGCCAGCAGGGCAGCAGCAGTGAGCGAGATGAGAAGCTGCAAGACAAGAAGAAAGGTAGGAGGATGTTTTAAAATGTGCACACATACTCAGATGTGTCTTTGAAGAACTGCTAATACAGTTGGAAAAGTTGGGAAGTCAAGCACACCACCAATAGTTTAGTAGTAATAGGCGTCCAACAGAAGTGACCAAACACACTTACTCCTACAGATCAACCTTCTGCAGTCCCAACCCTCCCCCCTGGCACTGCCTCCCCACCCGAGGGGGCGGCGTCCCCCATGGAGCGACCAGAACCGGGCGGGCCTCACGCCATCCCTCGCCGCCATGCGCCTATTGAGCAGCTGGTGCGTCAAGGCTCGTTCCGGGGATTCCCGGCCCTCAGCGGGAAGAACTCTCCCTTCAAGAGGCAGCTGTCACTCCGCCTCAACGACCTGCCATCCACATTGCAACGCAAGACCGACTTCCAAGCTAAGAACCCTGGTGAGTTGAGATTGTCTTGAAGTTAGACTGATGAAGGGACCTGCTGACCTTCTGACCCCAGTAACTTCTGTTTACTTAGAGGGTCCTTCTGGGGTTAGGTACTGTATGAAAATGATAGTTGGGGGAGTGGCGGTCAGAAAAGGGGAGTGGTGTATTATTATTTATTTTTTGCTGATCAACAGGATGCAACATTTTCCTATGTTTGCCATAATTTATCGATTGCTAATTCAACCTGTTACTTGGAATGTATTGTTCCATAAATATGTCAAGGTGCACCATATTAACTTCTTCATGCACTTTTAGATATTATTGCTGAAGGAAATTGTAGCAACTTATCACTGTTACATATTGAAGGGAGTGTGTTGTAGTTTTTTTCTTAGTCTAGGGGAGGGTCAAAAGAAAGGAGGGAGTTGCTTGGAATTACATGGTTCAGCTCGCCTCCACAGCCCAATCATTTATATACAGGCTCTGAGAGGAAATGGGTCACATTTTGCATCAGTATTAGTTTTGTTTACATTTGCCCCAAAATGCCAAGTGTTTCCTTAAATTTCATTTAATGCCTCCTAAGTAACCACACAATTTTTTAAAGAAGGATTTTGCAAACTCAATTCCCCACATTGCTTGTTGGAATTTCAGAGAAGTCAGGGAACATTACTACTGCCTCTACACACAAACAGAAAGCACACATGGGATCTGTGTTCTACTTGCGTCATAGTTGTTTGCAGATTGGAGCATTATTAAGTTTTCCATTTGGCTTCAGTTTGGCATCACTGACCCCTGTCTGAAGAGATCTGAGCAATCATATTACAGAATAAACCTTTGGCTAATCTCAGATGCATTTATAGTTGTGTTTTCAAGCAGACAAGGTGTAATCTTTAGTTTAATCCTGATGCTTGCCTTCAATTGAGTGTAGGACAAGATAAAAAGCAGTTATGTGAAGTGCTGTTATTATTGCTATTAGCGCCAGTGCTGATGACTGGGCCAATGAAAGCCTTTGGCTTTTTACTAAGGACAATTAATAGTAACTGACTAACCCCTCACAGGTTGATGTGTACACATACACAGGAAGGCACACACATAGACACACCCACTCGGTGTGGTGCCACAGGATCAGAGTGCTCAGTAGCAAGGCTGATTATAGTCATTAGGAGAGATGAGAGAGTTGACTGGGGGACTCCTCTGACTGGAATACTAAACCACAACATTGAACTCCCCCTCTCACTGCGTTTCTTGTATTTGCCCCTTTCTTTTCCGTCTCTTATTTTACAATGATAGTAAGTGTATATATCCAGTGGTGGTGAATTTGATGCAGTTTGAATTCTGTGTGCACCGTGATCTCTCTCTCTCTCTCTCTCTCTCTCTCTCTCTCTCTCTCTCTCTCTCTCTCTCTCTCTCCCCTCCCCCCCCCCCCCCCCCCCCCCGTTCTATCTCATAGACAAGATGCACACACTAAGCGGTAGCAGCCAATTCCACTGCCTCCGTGCTCCCTTGTGACTCTCTGAACAATGTGTGTATTGATCTATGCGGTCAATCAGCTGTCCTGGTTAGCCTTCAGCAAGCCTTCTGCCAGCCCTCAAACCTGCCACTGCACTGAGAGAAACGCACATACACATATAGACACACATGTGAAGGGTGCTTCTGAACTCTGTGGGAAACTGACGCACACCGCAGGGTCGGTCTTTGCAGAACAAAGCACAGAGAAATCTTTAATGGGAGATTGTACACATGCCTCCAGCGCCCTCTGCACCCTCCAATGTAATTCAAGGCCTAAAGCTATACAATGCACTCAGAGAGAGATATACATTTATTAGAAGAGGCAGAGCACAAAGGTTTGAGTTTTGACTCACAATGGGCCCATCTGTGGTAAACATGCATTTACTTCACTTTAATCCCACTCCTCATTCATTCTTCTTCATGTGTGTGTTATTGAACTTTACCACAGTGTCAAAGATGTTATCAAACTCCTCTTTCTCAAGTGTTTTTGACAATTGTGCATGTATAGACCCTACATACGGTAGGGTAGTTCACACAGTTCTGCTTGACTTGTAAACATTTTTGTGACTCAGTTTGAACCTTTTTATATTATGTAAGAAGATCCTGATTAGCACAATGCCATGTTTGTCTTGAGAATAGTGTGCCAGCATCAAAGTCTTCATCTGCTCCAGTTTCTGTGTTTGATGCTAGCTGGGTCTGTTAGAAAGAACAAATGAATAAATATTATTTGTCCCTCTTTTTGTTTGTTTGTGTCTCTACTCACTCCTCATCTTCTCCTATTCTACCTCTTCTTTTGATTATCTTCCTTATGCCTATTGTCTTTCTCCCTGTCCTCCCCTCCTCGCCTCCCGTCTGTGTGTTGCTTTCTTGCTAGTACTAGAGATGGAAATGGGGTTGCCCGGTGAGGGAGACAGTGGTATAAATGCCCTGTGTTGCCAGATCAACAACTCCTTCACCAAGCCATCGGAAGAGCTCTTCTCCAACCCCTCTTTGTCTGCAAATGGCCCTCCAACCTGCACTGTGCCCCCTATACTGCCTCCACCACCTGCACCAATACAGGGTAAGAAAGACTGCATCATTTTTAAATTGTACACCCTCTGAACTGAGGAAATGATTACACTTATTCTAAATCTTTAACTTTATCCCTCTAGCCCCATCTTCCTGGGTGCAGCCAGATCCTCCACTACACTCTCCTCCCCCGGTTTCCGTGGTGATGCAGATGCAGAGTGGACACAGACGCACACCCTCCGAGGCTGAAAGATGGCTGGAGGAGGTCTCCAAGGCTGTCAAGGCTCAACAAACCACGCCCCCAGGCCCCACCATCCCCATCATCCCTGGACCACCCTCCATGTCGAGTCAGCAGATGTCCAGTCAGGCAGCTGCCCCAGTGTCCACTGTCCCTATGTCCCTTGGCACCATCTCTAAACCTCTCATCTCGGGCCCCTCTGCTCTCTCAGGTCAGGCCCCGATGCCCCTCGCACCCATGTCTATATCATCAGTTCCTCTAATACCAGGCCCTCCAGTGTCAGGCCCCCCTATGTCTCTACCTTCAATGTCCATTCCTACAATGTCCGGTCCAAGCATGTCTGGGGCCCCCATGATCCAGCCCTCCCTCCCCGGGCACCCAGGCTCCCTTCCAAGCTCTATGCAGCCCTTCCCCTTGGCTTTTGATGCCACTCCAGCCCCTGTGGGAATGTTCGCCAGCCAGCCTGTCCAACCAGCATTCATGCCCATGCAGACCTATATGCCAGGCCTGGCCAGCAGTATGACCTATCCCAATGCCAGCGTTCCTGTGGTTGGCATCACACCATCACAAATGGTGGCTAATGTCTTCTGCACCGCTACAGGCTCATCCGGTGCAGGTGTAGCCATGGGCTCGGCAGGAGGGGGACACAAAGTGGGGGTACTCGGGACAGTCGGGCAGCCCCATTCTTACCCAGGAGCACCTGGTGCAGTCGGCCACACTGGAGGGTTTTCTACACCGCCATTCTCTTCCACTCCACCACTATCAACAGCCATTAATGGACTGCCACCGCACAGCAGCGGCATGATGGATCTTCAGAATGGGACCTCTAACAGTGGTGGGAATGGAGGCAGCAGTAGCAGCTGGCCGCCAGAGGGCAGCCAGCTAACAGCTCCGGCAGTCAGCGATTCCCAAGACGATGATCGGTTTGAGGCCAAGTGGGCAGCACTGGAGGCCAAACCTTCACCTCAGCAGCCTGGGAATAAGGCACCAGCTGCAGCTGCAAACCCATTTTCCAACAATCTTCAAAAGACCTTTGAGATTGAGCTTTAAGCCAAAGTTGGCCTCTGAAAGCTGTAGCTCTAGCGCTGGAGTTAAAGCCTAAGAAAGCCGGGCGCTAACTCCAGTATCTCTGCTTAGGACAGGAGGCAGGTCCTTAAAGTTAGCCTAGCATCTGACCTGTGGCAGCCTAGCAACTCTCAGCTCTCATAGGAGTCAGTGATCTCAATTGTTTTCTTGCCATTCCCACGAGAGCTTGGGAGGAAAGTTGCAGATTGCTGGGCTGCCATAGGAGGATCAGGTCTCTAGCTCACTAGACTTGATGGACTAAATCCTTTCCACTCCACCCGCTACCCACCTCTCTTCCTTGCTTTCACTTCTCCACTCTGGCTTTACTTTTCCTGCTGCAAGTCCCTGGATGTACTGTATGTGCCCCCTTGAGGACATTGTAGCGGGGGACACAGCTCAGTGGTTTCTTTCTTTAAAAGGGGACTCCACTAAGATGCATTCCAAACCCATGAGGTGTTTTTTTTCTGGTGGAGAATTTAGCGGCTACATCACAAGACATGCAGAGAAGCAGAGAAGCAATTTCTTGACTGATGATCAGACTGATGCTGATCTTAGCCAAGCACAGCAAAGGTTTGGACACCTGAAAGGACTAGCCAATGATGTAAGACCCAACCCTACCCACTCAAAAGGACTTACTGACTAATTGTAGAGATTTATGGCCAAAAGTATTTTATTTATTGTATTTCATTTTTATTTTAACAAGTTATATATATATATATATACTTAAAAATCATTTTTTTAAAGCAGTGTTTCAGGAGTGTATTCTTTTTTTATCCCCTATATATTGTTTTTGTTGATGAGAGAAACTACAGGTAACATTTATGATTGGACAGCAGTAGACAGACAGAACTGTGGGAAACTGAGTCATGAAACAGGAACCAAATTGCCAGGGCTGATAGTAAAGCAGTGTGTTGTGCGACATGTGAGACAGTAAGTGTATATAGTGGCATGTTTCTTCCACCTGTTAGCCCTCACGTGTATACGTTCCTCTGCTGGTGAGGCCAGATGAGTCAATATGGCTTCACTTTGGCTCTGTAGCCCATTTCTGTTGTTAAAATCTACCTTCAAGGGTTACTGGGACATGAAAAATCACTTCAGGATATCCAGCACACTGACACTCTGGACAATACAGCACAGCAGTCCTTTGGACTCCACCTTCTCCAGACAAACCCAAGGAACTTTAACAACTCAGTGGAAACAAAAAACACTCTACAACACTGTGCAACATTCATAATCTTTTAATATGTTCAAACACAGGGTATAGTCTCATCACGTACAGTATGATTGTGTGTTCACCTATGTACTACTGCCTCAGATGCAGTATTAGTTGATTTTGACAGTGATGATCAGAGGTGAAAAGAGAAGGTGAACTTGAGCTGATAGACCGAGGCGTGGCAAATTAAAGAACTGAGAGAAATAAAGTGTAAATTTCTGATCCAGAATTATTAAGGACATTTGATTGACAGATTAGCAGGAAGAGTAAATATAGAACAGCAGAAGAATAGATTTCGAGAGTAAATAAGGAAGGATGACCGGTATGTGAGAGACTGAAGAGAGAATGGAGCTATGCCTTTAAAATATGAGACAGAGGAAGTCTGAAGAGAGGAAGATTATATGAAAAAAAGAGGTAAGAGTGAAAGACAGAGTGTGTGAAAATATTGAGAACAAAGACACATTCATCACGTAGCTGACAACCAGAGCACTGTCTGCCGTTTTTGCATCTTTTTGTCTCAAGGTCAAGCCACTTCCATTTCAGCATCATGTGTCTCAACTCCTTAAACGTTATAAAAACTTTGGATCATATTTAAAAAAAGAAGTTGCTTATTATATAATTACAGTCTCATAAACAAGATTGTTTCTAAGTATGTGCGACTCCCTATGTAGTTAAAACTTCAATAATGTCAACAAAGCTTTCTGTGTTTTAACTTTCAGTTTCTGGCATAAGTCATAAAAGTTCAGGTCTATTCAAAAAGATGCAACATTGCAAAGAAGTGGTCTTTATAGAGGACATTTCCATGTGATGTGTGGTGAACAGGTGGTTTTTGTATGTTATATAAAAACTGTAATGTGACCAGAGACGCCCCTGTTATGTTCCTTGGCAATTGAATTGTATGGATATGGACTGCCACTGATTTGGTTTTCTGCTCATTAACTCCCCGCAGTTTAATTAGTTTACTGAGTATCTTGCTGTGGCAGCGATCCCGTCTGATAGACTGCCTTCCCAGAGAACTTAAATGTATGTGCCACCTGCCTAATTTATACCATCTCGAGTCCTTCCAGGGTTTGGTCCTTTGTTTTTGGACGAATCAATATTTCTTTCCTCTAATTTCCTCTTTTGACAAGACATGACTGATTCACTTATGAAATCAATGCTTTCACTTCTTTGAAAATATATTTTTGCCCTCGACTCTTGTTTGCACGCCCTCCAAATTATAAATGTAGGTTAATTGTGTTCAGCGTTAAAGCAGACTAAATGACCTCATAAACTTGATTGTAAAACCATAGTTTAGTGATGGTAACAAAGCAACCAGTGGAATTTATTTTTAATCTTTATTTACAGAATTTTTGTATTTAAACCTACATATTTGTATTGTAATTACATTGTACAAAAGATAAATAAAGTAATATAATATTACTCCTGCTCATGTTTTCTAGGTGGTGGCTTTTTAGTTTTTCCACAAACACCCAATATTGTTTTTCATATATCTTGTCTTTTCCATCTTTCTCTTTCCATCATTCCTTTTATGACCATTTTACTCTTTCAATTTGTCTCTCTATCCTTTACTCTCACCTTCATTTCTTTCCATTTCTGCCTCCCAGGATCTCAGCTGCTGTTTCTTGTTATTGATCTGACTTTTGTTACTTTTTGTATTTGTTTCCAGCCAGCCGTTGAGTGAATTATTTCCTCTGAAACAATAACAGTTCTACGTTAGCCAGGAGATGGTGAGCTTAGTCTTGCATAAAGACAGGCTCAGTTCAAAGGTACATTTGCCTAACTAGCCACCTCGAAAAATCACTAATCAACCCTTTATATCTTGTTTGTTT
>NC_060166.1:10811932-10834432 GCF_021292245.1 Micropterus dolomieu
GCAGCGATCCCGTCTGATAGACTGCCTTCCCAGAGAACTTAAATGTATGTGCCACCTGCCTAATTTATACCATCTCGAGTCCTTCCAGGGTTTGGTCCTTTGTTTTTGGACGAATCAATATTTCTTTCCTCTAATTTCCTCTTTTGACAAGACATGACTGATTCACTTATGAAATCAATGCTTTCACTTCTTTGAAAATATATTTTTGCCCTCGACTCTTGTTTGCACGCCCTCCAAATTATAAATGTAGGTTAATTGTGTTCAGCGTTAAAGCAGACTAAATGACCTCATAAACTTGATTGTAAAACCATAGTTTAGTGATGGTAACAAAGCAACCAGTGGAATTTATTTTTAATCTTTATTTACAGAATTTTTGTATTTAAACCTACATATTTGTATTGTAATTACATTGTACAAAAGATAAATAAAGTAATATAATATTACTCCTGCTCATGTTTTCTAGGTGGTGGCTTTTTAGTTTTTCCACAAACACCCAATATTGTTTTTCATATATCTTGTCTTTTCCATCTTTCTCTTTCCATCATTCCTTTTATGACCATTTTACTCTTTCAATTTGTCTCTCTATCCTTTACTCTCACCTTCATTTCTTTCCATTTCTGCCTCCCAGGATCTCAGCTGCTGTTTCTTGTTATTGATCTGACTTTTGTTACTTTTTGTATTTGTTTCCAGCCAGCCGTTGAGTGAATTATTTCCTCTGAAACAATAACAGTTCTACGTTAGCCAGGAGATGGTGAGCTTAGTCTTGCATAAAGACAGGCTCAGTTCAAAGGTACATTTGCCTAACTAGCCACCTCGAAAAATCACTAATCAACCCTTTATATCTTGTTTGTTTAATGTGAAAAAAAAACGGAGGTGTAAGAAAGTTGTGTTTTTTTTGGGAGAAAGTCAATATGTCCGGCCTAGAAAACGAATAGCACTTAACATATTGAAACAGCTGACACTTCATAATCTTATCATATTTGTATGACACCTTCTTCCTCTTCATTCGTCTGTGCCCTGGCTCTCTCCTCTCAGAAAAATCTGCCCCGCCCCCCAGCTCCTGGATGTAACTGCTGTCTAACCATCGTTGTCCTGCAGTTAGCCAGGCTGAGCGGTGCTGTGGCTAAAGCTCAGGTCACTAATGGAACGAGACAAGGGCTCTTTTCTTCTTAAGGGCCGTGAGAAAAGGGGCTGATGCACACACATGCACACTGAGCTCTTGAGTGGTGGTAGCAGTAACTCTCACCCGGCCATTGTCCTCTGATCTGAGGATAGTCAGTGAGTGTGTGTTGCCGAGGAGTAAAAAAGGGTCGATCAGCGGAGCTTGTAAAACTCCACTGGAAAGACTGTTAGTGTTACATGTTAATGTCATGCACGCATGTAATGCATCATGCTGTTTGAAAGTTAAATCAAAGTCAGTGTTAATGTGGCCAAATTGGATTTTGTTATGTAGGTTCTTTGATTGGATCTGTCTTTGTTGTTTTTTTAATGACTCTTTTTCTCAGTTTCTTTGACACAATTGTCAATTGTGTCAAAGAAAGTGTTTTAGCAAATGTGCTTGAGCAACTGAGAAAAACTGTAACAGTGAGGCTAGCTGTATTACATGTCCAAAAATTAGCACTCTTCTTTTTCATCATCAGTTCATCCACATATTATTATACTTTTAATGTGGCATGGTTGATCTACAAATTCTGGATGACAACATATCATCTTAATTTAACTACCTCTTATAAAATGTGAGCTACGTCTAGTGATATTAATTAAACTAACTATAATAACTAACTCATTGTTATTATAACTATTTTACACACACAAACAAATGAAACACCTTGCTGCTCAATTCAATGCTGTACAACAGTGCCTCCACCTACCTGAGCACTGTGCATCATACAGTATAGTAAAGCTGGTTGCAACAGCCTACATAAGAGATGAGCTGCTTGGTTGCCATGGATACACGGTGAAAGGGTAATTTATAACAGCTCAAAAGTGCCTTAGTCGGCAAAAACTGCCGCCTATGTGTAAAAATTAAAGTGCCAGAAGAAATGACAAGATCTGAAAATACAATATCATCCTAATGGATTCTCAAGGCACGTAGTACAAACGTGTGTGTGTTGGAGGCTGTCCCCCATTCTTTATGTATGTTTTGTCTCATTTTATCATCATTCTGAAGAGATCCCTTCAAGCTAATCATACAAGTGTGAGTTTTGTGTGGTGTGACTCATTGCAACTAATACTAGAAGACAGGCAGCACTCTTGTGTGTGTAGATGGAAAACATAACCACGGGCTATGTTGTTTTACTTCCAATTAATGCTCTCTCCCCCACCCTCTCTCTCGTCACTGCTTTTAGTGGATGTTGCAAAATGAAGGTTGTTGACCCTTTCAACTCTTTGCATCACTGTGGTTTATGTGTATGCAATAAAATAGAGATGGAAAGGAAGGAGGAGCTTGCGTGTGTGTGTGTGTGTGTGTGTGTGTGTGTGTGTGTGAGTGTGTGTGAGAGAGCGTAGACTCAGTAATGGTGTTGTGTAGCCTAATGGGCCGTGCCTAGATTGTCAGATCAGCACTGGATAATGCTACATGCACACTCATTTATCCTTCTTATTGTTACTTCATCACACAAAGGTACATACACACACACATACAGTATTTACTCTGCATTGTATACAGTATATACTACACAGTCACCCTGAGATCTGCTGATATTTCCTGACGTATGAGAAATTCTTTCAAGACTTCTTTTACTAAGTCACTCTCTCTGTCTGATGCAGACACACACACACACACACATCATGCATACACACACTATCTAATACTACTAATTACAATGGATAAAGTGTTGGCAATGTGACCTTGCAGGTCTTGAAGCTAGGAGGAAGTAATTACATTGATTAATTGCATGTGTTTGCTATTGATTAGTGCAGCAGCTTGCCTATTGTTTAATACACAGCTGGTTCCAACAGCATGACAGGGGCAGTAACGTAAATGTTTTAAGGATGACGAAGTGAAGCAGTGATCCATGTTAATGCTTGTGTAGTGAGCAAACAAGCCATGACGTGTGTGTGTGTGTGTGTGTGTGTGTGTGTAGTGTGTGTAGAAATATGCAAACGTCATGAAATACTGACTTTGGCCCTCAGGGTTTGAAGCAACCTCGAGTGCCATGGCCAAGGCACATACACACCGTCTGCATACAGACACACACAGAATCCTAATAACTGTGCCCGTCTTTGGCATTTGCACCAACATTTTGGCACCAATGTTGTCTCTTATGACATGTAGACCCATTGCAAAATGATGGATCCCATCAGAGTTCCCATCAGCAGAAATGGCTCTGGAGTTATTAGGAGACTTTTAGGTATAACACTTGAGATGGTTATATTTAGGTTTAAAGTTGAAATTATCTATTTATCTATTATTACAGGTTATGGACTGGGAAGGTGAAACTTTGCCAGAACTGCAGTCCAGACGCACGCACGCAGGCACGCGCACACACACACGCACACACACGCACACACACAGCGTCACCCCCTGCCAGCAGCTGTCACTCATCAGCGCTGGGTGCCAGAGAGGGCCAGAGCCAGTCTGCTCTAACTCACCCATTGTTTGCTCTGCTCAAATCATCCAAACAGTGATGTAAATTGTCTATTTACTATGCCACAGAAACAGAGGGGGCTTTCCTGTATCCTGTGTTATGCCCAATGAGCCTAAAAGGAGACGAAGATGACAAGTCTCGAAAAGCATGTCATAGAGTTAGTCACAAGCTTAATCACCCACTGTTGTCATTCCATGGATGGCACATTGTCAATAATATGAGTAAATCCCAATATTTACGTTATTCTTTTAAATGGCATCTTTATTATCATGCTACAGTTAGCAGGGCTCTGATAACGCTGTAATAATACAACTCTATGCTTAGGTAATCATGTAAAGCTCTTCTAAGTGGTGATGATGCATTATGACTTGTGACATCATCTCTGAAAACAATACATGTATGCAATCATATATAGACCCAGTCACCTCCACTTGCTTTCCACGTGACCCGTGATAAACCACTGTGGACTACAACAGTACCTTTTTCATTCCTTTCCTTTCATCACATTCCTCTGCACCATATTTGTAAAATCAGCTCTGGGTAGGAAGAGCAGTTTGAGCTTCCTAAAACATGAATAACTTAGTGGCAGAGAAAATGCAAATTTCTGACATCCAAATAGGGCAGCTTTATATTAAAATCCCCTGCTGGGACTCACTCAGGGCAGTTACCAGTGGGTGGTCTCATGTAAAATTTACTATGGAGCAGCTACAAAATGTCTGTCCCTCTAGTGCCCCCCTGTGTAGAAACAGGGCATCACAACATGGGCCCAACAACCTATTTTATGCTGCTGCAACTTAAAACAGATCCCACCAGATCTGCTCAAGTCAATAGGCTTAGATTCTTGTAAGGTCTTTGTTTAACTGCGCATGTCTGAAGACTTGTACTGAACTGTAACCTTTACAGACTGCTAAATGGCTCTTACACAAAACTGACTCAAGGCATTACATTGCGTGACAAAACACTGTTTCACACTGAAGGACACTGTTCTGGTGAACACTGCAGATAGTAATCACATAACAATCCCATCATGTGCTAGTTTGCACCTGTTCCAGTACCCACACTCAGATGCCAGATGCTGTACAGAGGCCGTTAGACAAAACTGAAGAACCTGGGCATTTTGTCATCACTGACTGAATGTGTCTTGCTAAGAACAATTTTTTTCATGATGGCGGTTTGGAGGTCCACACAGAGTAATAACAGTGAAGACACATGGGGCAATGCAATTCATCTGTCGCAGTCAAAACCTCTGCCTGTCCACACCAACACCAGAACAACCTTTTTACTAAACTTATGTGTGTTTCCTTTTAACTAGATTCACACTAAATCACTTTTACAGCATGATAACTTTAAAGTCTGGCTGCAGTGGAAGAGATATGTGCTGTAGAAGTAAATTAAAAAAAGAGTGTGATCTACAGCTGATGATCACCTCAGAGCCAATGTGTCTTTATTTTCACAACAGCATCATTTTATGTTTATTTACCTCAAGCTTATAATGTTACATCCATCATTTAAAACCCTATTTACTGTTTTGTGCGCTGTAACACAAAAAATCGACTATATACAGATATTCCTGGCCCTGAACTGTCTGTTGCCGCCACACTAACACCACAGATAGTCTGTGAGGCAATTTAGGCTTGTATAATTGGTTTGTGACAGAAATGAGCGCTGCTTCATAGATATTAGTCAGCGATCCATTAGGTCACCGGACATCAGGGACCATGAACCTCAGTTAACTTTGAACTAGAGGTTGTAAGAGAGAGAGAAACTATATGGAAACCCAGGTCTGTATGTACCCGTCACCTGTTACACTGTAAATAGCTTCCTTATTGATGATTCTGTGGATAAATCAGCAAGAGGTCAATCTCATGTCTTCTGAGGGAGACAAATGAAGGAGAGAATTACTTAATGGACTGGATATAATCAATAAATGAAGATGAGATGAGAGCAGCTGTATTTCAAAAAAGAAAGAATGGGATCTCACGAAAGTAGCATTTCATCATTTGATGAAACAACACATATGGCCTTCATGCCAGTAGAAGAAAAAGATGTAAATAAAACATATATAGTACTCCACTCCAAGTAAAATTTGGCTCAACGTTTTAATCTCTGATTACAAGACAATGATGGGAATGTATTTAGTACTACTGCAAAGGAAAAAGAGCGCTGCTAAACTCATTACCAATATGAGCACAAACATCATCTTTATCACCCAAAGCCACCAAACTCAAATGAAATAGACACTGCTAATACACGGTTTTATGAGTACTGGGAAAACAGGATTAAACAAAAACAACTTCTTACAGTCCCGTTTTACCAAACTGCATAGAATCAGCTACTCCCTGATGTTAATAATCTGTTTAAAAGGGTAAGCAAAACGGCGATACTGTTGATTAGGACACATAAAAGACAAGCAAAAGATTTTACTCTCCTGCTCTAAATATAAACATATCAGAGTAGTACATTTCCCAACATGGGCTAAAATAAAAATAAAATCTAAATTCTATTAATTAAGCCCCAAGTCGGTCTCCGGCTGGGTGAAAAACCAGAAACCCCAATATCTGCAGATTTTAGCCTCACCATCAGATATCGTTTTGGATTATTTAGCAAATTATTCATTATTTGATTCACATATATTCTTTTTCATTGCCACAATGTCTTTATGTTGGCATCTAATATCTTTTGGAACAATGTTATTACCCTTCATGCAAATAAAGCATGAATAGTTATTAGGGAGAGATTAGATAAAGACAATAAGGGCCTTAAGACATCTGTAGAGACATAAAATCTTTTTTGTTGTCTTTATTTGGACCAGCCTGATTAATGAAAGAAAAAAAAAAAAGATTGTCAATTGCTAGATTTCACTGGAAAACGTGTTTAAAATGTAACTGATTATTTCTGAGAGAAACTCTCCTTTGACAGAAAGTGTAATTTTCTGACACGTGCCTTTAAAATATCAAAACAGCTCAACGGTCCAGTCTAGTGCAGTTGTATTCATTATATTAAGAGAGCTTTCTGAAGAATCAGTGGCTTTATAATAACGTCAGAACGGTAAATCTACATAAGTACACAGGTATTTCCATACATGGGAATGTCTATATTGTGTTGCTACAGATTTTCTTTTCCTATCCATTTCACCATACTGTAGATACAACTGTACGAGTTAGATGCTCTGTAATTAGGCACATTTAATCTCATTAATCCTTGCACATATGGAGTAATCCCTAAAAAAACTAACATCAGGGGCTATACTAGAAATGAGAATCCAGATTCCCATGAAGGCACAAATTGCTGTAGCTCCTTTCTGTGCAGAGTAATACAGGCACACACACACAGTAGCTTTTTCCCCAAAAGTCTAAACTGCTTTGTGTTTACCCTTTTGTCCATAATTTCAAGAGGTTCAGAAGACGGTTATGAAGCGGATAAAAACAAAAATCACTTCACGCAGTCGCTACTTTTTTGGAGGGCTTGGCAGAGACAACGTAAGCTGTTGAGATGACTTGATACTCTTTAAAACAGAGAGGTTAAAAACGTTTGGAAAAAAAAAAAACCTTCCACTATTACCCATGTCTCCTTTTAACTTCTCCTGTCATTTTAACTAACAAGTTGTTTAAATTGAGAATTGAGTGCTGCGTGGCTGTGCAAAAACATAAATGAACAAAAAAGGAAGACTACACCTGAGTGCAGCTTTGCAGTTATAACGAGGACTGAGAGGAGTTGTGTCTTCATTTTCCAAAGTCAGTTAAACTCACATCCAGCTTTCCATTTTTCCAGTTGGTTTTGTAGCAGTTTCACTGCTCCACTGGGGCTGTGGTGAAGGTGATCTATGTTGAGTTTTACCTCATAACTGCTGCAGAATCAGTTACTCAAGAAAAGCATATGAGATGGGAAGCTAAACCTTGGTCAGCACTGATAAAAACACCAGCCCTAGTGCCTTGGTGATGACCATTTTAAGCTTCAAAGCAGCCTGTCTTTTCACGCAAAAGCCAGGCTGATTCTAGTTCTGCCATTTAGTGCTGTATAATCAATCCACCTTGTTCTCTTTGAGCAGCAGTTCCAGGATTCAGTGTTTTTGTGGATCCTCTGAGGAAGCCTATGTGCACTTTGAGAAGTTCTCCTGGTTAAAAAGGCTCACAGACTGTCGGTTCGGGCGTGGCAGCCGTCGCACACTCTGACTGGGTGGTCCCAGCCTCGGGAGGGCACAGGCCGGATGTGTGTGGAGCAGGGACCGCACACACCCTGTCCACAGGCCCTGCAGTGGTGCTTGGACATGGCCGAAGTGAAGATTTTGGAACACTGGTGGCACTGGGTGATGTCCTGGTCTGGCACCCAGTAGTCTGGCCGAGCCACTTCTTTCACAAAACCTGAGGGTAGCGGATTGAACAGAAAATATTTAATTCTATATTTTCGGCAGGGATTGTATATGGTTTTCATTAGAGCTTAAATATCCATATCTGAACAGAACATACTGTGAAATAATATTACATACACTGATGTAAACCTCTTTACAGTATCTCAAGCTTTATTATTGTTTATGGTGTGAATCTCCAAACATCCACTAAATATCTCAGATGGATGGATAGCTTCTAGACCATCAGGTGTGTATTTATGACACATATTTCTTGTAGTTTAGCCATCAAGTCAAAGTGGCCCAGGGGTTCAGTATGCCCCCCTCATTAGCCAGAATTTAGAGTCAAATATTTAATGTTATCAGTACAAATGTGGGCTTTATTGCATCATAGTTCTATCTTCAATCTTAAGCACAGCCATGTGTTGGCAGGATTTCTCTCCCCTCCACAATGTTGCAGATCACTCCCACTTTAGTTTATCTAATAGACATTTTATTTTATTTTGACAAATACTACAAATAACATTTCTGTACTGTAATTAGAATCATGTTAAACAATCATCCGACTAGTCAAATCTGAGATAATGTGCAACCAGCTGCAGTGCACCGACTGAATGTGTAACGGTAAAACGCAGCTGCACTCACAGAGAGGGTAGTCCACAGCTGTGGTGACCATGTCCAGTGTGGACTGGGCCACCTCCGTCACCCTGCGAGCTATCAGACCACGAGGCTCCACCTTGCACACTAAAGAAAAGAGGTGTGTATTTGTGTGAGAGACTGAAAGACACAGACGTACAGAACGCAAAGGCAGCAATATAAACATGTTATATGTTGCAGACCCAATCAGTATTTAAAACAATGAATCCTTTTGTCTTCCTACCACACAGTCTGGATTCAGTATCCCATATCCCAGAGGATACAGAATTCAGACACCTGACTATATAACTACACATTTTACAATAAATCTAGTTGGAGTTAAGTTCTGAAATTACAAATGAAAAGGAAAAAAAGATGCTAGCAAATGAAATGCTTAAGGGCAGCATGGCCTTCATGTTCATTTACCCTATTCTGTATTAATCCATATAATGTAAAATGATCTGTCAATACTTTTTGCTTTATTAAAATTGAACATACACTGCCGGGGTGAAGTTCACTAATTGGTTGGAAGTGTCTTACCCTGGCTGTTAGTGTCAGCTGGCCCTCCCTGTCGGTAGCAGGCCTTACACACCCGGACGGGGCCACTGCCCCAACCTCGTTCTGGCACCGGCATCCTGTGGCTGGAGCAGGGATGGCAGAAACCCTCGCCACATGACCGGCAGTGGTGCTTCCTCTCTGCCTCCTCGAACACCTTCTGACAGCCATGACAGGCCTGAGGAGCACGGGGAGGAGGAGGATTGGATGATGGGAGGAGAGACACGGCAACATTATTATCGCAGGCAATGAGTGAATAATTTGTTCCACAATGTCAAACTTCTGTGTGTTACCATGTTACTTTCACGTGTGGCCTTGTGTGTTTATTACAAGTTTTTTTTTACGATTAACAACACAACATAAACACCCCCCTCTCCCTTTCCAAGTCATCATCACCACATATGCAGTAGGCCTTGTTTGTCAACGCAGGGACACTTCCTCCCACAAAATTTAAGAAAAGATGAAATAATAACCATAAGCTAGGCAACAAACTGTCCACCAAAGAAATATATAAAAGTGATAACACATTATACATAATATACAACTCTCCACAGAACATTGCTTCTTAGGAACCCTCCAGAAAGCTTAAGTACTTTCCCCATTTTCTAATGCTGACATTCAATCTTGCAAACCGTTTATTTGACCTTTTTTCAAACGCTGCCACTCTAGCCATCTCACAACCCCACTCTTGGATTAAAGGCACATCCTCATTCCTCCCACCTCTTAGAAGAATCTGTCTGTCTATCATAGAAATAGTTTGGACCCAGCTTCTAATGTGTTCATCTATTCCTTTTATGATTGAACCATCTCCTAAAACAAATAATCCTGGGCTGAATGGATCCTGGCAATATTCCTGGAAATTGTCACAGGACCAAAAGAATATTTATTACAACCTGAATCCCTGATATCTGAATTGTTCTGTAGTGTTTGTCGTTTGTCTCAGCTTTAGCTCTTCATACTCACAGTGATCTCTGTGTTGGGTCTCCAGTATGGTGGCGCCACCTGGTCAGTGAGCCAGGCAGCGACAGCTTTGGTGGGGCCGGTGCTGTACTCTGACACGGACTGGATCACAAAGTTCATACCATCCAGGACCCTCTGGGCCGCGTTCTGGTGGGTGGCCAGAAAGGTGTCCGACTGGGAGAAGAAAGAGGGATAAAAAAATACACAATTGAAGGAGAGGTGCAAAGGGTTTCGTAGCGGACAAGTAAAGTCAGGGAGAGGGGGATGAGAGACAGATGGAGAAAATAAGATTGATCTGATAAGGTTGGTCAGTCTAATGTAATAATGGATTTCATGATGTCATGTAGGAAGCAGACACTGTTGTGCAAGCTAACTATGCACAATCTCAACCATCAGATGCCTGAATTATAATTTCGGTACTCAGTTCTTTTGTACTGAAACTATAAAGTCAATGAAGATCAGAAGGGTGGAGAACTTACCCCCTCCCAGACATGTTTGACCTCAGATCGCACCACGCCGCTCTCAGGGTCCTGGTTTCCCATCCAGTACTGTCTGCTGCGGTAGATTACACCACAGCTAGCACACTCCAACACATAGCTGAGAGGGAGGAGGGAAGATAACATGAAATGATTGGATGAAATGTGGTAAAAAAGTGTGTGTGTGTGTGTGTGTGTGTGTGTGTGTGTGTGTGTGTGTGTGTGTATGTGTGTGTGTTACGTACCCTGACCAGGCATACTTGGCCAGTCCAAACCATGGGTTGTCATTGGACGCTGACGTCTTGGGCACGACAATCACCTCTCTGCCTCCTTCATAGCACCTCTGGAGACATAACACAGAAAATAATATAGACAAGTTATAAAAAATGTTCTTTTTTTATACGAAACCATGTAAGGAATAATAAGAAAAGGGGCACACTCAGGATGAAACAACCAGTACAAAATCCACTCAGCTGAAACCACGTAAAACAACATCACATTTGAACTAGCTGACGAGGCTGGTGTCAGGAGTCAGTCTTACCTTACAGATAAGGACTTTGTTGTTGTACTGGTGTGAGTACTGGCACAGCCCATCGGCCATGTGGGGGACCCTGTCTTTCAGATGGTTCATTCCATTTTTACAGCGAATGCTGGAGACGAGACAGAAAACCAAACGTTTCAGGCCAGCATGACAGACGTCAGAGTCACTGATGGAGGAGCATTTTGTAAAAGTCTGAACGATGTGTATTAATCCAGGACTGACTCCTTGCAGAAGCAGAGTTGTGACTTCTCTCATAAACATAAAGACTCCCACTTCTCCTTTCCTAAAATGTGGAAAAGACATCAAGTTTCATGTGTCCCACAGGGGAGACCGTTAACATCCACAAGAACAACAACAAGTGATTTTTGCTTTAAAAGAATAAATTCCTACTCTGTGAATCAGCCAACAAAGATTTCTCTTTGTGTGTCTGTTCATGTTTCCATCTGGCAATAAAAGCCTTTAACTGCTGTATGAAAATTCAGAACACTAGGGATGTTCCCTAACTCGAGTACTTTAAGTAAAAAGAGTTGCATTTAGTCAGAAATACTCTGCTTTAAGTAATAATTTGGGTCTACTGGGAATATTGGAAGAAATGCTAAACTATAAAAACTGTATCTGCAATTTTCTAAACGGAGTCAAGAATCAATGACCAGATCTCTGAAGCTGCTAATGCTGAGATTTGACCATGAGGAGCAGATTTCATCCATAACAGAGGGGGGAGCAGGGTTAGATGCCTCCGGAGTGGAAAATACTTTTAGTCTGACCTGTCTCCATGTCTTGAAGGCTGAATGAATAATATTCTTTTAGAAGCAGAGTGATGGACAGTAGTAGTAGTAGTAGTAAGCATCTAGCATAGGAGAACTCAAAGATTTGCAGCCCAGTTATAAAACCAGGAGTGTGATTCAGCCATCCAAAATTTATTAAATGTTTTGTTATCTTAAAAAGTAGAAATGATGGATTTGGGAACACAAGTATGCACTGAACAACGTAAGTAATCAGAAGTTTAACTTTGCACAGGTTTAGAGGAGTAAAATGCTTCATCTCTGATTTTTTTATTTTATTTATTAATTTCAGACCCAAAATAATCTCTATGATGGTAAAAAGCTAAAGACAAAAAGAGTGACAGATGACTTACTTGCAGCTGAGACAGACAGCTGAGCAGGTAAAGTACTCGTCTGGGAAGAAGCAGTACAGGGTCATCTTGTCGTCTGACAGTTCTCCACAGAAACGCTCACTTAGGGCCTAAGGAAACATACAAAGGAAGGAGAAGAAGGATAGGAGGGAGGAGAAGTAGGAAACGAGATAAGAGTCGAGTCCAACACGAACAAAGAGCAAAATATTTCTCTAAAATTCTACTTGGTCTCTATTAATCACAGAAGGCAATGGTGCATCACTTACTTCCAAAGCATGAAACACTATCCCGGGCTGGCGGGGGGAGCGTGTGTGAGTGTTCTTCACTTGCTGCCTCACGGCCTCTAGCAGCCTGTTGTAGTCAGTGGGAGGCGTGATGGTCTGGGTTCCCACATACTGCACCGAGTTGAAGGCCTCTGTCCCCAAGCCCAAGTCATGAAAGCGCTTCTGGAGCAGCGTGTCGGCATGGCCGCCCACCTTAGAATCTACAACAGAAAGAAAAAGCAAAGACATTTTAGAACAAAGACTTCACTTGTAAAAACTGAGGCGTGTTTTTGAGATCATATCCAGTACATGCTATTGAGTATCTTTCCCTTCCCTACCATGACCGAGCAATTGAGTGTGCGTTGTCTCCTGGAAGACAATAACTGCAGGCCCAAGAGAAGAGAGGGGCACGTCCAGACCACAGCGGCTGGAGAGGGCCTTGAGCTCCGGGGTGAAGTGCTTCAGGTAGGCCCCCGAGGCGTTGCTCAGAAACACAAACATGTCGTTGTGGAGGCGCTCTGCCCGTGTACGATAGACTACGATATCAGACACTGCCAATACCTGGAAAAGAAGGGAGTAGATAAAAAGACTTAAGACAGAAGCAGCAGCATAATCATCTTCAATAAAATAACAGGAGAATGGAATATAGATGTAAGTGTGCAAGGATTAGTTGATAAATTATAGTGTAAGCATAAGGAGAGTTAACAAGGAAGACATCTTAGTCATTCTGAACACACAACATCTTAAAGGGCTGCAGCATGTGACACTCTACTGTAGGGCTGAACGATTAAGTGCATTTTCAATATTATCGAGATGTGACAAAACAAGATTTTCTAATAGCAAAGGCTGCAATTACACTCTGGTCATATGACACCCAAGAGTAAAATAGTCTGCAGACGAAGCATCAACTTTGCACATTACGCTGTATCTTGACTTGTTGTTGTACAATGGCCTTAAGCTTGACATAAGCTGGCAATACAGAAACTTTAGTGTCACACAGGGAATGAAAGTAGCACCCGGTAACTTGGTGGTGGTGGGTGAAATCGTCGGGCCATCCGCCGCTTTGACGGACAGGAAAAATACACAACAGAAAGACACGTGTAGTAAAGTAAGCGTATTGTGGCGATCTGCGCCTGCGTCCGAAAGAGGCCCAGTCTGTCCGGAGTTACAGCCTTGTTACAGCCAGTGCACTGCTCAGCTGCATCGCAGGCTGCGGGGGAGGAGGGGGACTCCGGTGTTGTCGGAGAATTACTAACCTTGTCTATTAAACACGAGAGGCAACACTTGGTTTTATTTTCATTGGCCAGCTTTTGAATTGAACCTCAAACTGAGTATTTTTTGTTTGCTTACTGGGATAAAGAAAGATGGACTCCTAGGAGATTATAGCTGAGATAAGGATTCAATAATTGGTGGTTGAACTGTGGGTTTTGCATTGAGCGCTTACTGGATAACACACTGTGGTGAGTTAGTTGTTCTTGTGATCTGTAGGTAGGCCGACCTGATGATATTATATCATATTATTTAATGCCGTGACTTGACTCTCAAATGATCTTTCTCATATTATTAAAATTTGATATTTCTTCTACACAATTGCTCATAATAATAATTCATTTAATTCATGTATCACCTAATTTCATCATAACACAGGCCTGACTCACAAGAAAGAACAGTGTATGTTTAATCTAGCTAATATTGTGTCGGTCATACTATACACTGATTTACTGCTTGTCCATTTTGAATAATACAGAAGGTAAAGAGCTTAAGAATCAATCGCATATTAAATCGCAATAATGGTAAAAAAAAAATCACAATTAGATTATTTTCCAAAATCGTTCAGCCCTACTCTACAGTTTGTTTAACACACAGTAGCTGGTGAATCCGCATAATTTACATCGCATCTCACTCTTTTACCAGCCAATAAATCTACATGGACATGTGTGTCCATAGCCCTCTCACACCTGCGTGCTGATGCTGTCAGCATCACCTGGTCCTGGAGCAACACTGAGCTGGGACAGAAAACTGAGGCTCTGGAGACACTACAATGCAATTTAAGATTTATTAAGAAAGGTATGGAGCCTTTAAATTCTTCTTTATTTAAAATTTTTTCATTTTTAACCTTTATTTATTCAGGGGAGCTTCACTGAGAGGAAGCCTCTCTTATCCAGGAAGTCGATGATCACATTCACACCTGAAAGCTGCCCAGTACAACCACAGCCTGGTCTGCTGGCCACTAAGCAGCTCCACTGGAGCTGCTGGGGTTATAGGGCACCTCGGTGGTGGTACATGAGGGAGGGCAAGCACTGCTTGGCTTACCTTCCACACTCAGAACCTTGAACCTCCCGGTCACAAGCTCGCTTCTCTACCTTTGGGATCTAACCCAAATGATTATTAGCTACCTATTAAATTGTCTGAGTACAAAAATCCACTAGTCATGGCCAGAATGTACCAGCACCAGAACTGTACACAGTGTGACGTGAAGACAAGAGTAGTTTTATGTTGGGCATTTTGTGTCCAACCAGCGACCACTAAAATTACCTTTAGCAGTAACCGCATTCTCTGATTCTGATTGGCTGCAGCCCCCAACAGGCCCTCAGTATCCAGGGCAACCAGGCTGAGGGTGGGGTCATACGCGGCCCACACTCCCACCGTACAGGAGCTTGGGGACTTGGAGGTGTAGAACACGCTCTCACCGCCGAATAGGATGTGGTTGAGGGTGTGGGACTTGCCATCGCCCGTATTGCCAAAGATGGAGATGACCTTGACTCCTGCCACTTCCCCACAGCCGAGTCGCTCCACAAACTCAGACTCATCGCGGACCTGGAGGGAGAACACCAAGAGGAGAGTTGTTTGTGGACAGAGGATAGATTGCTGGGCTATCTTAACATGATTTCATTGGCTCCCCTGCTGACTTCATTGAATCAAGGAAAAACCTTATTGAATTTGTGTGAACAATTCATACTTTGGTGACAAGGAACTGAACTGGGTTATAAGTGTTTTATTATCTATGACTCTTAACATTCAGTTCAGGTAACCAACCTTTGAAATTAAATCTTCGTTAACAGGACAACAATGAGAGTGCACTCATCCCAGAATATGTGAAAAATAATAATTATGGCCTGCACTATGATCTGCTGCAACAACAGCGCGATGAGAGGCTGCCTCCTTGCGGGTCAGCTGTGCTTCATGACTCACCAGGGGTTTTCCCAGAGACAAACCCGTTTGCTGCTCTGCCTCTATCAGGTGTAGTTTATGTCTATTTTTTCGTTGAGGCCCTTGTAAGCAGGAAACATATATGTAGGCGAAGATGATGGATGTCACGGCTAAAAGCGACTTATTCGTACTCTAATAAATGGTGGAGAGAAGGAGAGACATCTGGCACACTTTGCTGAGTTAAAAACAACAAACCCTGCTTTAGCTCGGTGTTTTGTCGGCTAAACTGACTCATGTATCAACACTGCAACTGTAAGCAACAGATGGTTATTGGCCTTCACTACAATGTGTGTGGTCTTCCTCTTCTTAGCCTAGCAGCTACACGTTAGCAGCCGCTAGCTCAGTTGACGTTAGCTAACTTTACCTGCAGGTTTTCTTGTTCGTCCACCAGCAGGAAGCTCGAGACACCGTCTGGACGCTCCTCTGCCTTCACTGGACTGATCGATATACTCTCCATTTCTTTCATCAGTATTTCGGACATCGTTCTTTAATTACTTAAAGCGTGTGTGTGGCAACGCAAGGCAAAACGAAACTTCAACATGACTCCTGTTTGTCTGTCAATCACAACAACAGCGCGTGTACTGCTGACGCTGCGCGAGGGGGAGGAGCCACGGGGGCACGCAGGCAGTGACGTTGGACGCATTAGCAGTGCGTTTGGTCCAGCGTCTTGTCCGGTACATCAGCACCACCCTGTGGGCAAAGCGCAGAACAGCACAGGAGCTTTCATTCAACTAACTTCAGAAATAAGTGCGATAAGAAATCATAAATTTAGATGAGATCACAAATCTGCACTAGTGTAAAGTTTAGACGATTATGCGAACCAAACACAATACCAGTCAAGTTTGTTCAACTACCTGAAGCTGAAAAGGATGTTTTTTTGTTGTTTTTTTTTAAACAGCAACCAAATCATAATCACAGCAATACACATGGAATCAAAGTTTCCATTGAACTTGCAGAGTATGTTATACTGGAGCAGTGCTGCCATGTTAGAGCTGCTTGCTAATGTTCATTAAATATTTGTTAGCACAGATCTATAAATATCACATGTCACTGAATGGCTTCAGAGCGGCGCCACTGCTGCTAACATGACATGGAGAAAGAAATTCCAGCATTGCTGTTCTAACAGTCCTGGCTGAGCTCCATCCTTCCTTCCTTGCTTCCTTCCTTACCTTCAAGTATAATATTAATGTAGGGGACAGTTCAAACACCAATAGGCTAGTTGAATAACAATACCCTACAAGCATTCAGGCCTATATAAAATAATGATACAAGATCCAGGCAAGGAGGTATGCAAGCAGGGAGAGAGAGCAGATGGAAAGGAAGTGAAGAATTAATTAAGGAAGGGAGGAATAAAAGATGTAGGGGTGGAGAGGGTCCCAGCCTTTCTCCGGGCTCAACCATGAGAGACAAATGTCTGAAAGAATCAATTATAGGCCGACTCCCAACTCATCGCCCCTGATTAATGAATAATTAACGCTGTTCAGAGCAAGGCTACCTTGAAAACATAAGATTAACCAAGGGTCTATCAACAAGTCTAATGCAAGCCTTATGTAGACACAGTGTCTCTTAATGTGCCATCAAATAGGAGATAGTATAAACTTATTACTGAGGGTAATGGCATACAATTTAATATACTGTCCAACTTTGCTTTAGTAGATTAGAGTTGACCACCTTTATATGTTGACTGCATCTTTTAGGCAAATTGAGTAGTGCTTTAATGTTTTTTGTTCTTGTACCTGGTCTGTAGCCTACACACATATTCACCTGCTCCCCATTGGCATACATGCAAAGAAAAAAATAATGATGAATATCATTGTTTTTTGTTATTCTCTATAGTTCTTCCTATAATAGCCTACACAAACAAGTAAGGTAAATTACCTGGCCTATGGCTCATCAAATGTACATGCATATTCACTTGCTGTCTCTGCAAAAATGTATTGTTAGAATATGCATATGCAGCCAATATGCAATGCATATCATACAAGTTGCCACTTGTATGATATGATATAGTTTGGGGACTAGCCCGTGCAGATTCACATCCATCACCGCCAACCAGACAAGGCAACAGTGCGTAAGAGAAACTGGCATCCTCAGACTGACTGACAGTCCTGCAACCCAACCTTGACATAACTGTAGACGTTTTTTTTTTTTTTTTACATGAATTCGGAACTGGGGGATGGCTTTGCACTTACAAGTCCGAGGCGGGACTGTGGTCCACTTAAACCGCTATCCGCGCTGGTACTTGTAGTGCGCTCCTCCTCTGCATGTCTCATGTTGACATGCGTAAAAAACTACACTTCCCCAAAGCTGTCACAGAGCGCTCCCGCCTCTTATTGGCTGCTCGCTCCAGCCGCAGCCCCAGAGAATGAATGAAATTGAAATAGCTGCTACATTACATGTACAATACCGGGCTCTGCAGTGTTGCATTCTATCATACTATATCAAAATGGCCACAGCGGTACAGAACCCCCTCAAATCGTAAGTAGGCTACTACACATTTCCTAAGCGTTTGCGGTTTTTGTATTTGTGCATGCTGTCAGTGCAATTTCGGACCCTTAAATTCCCAGATATTTCTCAGCATGATTACCAATGTATGCAATGCATACAGCAGAGATAGAGATAATGTCAGCGGATGCGAACCCTAAAAAAAAGTTAAATTTGAAGCTGACGGGGGTTTCGGATTTTTTGGCATGAGGGGATTATTGTGCGCTCCGATGCAATTCATATAATTATTTCCCCGAGCCAACAGCAGCGTGTGTGCAGGGATATGGAGGAATGCTGGAGGTAGATTTGGGTGACCCGGTATGTCCCTTGCCAGCGTAGCCAGCCAAGATCACGGTCAAAGCCAGGCTGGAGTGGCAGGGAGCTTAGATGGTTTTACAGTACCTGTGTGCACATTTTTGGACAGAGAGGGGATAAACAGGTAGGCAGAATGAAGCTCACCGCTCGGGTTTTAGGCTGCAGTGTTACCTTTACTGCCGGACCTCTTGGAGATATTTTGGCTGAGGTAAATACGCCGGTGTAGCCTACGGCTTAAACTCCGGGACTTGCTTTCATCTTCAGCACCTATAATACCATCTAAATTGCAATCTGGCGCTTTACACTTAACGGACATTTATTCCCACTAATGGGTCTTTAATGGATGGATTTCCCGTTAAGTTTCTCCTGTATAGATCGCCTTTGTGCAGGTTTTTGGGGGGTCTTTTTGTTTTTCTGAGACTGCTTTCAGCGGAATGCAGACGCCTGCTGCCCGCTTGGGCTTCCGGCCAAAAAGGTGGCTGATGTGCGTCTGTCAGCGGGTACTTACAGGGTACCCCCCCCCCCCCCCCCCCCCGACCCAACACACAATAGCTCCAATATAAACATAAAACCGAGGAGTGTTTGAGCACACAAAAGGTCCAGGCTAGGCAAATTTCAAACAAAGAAAAGAGTCATAGACTTGTGTGCAAAAAGAGGGAAGCATATCGGATGCTACACAGGTTTCACCTGAGCAGGGATTTGGGATATTGACTGTCTGTCTGCCTCTCTGCCTGTCTGTCTGTCGGTTGTCAGCCTTTCTGAGATGCATGCAGACACAGGCGACATTTCATGCATTTCCATTAAGGACTGCCCTGTACGTGCCTGCTCTGAAGAGCACTTCACTGGAGAGAGGAAACTGGAATGGTACTGACTGGGAAACTGTGTGCAGCCCTGATTGACTGTGGTGCTATTTTAGTATTTTGGCCAAATGCATTTTATTCATACTACAGCATACACCCCAGTTATAGTGAAATAAAGATGTAAAATTAAGTTAAATGGGATCCAGTTATGTGAATGGACAGGTGGACTGGATGGAGGCTGTAATGTGGGACCTTTGAGCTCAGAGCTCCCTCTCCTCTCCTCCCCTCTCCTCCGCTTCCTCCTCTATGGGATGCTAATCCAGGCAGAGCCAAAGTGTACACAGATTGCTCCCAGAGGCCCTCACTGACACCATGTCAAGGGGATTAAATTGACAGATTTGCATGAAATATATATACAGATGTACCAGGACAGAGAGGGAGAGGAGTTTGAGGTAGCAGGAAGAGGATAAGGAAATAGGACAAGGAGTAGAAACTAAATGGTTAAAAACAGGCTCAGGGCCAGTAATTAATGAACTAGAGTCCAATTTTCAATGGTGGTCTTACATTGATTTTTAAGTGCTTAAAGTTAGACAAAAGAGGAAAAAGAAGACGGGAAAAAGCAGCGAAGTCGTCGCTGTCAGATCTAGACCTGCAGGGAAGCTGGCACACTGTTTCACAACAGCATGACTCTGATCTGCAGAAATAAAGCTGAATGTATTTATTACACAGGGCCACAGCAGTCAACGCTGCCTTTAACATGTCACCAACTGCATAAATGCCACCGCCACGCAGTGTGGGTTTAACTTACGTTCCAGTTACCACACTGCGATTGGCTTTTAAACTGCCCTGGTAATTAACATGTCTACAAACAAACTGTTTGAGGCATACACATTAGAGGCCTATCCAGTAAAATGGGCCAACCAACAAGCAAAATGTGGTTCAATGTCGACCCTAATAGGGTGGCTGGCTGTGTGCTGGAGACAATGCATGTTGTGTCCATAAATGTCCTTAAACTTTGTTGAATGTCAGCAGTTAATTAGAATTAATTCAGTGGATGTTAATTCTGTGTGAAGCATTTACAATCGTTGCCCGTTGCCCAGCCAAGTGTGGACTTGCAGATGCAGTGTTACAGACAGCTGATGTGTTTGTGCGGAAGTACAGGGTTCATTTGTGTGTGAAGGCAAATCAGTGGAGGAGAGCAGCTAGCCCCAATCTACTGGGCATTTCCCCACCAGCCCTCTCTCCGTCTATCTCTCAGATGGATTAGAGACTCGTTTAATCTCTGGTTCTCTCCTTCTCCTCTGCTTTCCTGTCCATCTCCCTCCCTCTTATTCCCTCTCTTTCCTCCTATCACCTCTGCTGCCCCGTCTTCCACGTTCCCTGCCTCCTCCTTCATCACTTTCTCCATCCATCACTCTTTTCGCCATCTCCCCTTTTGTTCAGCCATTTCCTTTCGGTCTCGGTCGCTCTTCTCTCTTCCATTTTCCTTCTTTTCGGCCTCAAACCATCTGAGCCCTCCAGGACGCTTACCCTCAACCCCCCACCCTCCACCGAGGTTCTCTACATTGTGAATCAAGGCATGTCACCACTTTAATATTCAGCAAAAAAAACACTGAAGGAAATTCTCCATGCAGTTTGGCAGATCCCTTTAAATCTTTTTGGATAGCTTATTCCTAGGAGTTCCTTTAGAGGGATTTACTAGATTTTGACTATCTACTGGCAGAACATGTTAATATTTTACTGTTTATCTTTGTGTTATGTTGGTTACAAAGAAGATATGAATATCCTACCTCCAAATGGTTCAGTTCTGATGTTACCTGCATATGAAGTAGATTGCAATTAAATTAAAGGTGTTTGAATTTGTCAAAATGGCAGCTGATGTGGCGTATATTTCAGGGATATTACTTCTTTGTGCTGGTTAGAGGGGGAGATGTAGATAATAGCGTGCAGTGGTACTGCCAGTGGTTGTGGCAGGGCCTATATAATATTATTTCTGCCCTGCCTGACTGAGCGGCGCTAAATGAGTTCCATGTAATAACCGGCTCTGTGTGCAAACAGCCCCACGTGATGGTTGAAACCACAGCCTGAGCATCCATTTCTAGATCTTTCTTCCTCTTTCAATCTCTCCCTTTCATTCCCTCACTCGCTCATTTGTGCGGTATCACCCGTGTGGATGGAGGCAAAGAAATACACAGCCACACATACACACTGTGGGAAACACACAGTTGCACTCTCTCATTCCCTTTCTTGCTCTCAGTTTTTTCTTCATTCGTATGGAGTGAGCCTGGGGTCTGATGTTTTTAAGGGTATTTCTTTTTTCGAGTTATTCCTTTCATCATCCCCTTATTTATACTTTCTATCTGTTTTACTTTTTTGAGAATACAGGATAGTGTGAGACTGAGAGGAAGAGAGAGACATAGATAAGTATTTTTAGCTCTGTGACCTATTTCTCCAGTGCTACCTAACTGACTGTCAGTCAGCTCCACTGCTTTGGGACCTCGCGTGACTTCCAGCCAGGAATTTTGGAATTTGTAGTTTTGTTTGGTTGCAACTTGCAGCCCAAATGCAAAATGTGTGGTGGGAGAAGGAGAGAGTAAATCAACCCAAAACTCTCCTCTTGTCCCCTCAGCATTATGTCTTCTCTCTTGTCATTCCCAATTTATATTATTCCCAGTGTCTGTGCGTGTCCAGTGGATCCCTATCAGGAGTTGTCGAGGGTGGAGTCAACACAAACCAATGGCTGCTTCCCTCTGCAGCACTTTAATAAGGATGCAGACTGGGGTGGGGGGCTAAACACAGACACACACACACACACACACACACACACACACACACACATGCACACACACACTTGGTGTGCACTCACACATGCACACCAAGATACAGAGGTAGGGAATCCATCGCCATAATAAGAGGCCAAGTGCAGTGGTGATAAATCTCACCTGAAGGAGCTGTTTGGAGGCAGATTGCCTTACCCTGATGTACTGCCCTCAATACACACTGCAGCTAGCTACGGGCTATTTACACCCACACATATAGACCAGGAATGCATGCACACACAAATACAAATAGTCAGCATGCATAAATAGGTATGCACTACTGTGAGCGTACATGCATATGTAGACAAAAACATGCAAACCCACACACAGGAAACAAGCACACAGAGAAGCCCATGATTCCCAGTTTTAAAGTG
>NC_060166.1:10836932-10838118 GCF_021292245.1 Micropterus dolomieu
TCTGTGTTTTCAGCATTTGGTAGGACCATAGTGGCTACAGGCCAGATTGCTGCAGCCCTTAGAGTTTCCGCCCTACCCAAAGGAAAATCCTCTGTGTTAACATGTAGCTGAGTTTTTCTTCCTTGTCTGCGTTTTAAGAAATTTTTAATTTTGAGAGATACCCTTACCCTTATTTGCTTTCTTGCTGAGAGTTAGATACAAAGCTTTATACCAATCTGATACCCGTTTGGTAAATATGAAGCTACAGCCAGGAGACTGTTAGCTTAGCACAAAGACTGGAAGCAATGGGAAACAGCTGGGTTCATACAAAAACAGATCCATTTTTTGGATGGATTAGTTCATTTGTGATCTTTAGAGGTGCTGATAGGCAGATTATTTTGTTACCTTTGTCAGAGTCAGGCTATTGTTTCCCCTATTTTGAGTCTTTGTGCTTAGCTAGCTAAGCTACCTGTCTACTGGTTGGAGCTTATTTACAGTACAAACACATTGATAACAGTTAGGGTTGGGCGATGTGTTCAAAATTGACATCGGACGATGTCTACAATGAAACATCGTGATGGACGATGTCATCAAGTGGGCAGCAGTCGTCTTATGTGCATGTGTTCTCGCACCAGACTTCACTCAGTAAAAAAAAATCGGTAGACTATTAACTTAAGTTACAAGTCGCGGTGGATATTTGACACAGGGACCAGGTAAAGCAGCATTGAACACACAGAGTGTAGATGTTGGTTTCATTGTTCACTGTCTGCTGCCGTGATACCGGATGACGACTTTTAGGCGACTGCTGAAGGAGAAAATACAGCAGAGGGGCTGAGGTCCGACACTTGGCTGTGCTCCATTGACTAATGCAAAAGGCTTCGTTTTCTAGCTTTCATTTGCCGTATTTTTCCAAGATATGGTCAAACACTGTTCCTGGGGCACTTGTAATAAATACAATCACTACTCAAAGAGGTTAAAAGGAGAAGTATGATTTATTCTCTTTCCAAAACCTAAAACAAATCCAGAAAAATGTAGGCTGTGGATTGTTCCTAGTGGGCGCACGGTGGTGCAGTGCTTAGCACTGTCGCCTCACAGCTAGAAGGACTGCGATGGACTGGCGACCTGCCACCCCCCCAACCCTGTACTCAGGATAAGCGGTCGACGATGGATGGGTGGATTGTTCCTAACTTAACAGCTACAACTGAAT
>NC_060166.1:10838218-10883804 GCF_021292245.1 Micropterus dolomieu
ACACACACACACACACACACACACACACACATACACACATTACATACTCCAGACATTTGTTCCCTTTCTTCATCTAATCTTGATTTGGTGTGTGCATGTCTGTGATCAGAAATTCATAATATTGTCTATATTGTCACAAAGGCACAGCTTTATTAAATTTTTGTCTATGTGCATGTATATTATTGTATGTTCTTTTTGCTATTCCCTGAGACTTTATGTTCATGAGCATGTATTTGGTTGCATATCTTGCTATGTGTATGTGTGTGAACTTACATGTGGTGTAAAGGTGTCCTTTGTGTTGTTTTTGTGCCCTTGCACAGTGCAGGCCTGTGTGATTGTCATTTCCGTCATGTCTCCCTGAACATTTTTGGTAGTCAGCTCCAGTTTGTTGGAGAGTTGGCACGACGCCAGTTCATTCCCAGAGCTGCTAGTGCTTGTGAGTCTGTGTGCATCCATTAGTGTAAAATGTAGCTAGAATAAACCTGAAATAGAAATAAATGTTGAAAATTTTATAAAAATAAAAAATCATTGGAACTGTAAAATTTGTTTTCCTGGTGAATGAGGCGTATATCCACAGATTGTGTATGTTTGTGCAGAGTCAGGTTTCGGCTTTCCTTCAATGGTTATGTGGTTTGATAATGGGCAGTTTCTGTGTGCCTCTCCCTGTGGTCTGTGTTTTCAGCATTTGGTAGGACCATAGTGGCTACAGGCCAGATTGCTGCAGCCCTTAGAGTTTCCGCCCTACCCAAAGGAAAATCCTCTGTGTTAACATGTAGCTGAGTTTTTCTTCCTTGTCTGCGTTTTAAGAAATTTTTAATTTTGAGAGATACCCTTACCCTTATTTGCTTTCTTGCTGAGAGTTAGATACAAAGCTTTATACCAATCTGATACCCGTTTGGTAAATATGAAGCTACAGCCAGGAGACTGTTAGCTTAGCACAAAGACTGGAAGCAATGGGAAACAGCTGGGTTCATACAAAAACAGATCCATTTTTTGGATGGATTAGTTCATTTGTGATCTTTAGAGGTGCTGATAGGCAGATTATTTTGTTACCTTTGTCAGAGTCAGGCTATTGTTTCCCCTATTTTGAGTCTTTGTGCTTAGCTAGCTAAGCTACCTGTCTACTGGTTGGAGCTTATTTACAGTACAAACACATTGATAACAATTAGGGTTGGGCGATGTGTTCAAAATTGACATCGGACGATGTCTACAATGAAACATCGTGATGGACGATGTCATCAAGTGGGCAGCAGTCGTCTTATGTGCATGTGTTCTCGCACCAGACTTCACTCAGTAAAAAAAAATCGGTAGACTATTAACTTAAGTTACAAGTCGCGGTGGATATTTGACACAGGGACCAGGTAAAGCAGCACTTTTAGGTGACTGCTGAAGGAGAAAATACAGCAGAGGGGCTGAGGTCCGACACTTGGCTGTGCTCCATTGACTAATGCAAAAGGCTTCGTTTTCTAGCTTTCATTTGCCGTATTTTTCCAAGATATGGTCAAACACTGTTCCTGGGGCACTTGTAATAAATACAATCACTACTCAAAGAGGTTAAAAGGAGAAGTATGATTTATTCTCTTTCCAAAACCTAAAACAAATCCAGAAAAATGTAGGCTGTGGATTGTTCCTAGTGGGCGCACGGTGGTGCAGTGCTTAGCACTGTCGCCTCACAGCTAGAAGGACTGCAATGGACTGGCGACCTGCCACCCCCCCAACCCTGTACTCAGGATAAGCGGTCGACGATGGATGGGTGGATTGTTCCTAACTTAACAGCTACAACTGAATGTAAGACGTTAATGATTTTAATAGTGAATAGAGACCTACCCAGCAGTACAAGAACAGTGTTGATCCTTAATATCGTTGTCCTCTTTCTCAATAGTCAGGTGATATGGTGGTTCACTTTTACTCCGTGATCGGTAGGCTTTAGCCTCTATCAGTATTTTTCACGTCAGTTTGAGTCTGTTTGACAGCCTGGATACAACCTTCAAATGCACAATGCAACTGCAAAACTGTCTGCTTATTTCTGAGATTGTTTTATCCAAAAATTAGACAATACTTCTCCGTGCAGTAATAAACAGTGGCAGCGCCGTGCTAAAAGTCAGTCAGGTCCGATTTGTTTGTCGGACGGCAACAGTAACTAAGTGGGGCGTGGCTTAACGAAGGGTCAATTCACCAGCATTTAGCAAATGCTTTATGTTGGCTATTGATGAAGTCAGCAGTTGTTGGTAATCTCAAATCCATCTTGTTACCCCCCTCTGTAACTTCATATGACTGTTTTTATTTTATTGTGAATTTTTTTTTAAAGCACTCTCTGTTTTCCACACGCTGGGTCTACGAGGGAGTAACAGGGTGCTGAATCAAGAATAGGTGTATTTCTTTGCTATCATGTTTACTATTTTACCTAGCAAGCTAGCCAGCACAATGAGAGATAGTTTTTGAGGAAATGTTTGCTGATTACATTCTTTCTGCTGTTGCCAACCCCTCATTGTAATTTTCGTGTCAAATATAAGCGCTGAAGATGATTATTCTTCAAAGTGAGGTTGAGAGTCTGATTTTCTCTGGTGGCTATTGAAGCAGAATTGGGGGTTTCACGGTGTAGAAAAATGTGTCTTCAGCTCTCCTTTAAACCATAGAGAACTTAAAAATAAAGATGTGTTATAAGTGAGCCACGACTTTTCACAGGTCATCCTGCTCTGTTACTGCAGTGAGTTCTCTTCTCTCTTTGTCCATCCGCTCTGTCTTACTTTTACTCCCTTTCTCCTCACCACTTCCCTGTCTTTCTTTATTCCTGCCTCTCCCTCTGTGGATGTAACTTCCTAGTTTCAGTTTTTTTCCTCTCACGCCCGTCTCATTCCCTCTTCCTTACTTTCTTCAAGTGTCTTCTCCCAACTTTCTCTTTGTGTATCTCCCCCTCAGCACTTGGAGTGCCTTAGCTCTTCTCCCATACGAGCCTCCAAACAGGCAAACAGTCATGCAGCTCTCCTATCGCAATATAATGAGATTGGGAGCACCCAAATTGAAAGAAGCCATTTTCTACAGCTGTCAACTTATTATCGAGGGGGGACCGACTTATTCCAGTACCTCTGAAGGCAGAGGAGGAGAGAGGGATGGAGGTGATGGAGGGATGGATGGGAGTGGGTTTGAAGTGAGGGGGGTACTGGGGGAGGAGGTGGATGAGGAGCTCAGGGGTGAGCTGTTTTACATTTTGAATGTTTTCTTTTTTCCCACTCAGTCTCTTTCTCTCTGGTATTTCAGTTTGGTCACTAGTGCAGCCTTGAAGTCCAAGCCTTTTATTCACCATGTTCCTCTTAATATTTTAAAAAGCAGCATGTAAGGCTCTCTGGACCTGTGTTTATTGAATACATGACACTGTTTGAGCCAGCCTGGTATCACCAAATGGCATATGAATAAAGATATCTCATTTTGCGTGTTTACATAATGCATTTTTTGCTTTTTGCATGTCATTTTACGCAATTTAATCAGCAGTAACTAATATAATGTGCAGAGATGGCCTGTCACTTTACGCGCCAATATCAAAGAGGAAAAAAAAAATCAGGTCATGTAATACAAAGTCTGTGTAAGGAGGTGGTTGAGGTGGATAAATGGGTTAAACAAACACGATCAAAGTCACAGAGCAAACTGTTCATCAACACTGACATACATAGGTTAACTTACCCCAACCATGATCCTTTCCTTAACCTAAACAAGTAGTTTTTGTGCCTAAACCGAACCAAACTGTGATGTTCCACCACATTAACCATGTGTTTATTATTGTTACCATGCTGACGAAGGTCACCTGATGAAGGTTACCTGACTTCGTCCTTCATGTTTCAAACTTATGAAATGTTCAAGTTGTTAAATGACACATGAAAAGCTTAAAATGCGTAAACATGACATGCTTTTAAACGCAATCCCATGATATCACATTGAGCACCCCTCAGTGTGTGTGACAAACCCTCTTCATGACAATTTATATGCAAACAGTAGGCATATTGTGTCCGAGGGAATGGTTGTCTTTCTCTTTTGGACAGACTTCTGCTGGTAGAAACTCTGATTTAAAATTCAAGCATTAAGGTGTTGCTTTTATCCACTTTTATCTGAAATGGGTTCGTCATTCGTTTATTGTAAACTACACGGAGGATCACTGGCACAGCACTAAAAGTGGAATGAGTTAAAGTTCTGGTGACGCACGTCCAACGTGGCCATAAAATACTGTAACGGTCATATGCACAGCCAATTGCAGGCACGGAGCTGTACAGAAATATATTCTTTTTAGCAGAAGGCAAGCAGCTCATTCCCTACGACATATTAACGGACATGAGCACAGCATGCCCCACATATTGACGCCTCAATCTCATCCTTTAAATGTCACACATCCAGCGATGGCCTGTGAGGTTGCAGAAATGGTTCAGGAGGTTTTGAAGATGCCATCCACAAGCTGTCAGACCTCACCAGCATCTGCCGGGTCTGATGAAAGCCTTACAGGCTAGGACATACTTTCTGTAGAGTTGAATTTGTCCTTATTTCCAACCAGGACAGTTGATATTACTTGACATCTTTCTTCATTTGTAAAATCAGATTTCATCCAGTTTAAGGACATTGAACTGTAAATAATACTCTTTTTGTTTGATTCTTTTCGACCCTAATTTTGCTTTAATTCTGCACAAAGATGATTTTCTGCTCTGTTTGTGCCTTTACAGTGTGTTGTATTGTGTTGTCAGCTTGGTACCTCAGCCAAGGAGGCTTTTAGTCCCGTGAAGTTTGTTTGCTTTTTGTCTGTTAATTAGCAGATATCTCAAAAAACATTTTACAGATTTCAGTAAAATTGGCAGAAATTTAGGCCTTGGGCCAAGAAGGAACTGATGAGATTTTGGTGCAGATAGCGTTGAGGTGTGATCATTTTTCTTTTTTCAAATTATGTTTTCAGGCATTTTAATGCCAGTTAAAACATTTTTTCTCCTGGATTCCTTGGATCAAACAAATCCATCAGCATAAGTTTGCAAGTTTGATAGCTTTTCAACAACAACAGACGTCATCCAGTCTTTACCAAATTTGGCACACAAAAAAAAAGTTTTTTGATTCACCATTTGCTTGTTTTCTGTCATTGTTTGCCAGATGGGTTTAGGGGTTAGGTGTAGCCTAACACATCAGAGTGTGTTTACAGGTCATGAGAAGTCTTACTGCAAATGTAAAAAAAGTTGCATAGTTGAAAGGCTTTTGTGGCTCCAGAGGGGAGCTGTGTGAAGTCTGATGAATTGCCTTAAGTGATGTCACTTGAGTCAGCATCGGTTGCGTCTGAAGACCATAACCGTTTGAAATATATCTGGGCGTGTGGCGTTAGAAAGAAGTAAGCTTACCAGACCTCGGAAGCCCGTTCCTCTGTAGGCGTAACACACACAAATCTTCGACCAAACTGACTATAGGCACCAGGTTTTGACAAGGAAGAAGAATGTGTGGAATAAAAAAGGCAATATCTCTGGCTCTGCTGCATCTGAAAAAAGTCCAATAGTGTTATAGGAGTGCATGGCTTTCAAAATATACTACTAATGCATAAACACATTGCGCAGTTGTCCCCATACTCTGAGTGTTCCTGCAAAATTAATCAAATAATTAATCAGTAACACCTTTAAGCAGTTGCACAGAACCAATCCAACACATTTTATTACCAGGGGCTGAACTGCACTGTTTTTGTGAGTTTTCTGTTGGCCCCCCACTGTAGCTTTCTATTTGTGTGTATTTGTAGCTGTGGTTTTGTGTATCTACCGTCTGTATAGCAGACGGAGTGACCTTGATGTCCGCACTCAGCAGGAAGACACTAGAGAGGAGTGATTAACAGGAGAGAGACAAAGAGAAGCGAGAGAAGTGCAAAGACAGATGAAAAGGAACAAAACAAAAAAGAAGTGTGGCGAGAGATGGGCAGAGTGTGAAAGTTAAATATGCAGCGGAAAAAATTAAAATGAAAACTTACATTACAAAAATAGAGTGAGAGAGTGAAGGAGAGATGTAAAAGAATGAAAAGTGGTGAAAGTAGGGTGGAGTAGAGGAGTGACTCACCACACATCTATTCTTCTTCTTCGTCTTCTCCCTACAGGCAATCTGGAGGTGCAGTCATCAAGAACAGGTAAGAGGGAGGGCGAGAGATGGGAGGGAGGAGGGGGGTGAGAGGAGGGAGGAACAAAGAGAAGAATATTACACTGAATGGTAATCAAACTCACACTTGTGCAGGTGAGAAGATACAGTGCGTACGTCGCCCTCACAGTGAAATATGTGTTATTGTACTGCGTGTGTGAGCGTGTGTGGTTTGAACAGTGTTGCCAGCTCATCTGCTGTGACCCAGGTTAATAGAACTGCATCTCCACGGCTCGCCTACACGCACACAAGCACACACACGCACGCACACACAACATAACTGCCCATGACTGTCCACACACTGCCCCTTTTGACTTACACACATGCACATACGCTCAGTTGTCTGCGCAGCTTGAAGTTTGCGGACACACACACACACACACACACACACACACATAAAAAACCAAAAACAAACTTGCCCTACACCTGTCCATGAAAGTCCACTTAAAGCCCTTCCTCTTTTGACTCACACACACATAACCACACACAAAATGCTGTGCTTTTGGCGTCCTGTTTCCCTGCTAATGTTGGACTGTTTTCCCACCTTGTCCTTCACCTTTGACCCCCACATGCCACCCTCCCTCTTTCTATTGTCCTTCCTCCTCCCCACTTTTCTTTCTCTCAGTCTTGGTGAAGAGTTCTATAAGGAGGCCATCGAACACTGTCGCAGCTACAATGCCCGTCTGTGCGCCGAGCGCTCCATGCGTCTCCCCTTCCTGGACTCCCAGACCGGTGTGGCCCAGAGCAACTGTTACATCTGGATGGAGAAGAACCACCGTGGACCAGGTGTGTGTCTCTCTTTGTGTAAGGTGTGTGTTTGATATACCTGGGCAGAATAAAGTGGCAAGTGGCTGGCTGAAGCGCAGGGAGCACTCCGGAGCACTCCTTCTTATTGCCGTGTGCGTTGTGTTTGCCAGATGTTTTCATTTTTCTCTCCAGTCATTAGTCTCGTGGCTTCCTTCCTTTCTCTGCTCTGCTTGTGTCTGTCTCTCTTTCCTTCCTCTCTCCTCTCCCTCATTTCCTCCTCCTCTTCTCTAGGCCTCCTACCTTTCAGAGCTCAACTTTTTTTGTAAACTTTCCCCAAAGGGTGTTTCCTCATCGCTTTCTCTTTCTCTGTAACATCAGTGTGTTTTGGCAGTGAATCAGACACCCCTGTAGGCAATGATACGCCGCTGGCACCAACTATTCTAGAGAGAATGTGTGTGTGTGTGTGTGTGTGTGTGTGTGCGCGCGTGTACTTGTGCATGAGTGTGTTTACGATATGAGTTTGTAGACTTTGCCTCGTGTCTGGCAGTGCAATTCTTGTGTTTGTTTGCTTGTTAGTTAGTTTTTAGTTAAAATTATATTTTTTGTGAATTTATCATTTGAAATTATAAAATATAATATATTAAACACATATTGTGTTTAAGATTGTTCTACATACATAAGTACATAAGATAAGATTTCTATTTGGCTAATTTCAGTAATTGTTTAATGGCTGATTATTCAACAAGTTATTTTAAAAACTTTATTATTAATAACACATTTTGGTTTGGTTGGGTTTGGAGACATAATCAGTTTAGACTAAAATATCTCAACAACTACTATATGGATCAAGATCAAATTTTGAACATAGACATTCATGTTCCCCAGAGGATAAACACTGATTTCTCCTATAGCGCCACCTGCAGGTTGACATTTGTAGCTCAGAGTGAAATATCTCGATACATTCATGTAGCTTCTGAAAATAACTTTAGTGATCTGATATCTGAAAATAACAAATGTCATTCCCCTTATCTTCTGCTGTACGTTGTATTTCGCTATTTGGCAAATGTTAGCATTCTATTAAAGTAAATTAAGATGTGTTAGCGTTTAGCCCAGTGCAGCCTCACAGAGCCACTAGTGGGTCTCTTGACTCTAAGTCAAGTTTAATGATGTAAAACACAAAAATAAGACAATGTAGACACACATAAGGCTAATATTCTAGCACGTGACACTGACTATCTATTTATGTTATGATCCCTTTTTGTTCCTACTAAAAAGTGTAGAAGAAGAGTTTTGTGTCACATCAAGTGTTATTGCTGTTTCTAGCCAGACATGCGGTCTGTAAATTGAGAAGAACGGCACATAAAGTTCCAACTTTGACAAAATCAACTTGTGGTATTACCGCAGTACAGTTTTTTTTTAGCAGAAAAAGGAGTGAACCAAGAGCTAAGGAACATAATTATTACCTGAAGTGATAGTTCGGTGTTACATTAGTAAGTCCTATAAATGAGCTGTGCGTTCCTCTGTGTTTCAGGTCATGCTCCAGGTCAGTTGTACACATATCCTGCTCGCTGCTGGCGCAAGAAAAGACGGCTAAACATCCTGGAGGACCCACGGCTTGTACCGATCGAGTTCAAGATTGGTAATTAAAGACCAATTTTAATAACTTTTACCACTGACAGAATTGTGAAATCAGTGTCGGTTTGAAAAATCATCTTCACTCCAAATTGCCTGGCAGGACCATATGTCTATAGCATATGCTATATATTCTGTATCAGCTTGTACAACTATCATTGAAGCTATATTATTTCATGAACACGTCCCCAAAATTCAGCCTGACATATCTGATGGATTGAATACTTTGAGAATTTAAAATAAAGCTCTTTAGGTTTGAGCAACGTTTGGCTGCACACCATGCTTGTGTAATAACTGGCTCACCAGCAGGTCAGTGGGTCAAGATGTATCCAGCAGAAAATATCACCACTTCCTCTTTCTTCAAACTTCGCAATAACTTTTACACTTAATGGCTCACGGCTCTGTTCACGGTTCTGTGTCATCACTGAGCTCTGTGTTAATATCAACATTGAAATAAAGTCTTATTTATGGTCATAGTTATTAGTTAATACCACAATAATTTGCATATTTTGCTAATTGACATTCTGGAGCAGGTAGGTTTCATGAAGAGAAAACACTTCCCACAAGCAACACACAATCATGTGATGTATGAGACAAATTGCAGATGATCAATTCAGCGTCTGTACATCGCAAAAGTCCTTGTGCTGTCATGAACCAGCCAAATTTTGTTTCCTCGGGGCATTGTCAGCTCAACTGAGCATGTCAGCATGACTGTGAGATCTCTGCTGTTTTCTGATTGTAATTGTCTCCTTCTCCAGACTACGAGGCCTCTCTAAAGAAAGAGGGGGGGATCCCAGACGGTCCTGTGTTGGAGTCGCTGCTCGCTGGGGAAACCCTGGACAAGAAGATAGAAACCAAGGAAGAAGAGCCAATGAGCGAGTGTCAGGTGAGACTCTTGTTTCCTTTTTCTTCCCTCTCTTGTTGTCTTTAGCACTTTGTTAATCTCTGTCTCTCTGTCCTTGTTGTTTCCTTCTTATGTCAGGCTGTATATCCCTTTTTTATTGGTCTATATTACCCTCTGTGTTTGTGTTTCTTTGTCTGTCTCTGCCTTTGTCTCTCTTGGAGCGTGTGTTTTGGCGGTGACACAGGCTCCCGTGGCTCTGACAACTCCCTCCTGGCACAGAGTGTGTGCATGCTTGTGATTGTATGTGATTGCACTGCAGCCGGTCTTGGTGTTTTACAGGGATTCGGCTCAGGTGTTTTACAGACCGACCTTGTGAACTATGTGAAAGACAATTGAGGGAAGCCGATCCACCTCTTTGCTCTTCAGCATCCTCAGCATGTTGCACTCAGTATCTTCTGAGCAAAAACTTAATGCTCATCTGGAGTATTTCACCAGTTAGAGGCAGCTGCTCTCGAATTCAGATGGACAGCTAATCAATCAGCAGTTGAGTGAATGGCCCTCACAGTGGCCTTTGAGAGCTAGAGTAATGTTTAGGGCTTCTAATCCAGGGCTTGGAGGCTCACCCAGGCAGGCATTACTTCAACACACTTTACTCTTCACCTTACTCCTATCTTGCTAAGACTGTTTATGACTAACATAGGTTAATTAATATAAGAGATTGTGTTATGCGTATTCTTTTTGCAACACTCAAAATCAGATTAATGTCTTCTAACGTAAAGCTGTTGTTTTCCTACACTAAGTACCAAAAAGCTAAACGCCTCTTGCCTGAAATGGGCTATTTTACACATGGAGTTTATTCATCATGAGGAGTGCTGTCTCATGAAAGAGACTATCAAGTTGCAATAGGATCCAGTGTTTTTGGAGCCAGGGACTATCTTTACTATTTTGGCCTTTGCTGTTTGATTCTTTATTTTTTTAAATGTACCTTTTCTGAATTAGGGTTGAATATCTGAATTCTGAATTCAGAGTTAGGGGATTCTCCTTGCAATTTAGTGTGGTGTAGGCTACCCCTTTAATTGAGAAAGTCGTAAATCGAATAGTTTATTGCAGCGAAATGATGACACAATTGGCTATTTTAGTGCTAATGATCCTGCTCTTACGGTTGTTTCCTGCACAGGGATTATGCAAACACTCTCAAAACCAGCAGGGAGACATGCAATTTTGTGATCTCCCATGGGCCTGTGCAGAACAGGGTGCAAGTACGTACACGCTGATATGGCTGAGGGGAAAGGAAAGAAAAGAGAAGAAAAGGTAAAAATGAATGTAACTGAGTAGTCTGACAGTCCATCTGTCTCTCGCTTGCTGTATCTCATCCATAGAAGCTGCTGGTCGGGGATTTCCCTCATGAACTGGAGGTGGACGAGATGGAGGAAGATGTCCCAAAGCGCAAGAACCGTACCAAAGCCCGTGTAAGATATCAATGACATTTTATAATTCATCTCATTTCATACTGAGCTAACAAGCCAAAAAGACATTGTTTGGCTGTTAGTCCATAGGAATGAAGCTAGGGAAGCCAAAGTCTGCAATGATGACCAAAATCTAGCTCAGAGTCAATCTGTGATGTGAAAGTGTCAGACACAGATTATGAGGAGTTCTGATTAGATTACACTATAAGGTTAGTGCCCATAAATTATTCTGATGTACAAAACTTATAGGGAATCTGCTGCATTTGTGCAACCCATACAAGCATAGTATAAGAGACCTCTGTTGCTATTGTCAAATGAATACTACAAGCATTAAATCAAAGCTTACAGGATATTTCAATATGTACATGGGGAAATTGTACTATTCAAATCTACAGAAATTTTACAGTTTTCTAATCCCTGGTCTGAGGTTATGATAGATTTATTCTATTTCATATACAGAGTTTGACTTTTACATATGGAATCAATTTGTGCTTTGTCTGTTTTCTTGAATCTGTAGTGGAATCTGATCTGAAAAACCAACAGCTTACGGAGAATACATCTTTGATTAGATAGCCCCCCCGACACACACACACACACACACACACACACACACACACACACACACACACACACACACACGCACACACACACACTTTTTGGGCATCCTATGAGAAGATAATCAAGTGTTAACAATGTATTCTGAAAGTCATCACACACACACATACACATGCTCACACACAGACTCCAGGGTTGCTAATTGGAGCTGTTGCTCCCCTGCTAGGTGTCATCAGCCCCCCTCCAGCTAGAAGTGGAGCTTTACACTGAGAGCAGATGATTAGAATGCAAACGTTTGTGCGTGTACATGTGTAGACACTTGAACTCACAAGTGAGGCGTGTGCTGTTACGCTCTTTTTATTGTGAATGTGTGTGGATACAGGACTTGTGTGACAAGTGTGGAAGTTCAAACTTTTTGTGTGCATGTGATATACATCTGTGCTTAGGCTTTCTGAGTTTGTCAGAAGTGTGTGTGTGTGTGGTCTCTGCAGGCTTACGGTGTCGGGGGCATGAGGAAGAGACAAGAGCCACCTGCCCTTGAAGATAGAGACAAACCTTACGTCTGTGACAGTAAGCAATGCAACTTTTATTTCTTTGTTCCTCTTTCTCCTTACTCTTTTATTCTTAACTTACACATACAGAAAACAATTTTTTACACTGTGTGTGTGTGTGTTGCAGTCTGTGGAAAACGCTATAAGAACCGTCCAGGGCTGAGTTACCATTACACTCACACACACTTGGCAGATGAAGAGGGAGAAGAAGACTCGGAGCGACACACACTACCCTTTCAGCGCAAGAACAACCACAAGCGTGAGTCTGGTGAATATTAAACTTACTTATAGCCATCCAGCTGTCCATCTTCATCCATCATTTACTTCATGTGGAGAGTTTTATGGGCCAGCTGATCCTGGGTCATTAGGTACAGAACAAACCTATAGTTTATGTTTAGCTCTGTCGTACCAACAATAATTAATAATCTGAATATTATCAAGAACTATTGATTGTATTGCAGTTCCCCCTGCAGCATTATAGATAGTTACAGTACTGACTGAGCCAAATCCAAAGTGTGCACTTGTGTGGTTGAAGGATATGATTTCTCTCAGTGGAGTACTGGGTTTAGCTGATTTCTTCAGCCCTCATTGATTCCCTTTTAAGCCTGACGCAGTGATGCAGGGCAAAACTGTGGAAGATCAAAATGGGTCACCGTGAATCCTCCGACTTGGCTTCTTGACCTGGGTTAAACAAAGGTCGGACATTAGCTTTGGTGAATAGGCTAAAAGTCTAAAAAAAGAGTTAGAAAATGTGGAGAAAACTGAAAACTTAATAAGGTAATGGCATAATGCAATTCTGTGTAATTCCATTGTTCTGCAGCAATGTGTTTATGCAGCTACAGTTGTAGATGGGCGCTTCTGTAATGTTAGTGACAACAAGGATTAAACTGTCACTGCATCAATCAGGGGTTCCACATGCATTAAGTAGTGCCTGTCTCAGCATTCAAAGTATTTTTACTGTGATTGTCACACTTTTGCTTGTTTGCTTGTTGTTTCCTGTCGAGAGCCAGTAAATGTGTAATAAGTCTACTGCAGGTTGCACATGACACCAATATTTGCATGGTTGCCGCAAGGCCAACTTAGCCAAAGGGTAATTTTACCTTTTCTTTTTCCAATGCAGCATTTAACCTTTCACTGTAGCCCAGGGCTAAAGTCACTGTCAGACCTCTTGTATTAAAGGTCAGACAATCAGAATGCAGAATCAGCTGCCAACAAGCACAGGGAATCATATAGATATTTGTCTTGATAAGAAGATGATGTAGAAGGACAAGTGATTGTGGCAAGCATGCTGTATGATGAAATGCTGACTTCACAATATAGAAAAAAGGATCAGCATTGATCCAACATTGATGAAAATGTAAAAGTCTATATCATTCCGGTGTTTCTATGAGTCATCACCTATCTGAGTTAATGTAATGTATCAGACAGTTTCAGTCAGCTCAATGAGGTAACAAAAAGCTCTTCAATCAACACTCGTCAGCTCTAAATAACTATCAGTGAACAAACACCAGTTATACACTCTTCTACTGTACCTTTCAATTTACATCACACACACAGTATGGCTGCAGCGATCAGCAGCTTAATGAGTATCCATTAATGCACTCATCCAGAATATCATGAGGTAGTAATGAAGACCCACTGTATTGTTTGCTAATGCCTCCAGCACTTCTTGCCAGACAGTGTATGTATGTAGATGGAGGTTTGGGTGTAGCATATTCCACTTTTATGCAGGAGACACACCTGCACTTTTCTGGCCTTTTTATTAAAGCAGCAGTAGGCAACAATTAAACACACAATTCAAAACCTTCCATGTCTCTCTCTGCTGCTCGTATCACTCTGCTAAACCCCTCCCACCAAACCCACAAGATGGTACGGCAGCAGAAGGTACCGGTTGCTCTCCGAAACCTCATCCCTCATAGGACTCGCCCTCCATGGCAAGAGCCTCACCAGGACACCAGTCCTGCTCGCCACAACTCGTCTTCTCAAAGAGCCAGGGCAGAGTGCTCCAGGCTTCAGAGGCAGCTGCAAAAATTGATATGAGCGCCATGGCATATATACTGAGCTCGAAGCTCTGTGTGTTCACACACGTGTTTTGCACTACACGCTGTTGTTGGCAAAGGAGGGATATGCAGTTCTTTCATTGTTGATGGTTGTTTCTCCGACATTGTACTTGCAAAGCTCCTCCTAAAGCCATGTTCTGAAATATTGAGCTTGAATAAGTGAGAGCATGCGCGAGGAAGGTAGCTGCGCAGTGTAAGCACGACACTGTGTTTGACACTGCGTTAGAGACTCCTCCTGGCTCTGATTGGTTGTTTTGATTCAGTGGTGGTAGATTCTTACAAATGGCATTAGGAGCATGAAGAGGAGGCAGAGACCTGATATTCTTTTCACAGATTATCTGTTATATGTACTACTGTCAGGATATAGTAACAGTTTCAGCAAATATGTAACATTTTAGGTTTACCTACTAAACCTCTAACTGTAACCTTGATCATTTCCAAGATCTTTTCACAATCTTCCCCCTGACATTAAACATTCAATAGCAGCTAAATAAAGTAAGAATTTGAAAAAACATTTGCATTGGATGTTAAAAAACCATGTTGTTAATTGTTATCCAGGATTTAGAAACAATTAAGATTCTCTGGCGATGAGTCCCCCCTCCCCTCCCCTTCCCGCAAGGTGCTTGAAGAGCGCTGTTGCCTTATGAAAGAAGAATACAATTTGCAAAGTTATCATACTATAGAAGTTAAACATTTTATTAATGATGGCTCCATTCCATTAGGAATCCAATAAAATGCTCAAATAAAACACCATATACTGTACCAACCATGTCTTGGCACTGCATGGGACAATATAATGGAATGTGGCCACTAAAAATGTTATTACTTACACCTGAATTTGACATGTTATAATGCCCATCATAAAAAAAGGTCTGACGTAAATCAGGCTCAGGGACATTAATTCACACTGAATATTGGTGTGGATTTCACCTTACACCACGTCATTCCCTGTGGGACTTTTGGCTTATATTTAATAAGATGAACTGCAAAAAGTAAGTATGAGAGTTATTGAGTTTTGGCAGACTTCCTGAAGCTTTAAAGGGGCCTGGTGAAAAACCTGGAGGGATGCAAGTTTGTATAGGCATTTAAACAGTAGAGCATGATTGTCCAAAGATCACTGGTGCAGTAAAAAGCATTGGTTTGTAGCGTACAGTATGTATAACAGTACTGCAGGTTGTAGGGATCCCAAGACTGCACTTAGTGCAGGTCTACAAAGGTTCTGCAAAATGTATCATGGGCACCATAAGGGAGCAATAAATGCCAGTGAACAACAAGGAAAGCAAAATATTTAGGTTTGAATCAGACCTCAAGCCTCCCCTCCTGTCAGCTGCAGCATCCACACTAACCAAATTGCTCAATGTCTTTGTTTCTTTACGGCAATTTATTTTCTCCCACAGGGCCAGTTTTCTATCAGTGTGTGGTTTTCGCTCTGTGTTGTCTTCTGTTAGCTTCTGAACGCTTCTTTTAAGGACAATAGCATGCATTTATCCTGCGAGAGATTGTGTTTTGGCCGCTAATCGTCAGTAAAATGGCTACAGTGGTTCATACTAAAAAACAAACAAACAAAAAATAAAAACAAGAGATATAGCTGTGGACATTTGAAAAGGGAGCGCAGACTATTCATCCACTGTCTTTGTTCCTCCCAGTCTTAAAACAAGCAATTTGCTCAGAATAGAATGCAGATAAACACACACATTCACATTATCTGTGAATGCTGCACTACAACAATGTCCACACTGAAGCTATGCTGCCTCTCAGTTAATTGGCAGTGTGTGTTTTTAAATTGGCCTGTCTGACAGAACAGACTGGCCCTGTATGTGTGTGTGTTTGTGTGTGTGAGGCCATGCTGCAGTCTTAGGTCTCTCCAGTGGAGGAGAGCAAGAGAGACAGCATTTGAATCGTTTAATATCCCCCATCACTCCCTCCCAAACAGTCAGTAATCGCACAAACACACACACACACACACACACACACACATACACAGACAGCCTCCGAAAATGCAATCTTCTCTGCTGAAATGAAAAAGGAAGCTTAGCCTTTTGGCTTGGTGTGTATGCACACATGCACAAGTGCACATGCATTTGCAAGGCTCTGTGAATGTGTTCATACGTGTGAGTGCATGTGCATTATTGTGTGTGTGTGTGTGTGTGCCATTATAGCTTTCCCCAATTTGCTGAGTGTCATGACTCCACCACCCTCCACTCTCCACCCTCCACCCTTTGGTATATTGCCACATATGTAATGATATTAATATGGCTCCCCCAAATGAGAGCAACCCTGCATGCATAATTAATGCTATATTCTGGCTCAAAAAGCTGTCTAGACGCTATAGTATGCTGCATCCACAACACAAGTGTGATCGGAAACTTATCACAAAAACTATGAAACTGTCTTTTCTGAACCTTATCAAGCTTAATTCTCTCTCCCTGTTTTTCCATCAGTGTGATAAATGAGAGATTATTCCACCAGGAGATGAGATTTTCCTTCCCTCTCCTTCTCTTCGTCCATCTTTCACCACTTTCCTCTTCTCCTTTCGCTCTCCATCCTCACTTAACCCTCCTCTCCCATCCTTCTCTGCCCCTCACTCCATTCTCTTCTCTCTTGTTTTGCTTCATCCATCATCCTGCTTTGGGTTTCCTTTTAATTTATTTCTTTGTTTTGTGTCTACACTCCCCCCTCCCCAAATCATTATCACCAGAAACAACCACCACTACTAAACCTCCCCATATATCTGGATCCCAACTGATATACTATTTACTCAATATAAGCAGCGCCATTAAAATTCATGACCGCACCACATACTATGTTTTTACTCTTCTTCTACTTATTTTCCTCAAGAAGATTGGAGGTGGAAGGGAAAGGAGGGAAGGAGGGAGGGAGGGAGGAAGGGAGAGTTGGATATGGCGTGGGGAGGGGGGGTGTCTTTTGGCGTTGATGTGATGGTGGGAGGGGTGGGTGGAAGAAGAAGAGGAAAAGGAGGCTGAGGAGAAGTGGATGAATAAGGGGGATGTTTACTTTAGAGGTTGGCCATGCAATGTCCACCTGAAAATTGGTTTTATGGGAAAGGGAGAGAGAGAGAGAGAGAGAGAGAGCAAGAGGGGGAGGGAGGGAGGAGGTAAATGAGAAAGAGAGAGCAAAATAATGAAATAGCAGGAATAAGATAAATAGATTGCAAGAAGGACACAAACTGAGAGGAACAACAACTGTGAATGAATGAGCGAAATAAGAGAAAGGCAGAGGGGAAGGGAGAGGGAGGATGGGGGGGGGAGGTAGTTGTCATTAAATCCCCCCTCTCAAATCAGGGCTGAGATTCAGATGCCACTTTATCTGGACGGACAGACGGTCCTACGGTGTCGAGCAGCAGGGACGCTTTGAGTGTGTGTGCCTGCATTTGTGTGTTTTAAAATGCACACAACATCCACACACGCATGTACGTTCCTGTGGCGTGTGTGTCTCTTTGTGTGTGTGTGTGTGTGTGAATGTGTTGTATGAGCAATCATGCCCAACTTTGAGTGTGTATGTGCGTGTATGTGTGTGCGTGTGTGACATGTAATTGAGCCCTTTGAAGGTCAGCGTCCCTCTGTTCCTAGTCACCATTGTTGGTTGTTGTTGTTTTTTTCTCTCTCCAGTTTTTTGCCTTGTGTCTCAAAATGGCCTCCCTGTCCTCCTCCCGCTGTCTGCAGACAGAGGAGTGAAGGACGAATTTTGATCGTCCAACATCAATATAAAACAACGCTGAGAACCTAAAATGGCCACTCCCCACTCCTTGTCTATTGTCACTCCACTGCCTCTGTTTTTTTTCTCTCTCTCTCTCTGCATCTATCTGTCTTTATCTTCTGCGTAACAGACGATTTGAAGTGTGCTAAGATTCCAGCTCTTGTGTTTAACTATTGCCATTGCCATTTATAGCAGTAACGCTGGGCAGATACAGATGTGTTTCTCTACTGAGAGTAGCCTCTGTCAATTCACTGGGTCTTGTAAGATGTTAGGTCTCTGCCTCTACTGCTGACTCTAAAACTTTCCAAACCTACAAATTCAAACTGTAGTTTCTGAGGAAAAAGTGGAATAATGCATTGCAGTTTGGTTTGTATTAAATATTAAGGTACCCTTTTATAAAATGCTGTTAAAGTTAAATAGATTTCTGACGATCACTTGCACTTTGCTCTCAAATGTAATGTCAAAAATCAATTATGAAGTATAGAGAATGCTAAATAGCCCCAAATGCAAAAGTTTAACGAGTCATGTTTTTAATGTCTTTTCAATGGGCCCCAGCAGCGTGTGCATGGTGTAATTGTATGTTAATGAGCATATGTGTGCCTTTATGGCCTATTATGAGTCTGTGTGTGCACAACAAAAGTAGGAAAGCTGGCTTTGTGTTTCACATTCAGAGAACAAACCCTCTGAATGTTTTGTTTTTCAGGCTTATTCTGTAGAGTAACACATTTTCATGTTGGATTTCCTGTCAATGCAAAATCAGATTGATTTAATGTTCATTCATGTAACATTTCTCCATCTTAACACAGCACCTGTGGAAATAGAGAGCATGCAGTGCTTTCTGGATGTCTTCTGAACTTTTCACGTACACCGGCATTCCTCCTCAGCTTTTGATTGGCTTATTGTTGCCGCTGCTGCACCGCGCAGGAAAGGAAGGGAGAATCGGCTGTTGCCTAGCAATCCGGTTGCCATAGATACCACCAGGGCTCCCTCCTAAAGAGTACACTGTTATGTACATTGAAAAGAGAGAGAGAGAGACGTTGGAAAGGGAGGGAGGAAGAGAGGAGAGGAATGGAAGAAGAAGTTGAAGTATAGGAGCGGAGAGAAGAAACGGAGGGGGCACAGAGGAGTTCATTAAGAGTAGCATAAAGAATGGGAAGCGAGAGAGAAAACAGACAAAGACAGAAGCAGAGCGAGAAGCACAGAGTTAGACAAAAAAATATCTCTTCATGATTCATCATATAGATTCCCCCAGACAGTTGGAGTGGTGAAGGCAGGGTAATATTGGAGTCTGCTTCATTTGGTATTCTGTCTTAACATGTGGTGCTGTGGCTTGCCGGCTGGTTGTTTTGCGGTTCCTCAGTTGTCTTGGCCATGTTTGGATAAGCCCCCACACCAACCACCAATCCCCCCCCCGCCATCCACCCACACCCACTATCCATCTCTATCTGTCTACTTGTTGTCTGTTTTACTGTCTGTTACTGTAAAACACAGCAAGGAGAGGAAGAAACAGAATCATACACGCCATATTCATGCATGATTTTTAGTATAATATACATGTCAATATGTGAACTGACATAATGAAATAGTGATTCAACTCATGAAAACTTTCCACATCCTAGTCAGACTACAGTGCCATTCTTGGGGGAAATCCTCTGGTGCACATAAATGATGCCTTTTACAAGGTCTGGTTTGTTGGGAATAAAATGCTTATTAGTTAGCACAAACAGCAATAGCCACTGTGAAACACAAAAAGGAAACTGCACCACACACAAAACCTCATTTCAGTGCAAAAATGCCTACTTGTCTTGTCTTGTTTGTAAATTCTCCCATTTTGCCCATGTTTTCTTTAAACCCGACTGGTCATTTTTGACATTTCCCCATGACAGTGCACGGCTGACACACAGTATAGTGGACCATGTAAGGTTGAGCACAATTCAAACAGGATTTCACAGTCACATTCCGAGCCGGCTTGCTCCCTGGAACAAAATAGGATTAATAATTTGCATTTTAACTCTTCATTGACAGGAACACAAGCACACACTGGCTAAGTGGCTCTTTTTAAGATTGTGCATGTGCACAAAGTATACACACACAAATAGGCACAGGCTGTGTGTTTGTGTATATGTGAGATTTCTTTACATGCATGATTTATGGAGCAGTTGGGGTGCGCGTGTGTGATTTATTGGCATGTGTGTTTATTTGCTAAATGTGCATGTATCTGCAGACTGCAGAGCCTGATGGACTGTGTGTGTGTGTGCGTGTGTGTGTGTGTGTGTGTGTGTGTGTGTGTATGTGTGTGTGTGTGTCTCTGTTCCTGCGGGTCAGTGTGATTACAAAGCATTCATAGATCAAGTTTTATTATGCACCAAAACTGCCTCTGTCCTCTTTACTTTGCAATGTCATCTCTGCACACAAGCTCACATTGCACACACGCACACAAATGCATGCATCCAGACCCACAATGCACTGGGAGTTACGCAACCTGCTGACTGGACATGAGCTAAAGTAGTACTTGTGTGTGTGTGTGTGTGTGCGTGTATGTATAACAGGGTGAGGGGTGGGGTAGGTTTGGAGGGTGCAGGGATGGAAAAGGAGCAGAAATGGGGGAATAATAGAGGAAGAACAGAGCATGGCACTGGTGCAGGCATTAGTGTGACAACAGATGGATTGCAGGAAAGAGTTCCAATTTCCTCTTTCAGAGTAAAGCAGAGAGAAAAAAAAATAGACAGAAAGACCAAATAAGGAAAGGGAACCGAAAAAATGAAGCACAATGAAGCGCAGAGGAGAGATCGAATCAGAGGCAGAGAGAGCAGCAGCAATAATGAGAACGCATGAAGGTGCGAAGAGGATGAGGGAGGAAGAGGATGGGAGACAGAGTGAGAGGAGGAAGATGGAGAGAGAGAGAGAGAGAGAGAAAAGAAGCCAGTGACTTTTCATCTGTGACTGTCGCTTTCCATCTGACTGCATCTCTGCCTCCTTGTCTGCATAAAAACCCTGAAGATGTCTCCTTGAGCATTTGGGCTTTTGTGTCTGTGTGGATGTACATGTATGTGCTTTTTATAGGTCCATTTCCGTTTATCCTTTTGTTTCTTCCTGAAATATGCACCATTTTTTTGACTGTAATTATGTTTGTGCATGTGTGTTCATGTGTACGTATGTGGCTGGACGAGGGTTACAGGGACTCTCCTTCATCACATTAAAGAGAGCAAGTGGGGGATGGGACTGAAACTGGACAGCAAAAGTTATTATGAAAAGGCTTGGTTGTAAATCTCTGAGTGTGTCTGCCGTGTGTGTGCACTCTACTGTATGTGTGTGGTTGTGAGTGTTTTATGTGTGTGTGTGTGTGTGTGTGTGTGTGTGTGTGTGTGCGTGCGCTTTCATTGTGTTTGTGTGCGTGCGCTTACTCCTGAGAGGCTCTCCTCATTAAGCAGCGAGGCGACAGGAGTGCAGAGTGTGTGTTTTCACACACCGCTGCTCCGATACAACGGGAGCCACTTTTTTTCGCCTCCCTTCCTTCTCTCCCCTTTGTGCTTCCTCATCTTTCTCCTTCTTCTCTTCTCTCTCTCTTTCTCTCTCTCTCTCTCTCTCCCCTGCTTCATCCGTTGTTGAAATCCTTCCCTGCCTCCTCCCTGTTCTCTTCTTCCTCCACCTTTGTACCTTCTCCTCCTCATACTCACCCCTTCCACCCATCTATAGCTGCAGTACTAGAGTATTTAGTAATTTTTACACTCTGAAAGTGAAAACATTCAATTGTCTCTTGATAATTCCTTTAAACCTCAGCCTTGATTGGCCAAGTTTTGTATTTTTGTGATGATGGTAGCCACGGCAACTTGTCAATGGCTGAGCTTACCTTTATGTGTATCTACGCAACAGAATAGAATATGAGTTCAAAGAAGCAAATTAAATCACCATAAACAGTTCAAGCAAATGTTACGCAAATATTTGATATGTTGTAATATATTATCGAGTCAAGGAGCAGACACAGAGCCAGAAAAAACGAGTGAGAAAATTTAAAAAGTGTGGTGGAAAAGAAAGTGAGAAAAGTCCACAGGTAGGCCTATTTGTTTGTTTGTGTGCGTGTGTGTATGTGTGTGTGTGCATGTAGGCAGAGGTAATTCCCTTTGGATGGAAGCACTAAGTTGATGAGTCTTCCACTATGGTCGGCCAGAGGATGAGATTATCGACCAGCCACAATTGGGCTGTGGTATTGATTCTAGGCCAGAGTCTGGGAGGGAGACGGAGGACGGCGAGGAGGAGGAGGTAGAGAAGTTAGACAGAAAGGGAGATGCCGGAGGAGCGAAATGAGGTACAATGCCAGGATGGTCAGGTCACGACTTCTTAATATTTTTGGTCCTGTGCACTCTCCTAGTGTAACTCTTTTTGTCTTGTTGCTTTTGCTGAATTACACACTCTAAGAAATGTTCTTCTTACCAGGTCGACTAAACTTCTTCAAATAATATAATTCAATGATTGCATGATTACAAATCAGGCAACAGTGCAAAGATTTGAAAATTCATGAGTTCATGAGCATTTCATTCATCTTTGGATGGTGAAACACAGAATAATCTGAAGAAGCGCAGAAAATGCAAAACATGACAACAAAATGATTTAAAGTTGTTTCTCCATTCTACTCTGCAAAAGTTTGCATTTTAGTTGTGCTTCTTTTAAGAATACATAAATAATACATAAAATAAATCAAATCGAATAAAGCGAGAAATGTTAGAATATACAATTATTTTGCTGAAAGTGAGAAGAGAGAGTTCAGTTGAACATGCAGCAGGGCAAGAGGCGGTTCAGGGAGCGAAATAACAACACAAGGTAACGAAGGAGCAGCACGAAAGAGGAAGGCAGAGAAAATGAGACTGGGGGAGAAAGAAATTATAAGCAGAGAGGGGGAAAGAATGAAGAAGGGTAGGTGTTGTGGGGGGAGGGGGGTGGTGGTGAGGAGGAGCATTTGAGGATTCATCTCTTGCTGGATAATTCCCAGGAGGATCTCTCTCCAACACTTGAAAGCTGTGAAGTGTGCGGTTCTGCTCATACTCCTCCTGGTAATTGGAAGAGGAGAGTAGTGTAGGGGGGTGGGGTGGCGCGGGTGGGTGTGGGGGTGGTGGGGGGGGGCGGGTGGAGGGGGTAGGGGGGGGGGGTTCAGGTAAAGGAGGGAGAAATGGAGGTAGGAAAAGAAAAGAGGAGAAGGGTGGCTGGAGTAGAAAAAAGATTTGGAGGTGGAGAGGAAAAGGAGGGACAGGAGGAGAGGTAAAAGTAACGAGGGGGTTAGGAGGAAGAGAAAGAGAAAAGAACCACCTGACCTGTGCCGTCTTTTTCATCAGTCTCTTTTTTTTTCAATCTGGTTTCTATCTCTTTTATTTTTGCTCATTAGCGTACTCCTCTTTATTGTCTCCCTCCATCCCTCCCTCCATCCTCCCTTTGCCGGTGATGGTGTGTCTGTGGTTGCAGGCGACTTCTTAAACATGGCCGGAGGCGTTTAATCATTGATGGAGGTTTTTTTCCCTCCACGCAGGCAGGCCAGCGGGCAGCCCCGACTCACTCACATGCGTCAGGACCTGCTGATTCACTCTCTGGGGCCTCCGAGCACGTGCACACGCACACACCCACACCCACACACACACACACACACACACACACACACACACACACACACAAACACACATAGACGCAGGCGCACATGTGCACACAGGAACAAATATAAAGGCAAACAGAGATGCACACACAGACAGAGATAAAATGTAGCCTGGATGTGTGTGTGTATGTGTGTTGCTATCCACATGTGTGCATGTCTAGCTTATCCCACCAGGGACTGTGAGGCCCAATCAGCAGCAGTGAGCCCAAGTAAAAGCAGTGAAGATAAAAGCAATTTATTTGACCAGAAGAAGAAGACAAAAATATGTTTGCTTTGGCTCCAGGGCTGCACACCACATACTGTATGTCTCTACAGCTTTATACATTCTTCTTCTAGACTCAGTAAACATCTGGCTGTGTTGTTCTTAAAAAAGTAAATACACTTATATACTGTATGCTCATCCAGTATCATTCTGCTCTTTATCCACTGTAATCTGTTCCCCGTTCATATGGAGCAGGGCTTCTTCACTCAGTTTGCACATAAGTTTCAATGATCTACTCTTTAGCCACACTTGCAGATAGGGATGGTAATATCTGTCAGGTCACCAGTTTGATCTAGACCGAAGTATCTCAACAACTATTGGATGGGTTGTCATGCAATTTGGTACATACGTCCCCTTCAGGATCAATTATAGCAACTTTATACTAACATTTAATCTACTGCCATAATCAGGTCGAAATTGCTATTACTTTTGGCTTGTGAGTACCTGCAAAACTGGTAGCATCAGCCTCAGCTGTACTTTGTTTGGTGCTAATTAGCAAATGTTAGCAAGCGAACAAGCTAAACTAACAGGATAAAAATGGTAAACCTACCCGTGCTGTGTGCAAAATTACTCACTCACTACTATAGTAAACCCTCAATAGTGGGCAGCAAATTCAGATTTGGTACATTTACTAATTATTCATCATTTTGTGTCATCACTGACCAGTGTAGAGCAGCCAGGCTGGGATTTTCATATCTATGAAATGTGGTGCATTGCAATACTGCGAGATAATTTGCACAATAGAAGGGAAAATGTAGAGCCCATAGCATGCACACTACTGTTTTTGCTCTATTGTGCATATTTTCACACATATATCACACATTTCAGTGAAATGTGCACTATATAGTGACCTCAAAGATTTGACTGTCTAAATTGCGTCATGAACATGCTAAACTAAGATGGTTACCATAAACATTACACCTGCTAAACATCATCATGTTAACATAGTGATTATGAGCATGTTAGCATACTGACACCAGCATTTAGCTAGCAACATTGCTGTGCCAAAGTGCAGGCTCACAGGATGCTAGCGTGATACTCTTAGACTATTTAAAATGATAGGGACTACTAGTTTGGAGAATTTAAAAAATATATTGGTAATAATGATGTATTTAGTTCATTTTGACCAATTTACATGTATAGTCTACTTACTACTACTACTACTACTACTAATAATAATGATAATGATAACAACAATCTTTCTCTGATGTACTTATGCAGAATCCAACATCATCATATCATTTCAGTGATATGATATGAAAGGTCACACTGATTTTTAATAAATGGGAAAAAATAGGCCAGGACATATCTGCCAACCCTCGCCAGCACACGCCTGAAGATGTACAGGTAAATTTCGTTTTTCTATAATGAAACTCTCATTATTTGAAAAAGCTGACACCGGCAAGATCTCATAATATGATCACTGGCAAAGGAAATTACAGAGAATATTGTGGATGGGGGCCATATGTGTTGAAAAACCAATATGTGAATTTCAGGGACTGTGAGCGTCTGTAGCCATGGTCAAGACAACCCACCCAGTTCAGTACATCCACCCTTCTTTTCATCTTACATACAGCACAGTAGATCTGTAGCTCTGAAAATCATTGAACATCCTGATAATGAGCATAAGTACATTTGATTATTATTTCTTTTGTTGGTTGGTCTATAGCTGATACAGTAGTCCCTCCATCTTGTTGTTGTGCACCAGCGGTAAAGTCCTATGCAGTTACATTCTGTCATTATAGACGACAGCCTCTTGCTTGTGGTTTGTGCTCAGCGCACTCCTGTTGAATTCTGCAGTAGCAGGTACAGCTTATCATTTCCCTCCCCTCTTCTGCTCTCTGTCTGTCTGTGTGTCTCTCATCCTGATCAGAGAGGGTTTTTTTATTATTATTTTATTTCTCGGGGGGATTAAAGCCAGACCCTGTGGAGTAGAAACCCAATCTCTCTCTCTCACTCCTCCTTCCCTTCTCACCCTCTTTTCCATCAAATTCACTCTCTACTCACCCCCTCCCCTTCTGGCCACACAAGACTCCACCCTGAAATGGATGGATTAATGACCTCTCTCTGCCTCTCATGTAAACAAACAAACAGTATCACCTGCAGCACATTCTGTCTGCATGTGCTTATTCTTTGTGCAGTATGAATGGCTTTCTGTGCGCGTGCCTATATGTATGTGCGAAAGAGTGTACCTGTGTTATCTACCCTGTCGTATTCACTATTGCACTGTCCTGCCTGGTGAGTCATTGCGGAGGACCCATCCAGTGCATTACATCTTGGAAAAGAAAGCACACATAAAGTCTGCAGTTGTTATGTGATTGCTTCCATTAAAGTGATTATGCAATCAACGGCAGTAAGTCAGGCAGGAGGTTGACAGGCAGTCAGACCAACAGTCAGTCAGACAGACAGGGGAGTGGTGTAGGCGTAGAATGCACACACACACGCGCACACACACACATTGATACACAGAACTCAGGCAGGGGGAATTTCTCTCTTGTTAATAATCATTATGAAACGGCTTCACGTGGAGCACTTGCCTTGCCGCACTCAGCGTGACAGCAGGTCTGTCCCGGCAGTCTCCCTATGCTCACACACTCACTTCTCCCGCCTTTCTTCAGTTCCTCCTCTTCTTCCACCTCCTCCACTCCTGACAATATTTACCAGACCGCAGGGGCTCCCAGCGGATGTTCCTCTCTATGCCTCCCTGTCTCCCCCCTCCCACTTCCTGGGTGAGCCGGGGTTTGGTGAGCCCCAGGCTCCAACACAGGCCTGCACCACTGCTTGTTTTTACCAAAGCAAACAGATGGAAATGGAGAGAGAGATAGGCAGAGCGTTGCAACCAGCTGGGATGGTGTGCGGTCTGGCACCGGGGACTTAGTTACAGATATCCTTTCTTTTTTGTTGTTTTATGCCTTGTTTTTTAACTTTAATCACTCTCTGTCGGTAAAATCCTCGATGATGTTTTCTTTTTGTCAGTACACCTTGGTGAGGGCTGTTCTGTTGATATAACTTGTACAACTGTTGCTTCTTCACTGTCTAGAGATTGATACAGCTCCTTCACTCCGGGGCAACATTTCAACACTGACTTATGAGTTTACACTCTTCATCCCCCTTGTCCAAGAGCCCAGGGAGAAAACTGAAGTCTCACTCTCCTTACCTGCCTCTCTTTTCTTTTCCTTCTCTCAGCCAAGAAAGCACCAGACGGCTCGGTGATCGCCAACGGCTATTGCGACTTCTGCCTCGGAGGCTCAAAGAAGACCGGCTGTCCTGAAGACCTTATCTCCTGTGCGGACTGTGGACGCTCAGGTAGGGCACCGCTGAAGGGGATGATTGGCAGGAGGAAGGCGGTCCTGTGTTGATGCACAATTTTAAAAAGTTTCATTTTTGAGTGTAGATTTCATATTTACTGCATAAATAATGCAAGTTTTGATTCCAGTTACACTTAAAATGGATCGACCATACCAGTGTTTTTTGTTTTAGCCCATCTACTGCAAATCCTGTACAGCATACTTAACCTTAACCATTTGTTGTAATGTTTTAGATTGTTGTGGTATTTCACACACCTGCCCAGGCAGCCATTGGTTTACTTTTTTTTTTTACTTCAACTTGAAAAAAATTGGAGACTTGAAACTGACCTTTTTAACTATGGTGGCCCTGAAGGACAAAATATAGTACATATATCTAAAATAAAGGTTATTGAAGGTTCTCCAAATAAAAATGCAAATACAAAAATATATACAAACAGATGTAGTTAAGTAACATTAATAATGCAAACTCACTAACGTTAGCTAACAAGGTAGTACTGCCTCACACTACCTGTTAATTTAACTTAACATCTATAAAGTTTAAATTGGCAATTACAGGTGATACTTTGGTGACTTATTGTCCTTAAAGGCCACCGTATAAAAATGAAATTCATGCCTGCTTTGATTTGTGTAAGTTATGTTATTGTAGTAGTTATAAGTGAAGGTTAATTGAAAAATTTGTGCTGACTTGCCATTCAGCAGTAACACAACTTAATACGTAATAAAATAAAAACGTACAAGGACTTCACTGTGATGTATTGCCTTTTTTAGTTATTGTCTGCAAATTGATTTTCCCGTGGAAAAGGAATAGCAGCCCTTGGCTGCTTGAAAGGTTTAAAAAATTTTTAAACAATATGCCATGCTTTGAAAAAAAAACAGTGGCACTAATGTAAAATGTTCTAAAATCTCATTCCTCAAACACACCTTTGTGAGGTGTAAGAGTGGCAGGAATTCAAATCCAATTTTAAACCTTATTTTGAAAGCATCGACACCCAAGAAGAAAGTGCTATTCTATAATATAATCAATTTCTCAGGAATGATAACACTTCAAACACAGTTAGGAACAGGATTTTGTATTTTGTAAAGTTTTGCATAATTCCAAGAATTTAAAATAAAAAACACATCACATTAAATACAATTTAAGATATTTGACATGTAGTTCCACTATATGCAATAAATATTATGATACATGCTCTGCAGTATATGCCAGAAGTGCATAATCACTCTTGTGAACTTATGTCTTGTCAAACTACTGTTTCCAAGGTCAGGAATGAACTTTAACACTCAATCTGGCACTTATTTTCATTGGATGTGGTCAGGTCAGTTGATCAAAATGTTGTCAAACAAACACATTGTTTGGCATTAAAATATGAATGGATTCAGTCAAATGTAATCTTGGTGTCACCTTCTTGTCTAGCCAAAAAACACAACATTAACAACTGCTGCACGCCTTTCAGTCCTGGCTTGTTGTACAACAACCGACTTTACAATTGTGATATTATAAAGCATTGTCTATTTCTTCTTTTTGAAACCGTGTCCAATGTGCCACAAGGGTCTTGGGATGAGTTTGTGAGAGAATGGTCTCCCTTAGTATGTATTTTGGTTGTAAATGGCCAACAGTAAATTTTATCAGAGTAGAGTTCAAGTATGATTTGTTTAATATGGTTGTATTATTTTTTCCCATAATAAATCCTTTTGTTTTGGTATGGGATGTGTTTGTATATTCTGGTTATATGTATACATGCAGAGATCGCAGTGTATATGGTGCAGAATTTGTGTATTTATTACTTGATTGCATGTACTGTGTATATATATATATATATATATTTCCCCACATGTTTCTCTTCATCTGAAAAATAATAAAAAAAAACAGAACTAAAAAGATGTACGTGATTTGTAGTGAATGGGCTACAGCATGCAAAACATTGGTATGGTCCTCTTCTTTATAACCACTCACATAGAAGACAAATGAAGGTCAGGAAATGAGGATGACATAACAATGCTTTTATCGTTGTGATCATGTAACAGCAACTACCAGGACAAACTATAATAATAGGGTAAGAGGAGAGATAGAATATATTTTAAAAGGCAGTGAAGCGAACTGCAGTGGCAAATGACAATTTATTTTTCTGTTACACCAGCAAAATGTTGTTTTATTGTCACATTTCTTGTAGTTATCAAGATCAAAAGAAAGCTTATGGGGACTAAATATTATATTTACCAAAATTCTTAAGGTAAATACAGGGAAAATGGTGTCCAAAAATTCTTTCAGCTATCTTAAGTAATGTACATCTGTACATCACATCAACACCACTGTTGAATTCCTCTTCAAATATAAATAAATCACCTGTATGAAGCAAACAAACTGATGGATAGAGTAGATGATGGAAGGCTGTCCTCAAAATACAGGCAGTGATGGTGAAAAACGTTGTGTGGGTGTGTGCTTGTGTGTGTGTGTGTGTGTGTGTGTGTGTGTGTGTGTGCGTGTGCACCCAGGCCACCCGTCCTGTCTGCAGTTCACAGTGAACATGACGGCTGCGGTGAGGACTTATCGCTGGCAGTGCATCGAGTGCAAGTCCTGCAGTCTGTGTGGCACCTCTGAGAACGACGTAGGATCTCACTTTAGACAACATGTTAACCCTAAACACATGTGGCTGCACACACACACACACACACACACACACACACACACACACACACACGCACGACTAATTGTACATATAGTACATAAAATTGTAAACCTTACAACATAATCCTTGGATTTAGGCAGAGCAAGTTTAGGCAATACTGATATTTATACTTTGAACAATGAGATCCAGGAGCTTCACTGGCTTGCTTACATACTTGAGAGCATGGTTTGATCCCTCTGGCTGAAGGATGACTTCTAACCACTGGGCAATACTGTTGTCCAGTTAGTCTCACTGGGCTGAAACAGATTTAAACTCATTTCAAAGATACACAGATGTCAAACTGCAGTTTTTTAAATTCCCGAAGTGTAAGCAGATATTTGTATTCACACAAACTGTAGTGCAGTTAACAAGTGCAGGTTATTTATATAATAAATAAAAGTCTACATGGTTAACAGTGTTAACCGAGGGATATGTATACCACACCTCGACCTCTTGCTTTATATTCACTATTCACTACTATACACAATAAATTAATGCTCTTGTGTCCACACCTTTTTATATCTGCTCCCACTTAAAAACATCTGTTTATGTAAATATTCTCCTCTGTTCCAGGACCAGCTGTTGTTCTGTGATGATTGTGACAGAGGCTACCACATGTACTGTCTGAGCCCTCCCATGTCTGAACCACCAGAGGGTATGTAGAACAATAAGAAGTGTACAATTATTATAACCAAGGGATGCTGCACACATGGAGTTCTCAAACATGTTCATATCAAGGACTACAGAGTATATGGTGAGACTGCACAGCCCAAGGAAACTTATCTGAGAACATTTTTGTTGTTTGTACAGATGTACCCCTGTCTGTACTGTAGGTAGAGAGACAGTCACAGTGAGGGGAGTGAAATATGTGGTCAAAACAGCCAGACTGTCCCTGCACTGACATTTAGGTAGTGAAAAAGACACAATAATTTAACCCATCATGTGCTGGAGAACCTCAGGACCCCTCGTGAATGTGCATCTCTTTGTAGGAACATCTAAATACACTATGGGCTGGAATGGTCCTGCTACTGTTGGCCACCCACACAGAAATGGAGCAGGTACATCTGTTCAAATTAAACTGTCATTTGAATACTACACATAAGATGGCGGCCTTAGGATGTTTGATGTTGTTGTCATGGAAATGAGTAGTAGAAAAGATAAGCTGTTTCCATGGCAAAAGTGTCACTTGGCTGAACATACAGTAGCAGTGCCACTTGTGTTCAACACTCACTAACAGTGTCATGCTCTGCCCACACATGAAACGCTTTTGATTTACAAGTAGCATTTTTAAAATTCAGCAGGAGTCAGTTATTTTAGGTTTACTCTGAAGGAGAGACCTGCCTGAGCTCTCGCATGGATGGTAAACATATATTTTTATACGTACTGTGCTGTGTAATACACCAGGGTGTATACATACACGTTGAAGAATAAAGGTTCACTTGCATTTTAACATCCATCTCAAGATGATGTTTAATTAATGTCACAAATCCCATGCTCAAATCCAAGACCAAACTCGTTGTCAAATCCCCTGCATCCGCAAACCACAGGCACAGCATGTGGTGTTTTAACATGGAGCTTTAATTTACAGCATTACTTAACGCTCTGTCTAAAATGAGAGATTAATCCACAAGGCTTTACAATAGCAGTGATTGAACTTCCGATGTGTGATGTGCTGTGTGTGTGTGTGTGTGTGTGTGTGTGTGTTTGTACAGGGAGCTGGAGCTGTCATCTGTGTCTGAGACAACTGAAGGAGAAGGCCTCAGCCTACATCACCCTCACTTAATCTGCGGAGCTGCGCCTCATACTCTCAGCCCTTCATCCTCTCCCAAACCACCTCTCCGTCACCCCTCTCTGTGCCTCAGCTGCCCCCCTCCTCCTCTGATCCATTTGCCGCCACTTCCTCTACAACTCGTCCCAGTGACCTTTGACACGACTGAGCACGCAGCACCCACAACGCTGCGCCCATTCTTGAACGTCTGTCCAGCGGCGAGCTAACCTCCGTCCTTTTGTGTCACTCACATTCCCTGATGTGCTTAACCTGAATACACATTCCCCCAGTTTCCTGCTCTGTCTCAACAGAGGAATTCATCAGCTGGCAAGACGTTTGCTAGTGAGAAACACACTCCAGCCTGCCAAGGGCACTTCAGAGGCATACTACTCCACAGGAACCCTCTTAAGGGCCCTTGGAAGAGCCCTAATGATCTTCAGCTGCAACTCAGTCAAGTAGTGAGTGAGAATTAATAAGATGGATAGGTGTTAGGCCGAGGACAGGGCCTGGAAGACCCTGGATAATCATGGAGCAGTATGTTTCAGTGTTAGCCAACTGTGAAATATACACCTAACCAAAATTTCATTTACTCCCTCTGTCCTTTACCGTGTACAGCAGAGCTGAGACGTTGAACTCTGCTCTGCTATTTGTCTGCAGGGCTCGCTTCCCTGTGCCGTTTCAAAGGGGAATGAATTGTACAGAATTCAGATCGATTCTCTATCTACACACTCTTGAAAACTCCCCTCACTGGCAAACAATGAGCATCTGGTCAGGAACTCAGACCATCTTTGACCTCTTTGTGTCCTCTCCCCATGCATGTGGTTTCCACAAACGAATGATGCATTTTGGGATTGACACTGAAGGTTTTAGTGTTCGGATGTGATCCTCGGATGAGAGGAGAGGTGGATTTTTCTCTAATCAGCTATCTCTGATCAAACAGTGTATTTAAAAATGACAATTTAGGCTTAGCATCTCTCACAAATCCTTTACCTGACCTTTATCCGCCCTTCACTTCTATGAAACAATGACTGTGAAGCCAGTGTGAGACTGAAACACTCCTGGTGCTTGGTGTGTATTATCTGTGTGTTAAGAATGTAGGATTGATGTGTGGACAATGCAGATCTTGTCTGGCCCATGCGGAGGCCGAAAAACTTCTTTTTTATGATTCTTCTTTTATTTTGTTTCATTTGCATGTTGTTATTTCAGTTGTTTTTAAAGACTTTTGATTGAAATTGAAAAGAAAGCACACTTAATTCGCAATAATGTGTTTGTGATATGAACTATTTTGGCCAAACTGGGTGTGTTTTAAACTGTGTGTGTGTGTGTGTGTGTGCCTGTGTGTCTGATTGCGCAAGTTTATCTGAGCACTACAATTACTGTAGCCAGCTCCATGTTAGGTGGTATCTGTGAGAGGATTTGAGTAGCACGAAGGTAATGTGAATGTAAGGAAGTCAGCATTTTCCACGCTCAGGAATTCTGACGGAGGTGGGATAAAGTCATTGTTTTGCAAAGTCTCAAGTCTTAAGTCAAGACCAACAAGTTAAGTTAAAGACATAGTTTGACATTTTGGGAAATAGATACAAAATATTAAGTGTAAAAAAAGTTATGGTTTTACAGGGGTTATGGGCTGGACGCTTTCTTGGCAGTAACTCCAGGAAGTCACTGTGCCCAGTCTGGCACATAATCCACTGTAAAATCACAAATTCTCACTTTCCCCTTTTCTTTATTATGGATTGACAAAAACAAACATGTTACATAACTAAAGCCATAATTGATAATGTTGTGAAGTAGCGTGGGATTGTGGGAGATGTTGTTTCCATTGTTAAACATCCGCCAGTGGCAATGAAAATCTATCTGACATGACTCAGGCAGAAATCAGCAACGAGGTAATGTATTAAAGTTTTATCCACATTACTTTTAGTCACATTCGCTGTTCTCCTGCCATTGACAGGTGACCAAATAAAACCTTGAATAAAAATACAGATTTATCTGGTTTGAACATAGTTGGAGTACACAACTAAACAAAACATATAACGTAGGTCTAGTTGTTTTTAGACATTTAAATGCAGAAATGTTACATGTTATACATTTAAAGCTAAGCTAAGTTAACCATCTCCTGACTGTAGCTTCATATTTGTTAGACAGCTATGAAAGTGGTATCAATTTTCTCAACTAACTCTCGTCAATACAGTGAATGAGTGTATTTCCCAAAATTTCAAATTATTCCTAAACATCAAGCCCATTTAATAATAGAGTTTTGAGTTTTTTTCTAAAGTTATTATTTTCATACCACATGTTTAAATCATTAAAGAGTAACTTTGGTATTTTTCAACCTGGATTTTCACATGTTTTGTGTCTATGTCTAATTGGGACCACTATTTTTTGTAATTGGTCCACTATTGAGTGAGCATGCTGCAGTTGGCAGCAGCGAAACAGGGCTGCAACTGACAGGCTCAGATTGTTATTACAAGTTTCTGACAACATTGTGAAAAGTATCCCTACAGAGATAGACCTTTAAAAAAAAAAAAATAAAATAGAGTAATATTGTTTTTGTTAACCTGAAACAGTTGCTGTATTGCTCTAAGTCAAAGCCACCATATTGACAGAAATATAAATTTTACCTCTCTTATCTACCTGAAGTCACACAATAACACAAACAAACTAACTGACTGAGGCAGCGGTAGATTGTATGGATCCTTTCCACAAAGTTGTCAGACACTAACAATCAGAGCCTGTCAGCAGCAAAAGCAAGCACTTGGAAGTACTTTGACGGACACAATTGCCCCTCAAGGATTAAGTTGCAGCCCTGTTTTGCTGCTGCTGAATGCAGTGCACTCGCTCAATACTGGACCACTTTCAGAAAATGTAGTTATTAGCAATTAGTCACATAGCCACAAAAACATGGGAAAATAAGGTTGGAAAATACCAAAGTTACCCTTCAACTACATAGTAACATCTGCATTTCATTTATTCCTAAACACCAAAGCTCTTAATGTGAGTATCAGTGTTTTCCCCTTTCTTCTCTCATAACTCTCTGATTTTACTACACAACATGTAGGAGAACAACTCTTGGATAAATATCACCACAACACACTGACTGTGTCTGAGGTAATTGATTTTATGTTTGCTAAGCTCTTTGTTACTAGCGTAATGCGATACTTCACCCAACATATGTCCTTTTAGGATCAAACACACTTTTCGTCTTGAACTGTGGCTTTTAACAGACATTAAACCACTCCTTAACTTAATCCACTTCCTCACTTTACATTTTGATCTAAACGCTCATAGTATCACCAAAGTATGGTAAGTACACTGCTTCTGTTTGAGACTCACTTACACACATGACACATTCTAAAGCATTAGCTTTAATAAAAAAAATGTTTTGTACTTTGTGACGGAACTAAAAAATAAGTGAGATCAAGCTGCATTAGTTTGCAAGCTTGCCAGCTCTGTTTCTCCCCACGTAAAACAAACTGTTTCTATCATCTTTGTGTCCTGCAAAACATGAGACCACCTGTTTTTGTGAAACATTGGTAAGAGAAGTTGTTGTTTAAAAAAATCTGCTATCTGCCAGTCTGCTCTGCACGTTAGAAGCCACTATAATAAATCAGCAGTTAAAGACCAAGCGGAAATGTTAAAGCTGAGTAATGGGATTAATCTAGACAGCCAGCCAGCATGTATTTCTGTGATCTTGCACTGAGAAAATTTTATTTTTTCTTTTAACCCAATGGACCATCATGTTATCCTCAACCAGTATAACTGGACTTCCCAAGGCAACTTTAATGGGCACATTACAAGATAAGTGAAGTGTAAGCACTGATTTAGGAGGATTTAAGAGGTTTTCAACATTTCTGAATTGTTTGTATAGAGAAGGCATCCAGCCAGTGATTTTGAGCTTTAAGCTTGGAGACAATAGCTGTAAATACAGTACTGAATTAAGGGCAACAAATTGCCATTTCATACAGTATTTCATATTCTTGTGTACATATCAAAGTATGAAACAGGTCAAATTCAGTTGGTTTTGGTTCAAGTGACCATCTTATTTTAATGCTGCATCACGTTCCTTAAAGGAAACTTGCAAGATCAGATGGCTTGTGGGAATGTACCTGAAATGTAATTGTGTTTGCCATCTGATACAGAAAGACTTTAGGTGCAAATACTGTGCTAACCCCCAATTCAATGTAACTCCACAGATGCATGAATGACACCTGAAATGTTTCTGATTTCATATTTTGATATTGTCAGTATTGCTTTTTTAAAATAATGATGAGAAGTAACCTTTAACTTATGTTCACTTCCTGTTTTTTTACCCCTTGTTTGGTTTTGTGATCTGTGTTTTTTCACATTTTGCACAGCGTGGCTGCATTTGCTCTCTAAGTGTGTTTATGCCTCTGTTTGTGTGTGTCTGTGTGTCTGTATGTGTGTGTATAACCACTTATGATTACTGGAAGGTCGGAGAAAAGCAAACCGAACCGATTATTCTGCAGACATTTTGTTCTCGGTGAAACCACTTGCATGGCACAGCACTGCTATGTTGTTGAGTACAGATTACAACAAAAGTGTACTTGAGTGTACACATTTCACACAAGGCAGTTGGCTAAAGAATATTTTTTATTCTACAATGTGTTAAGTCAGTGTTATATTTGCCAACAAAAGCAGTAGCAGCCAATTAAAAAAAGAGCCAATCAGAACTAACATCTGAATCTGAAGTGTGTTTGAGTGGAAAAAATATGATGATGTAATGAGTGTTGTGTGGCGAATGGACGATGATGATGATGTCGATGGTGACTGTTTATATTGAGAGCTTTCCTGGCACTTATTAGGAGAAGCATGGTGGAGTCAAACTGATTTGATTGTACTGTCTGGGGAGGGTGGGGCTTTTGGACGGGTGTCAGCGTGATTATTTAATGACACTTGAACCTTCCCTTTGTACAAATGGACAAACCAAGGTGGTGATGATGATGATGGTGGGGATGGTCAAACAAGTTGGTGCCATTTCACCCATCTCCCCACATTTTAGGCTGTTGGGGGCGGCTCAGTCAGAGGGTTGATGCTTTGGGCCACACTAGGCCTCTCTTGTAAATTGTCGTTCTGTGATCTTGCTTGCACTTCTTTTTTCATTTCCCAAAAATAAGAAACTAATTGTAAGTATGTATGTGTGTGTGTGTGTGTGTGTGTGTGTGTGTGTGTGTGTGTGTGTGTGTGTGTGCACTTTTTATTTTTAATCTTTTTTCAACGTGATTGTCTGTTGTAAACAACACTGGATAAAGATGAGTTTTTAATTTGTATTTTTTACCTTGTGAGGAAGATGAAATCTTCTTGGACATTTTTTAACCCCCCTCTCCCTCGCCCTTTCCTCCCTCTCTCGCTCTTTCTCTGTCTGGTACCTGGGAATGCTTTGAAATGTGGAATGTGACCGCATTGCTGTCATCACTGCAGTCAGTCATTCTCTGTGAATTCATCCGACTTTCTCAATTTACCCAGTTTTTTCACTCTACCCTCAGCTCATTTTTTTCCATTAAAAAGATGAGATTGAAAAATGACCTCTACCTTTGTGTTGTCATTGTGTGTATGTGTGTGTGTGTGGTTGTGTGTGTGTGCATTTATTTGCTCTACTTCCTCCAGAATAAATCACTGAATATTTGTGTGTTTTTGGACAGTAGCCTTGTCTGTCTGCTCATCTGGTTGTCTGTTGTTGCCAACCAGGCCAGCTTACTTGTCAGTTTAACATTTTTTTTCTCAGGTGGGGAGGTCTTTCTTGCCCACACAATTCTTCCCTCACATGCACTTATATTTGTGGGCTAGAAGCTGAGGCCAACGCCAACCATTTTTTCACTATGCAGATTACAATTATCAAAGCAGTATGTTCAAAGTCAGCAATCAAACCCTGAATAACGCATTATCATTTCCAATTTAAATACACTTTGTGGCTAAAACACATTCACTAAAACTCTTGTCTTTTTTGCAGCGCACTCCAAAAATGTCTAACCTTTTCATGTGTTTGAAAAAGGAACAAATTGGCTATGAATTGACTAAAGATTAAGGGACATCATTGTTTTGCTTCTTTAGCTGGCCTGAAAAACTGGAAACGGGGGACAAAAGAGCCTCATTGTCTGCAGTTGTTTTCGAACAACACTGCAGAAGAGAATACACTTTGCTATTCAGGGCAGGTACAGTTTTGCTGTTTGTGATGTATTCCTGGAGATGAGACATTCATCATAGCTGCTGTGTTGGCCAGACCTGGCTGAGCAACAGCAGCAGGGTGAAGTCAAGCTGATCAACAATTCCATTTCTTCCCATACCTGCTTCCTTCCAGAAGCCAGAAAAACAAAAAAAAAAACAAAACAGTGCACACTTGGTTCCTTGGGGGAATATAGGTATTTTTAACAATATGCTCCAAAAAAACTCCTCCATCCATCCTTTGGCAAAGCTCCAACCTTATCCAAAATCCTGCACAGCACCCCCAACCCCCGCCATCCTGTGCATACAGAAACCCACACACAAACTCCCGTGTGCCACACACACTCAGACATGTGCGCACACAAAGATGCACTTTCACACACATACTGTACAGAATACACATGCACACACAGCCTAGAGCCCCCATCTTCTTATGAGCTTCATTACTCTGACCCTAGTCTCCCTTTCATATCTCTGAGGATGTTTATGCTGTGTGTGTGTGTGTGTGTGTGTGTGTGTGTGTGTGTGTGTGTCTTCCACTCAATCCCCAATAGAATATGTGTATGTATATGTATTTAGGCCCAAAGTAAGCACACATGTGTTTATATGTGCGTGTGTTTGTGTACATGTGCGAAGATGTGTATACTATAAGTCAATGTGTGAATACTGTACTATGTGTATGTAGTGTGTGTGTGTGTGTATGTGTGTGTGTGTGTGTGCATGTGTGCATGTATGTGTATGACTTCCCAGCCAATTACCACATCTCCCAGACAGACTGAGACTGCCTAGGCACTGCCAGCCAATCAGAGAGGGGCTGCGCACTGCCGGGCCGGAGGTGGTTGCTATGGTAACCAGGAGGCCTGTTTGCATGGTGGCTGATGGAAGAGTGATGGATTACAGTAATGGGGTGGAGGGAGGGAAGGAGGGAGCAAGAAAGGGAAGGAGGGATCAAGAAAGAAGGAGGGAGGTATAGGAAGAGTTGAGGATCGGAGGAAGAGGAAGACAGAAGGAGAGAGAAAGAGAAAAAAAACAGGGAAATGGGGAGGAGGGGAGGAGGGAAGGGAGGGACAAGAGGAGGTGAGGAGGAGGAGGGACGGAGACAGACTCATACATAAAGATATTGGAAATGTATGAATGCATCTGAAATGAAGCGACTTAAAAAGATGAAAAAAAGAATGAGAGAAAATGATAAAGGGAGAGTGGGGGAGGAGTGGAGGGGGAGAAGATATTGGGAAATGGGGTTGGGGTGGGGGGTGGAGACGGACTCTGTAGTGTGTGATTGAATTCCTCTCTTTGCCTCTTCTGTCTGGGCTGAGATGTGTGTCTGGCCATCTGTCCTTGGAGCAGACAGAGAGGTAAGTGTGTGGAAAGATGCAGCCTCACCTTTTTGCCTCCTCAGCAGTACTGCAGTCAGACTGTACTTCAGTGTTTCCACTACAGTCTGCTCCAACTAAAACTTTAACATGAAGATAATACGATAAGATTGGCATTTGTCATTTGTAATCTTAAAACTGTGCATGTTTTCAAATCAAATGCCACCTGATAAATTTAGCTGTGTTGATGTGAAAACAAACCAGTGTTAACACAACTACAGGTGCCTTTCCATACTTGTATTTCGTTGACATTGGCTTTATTTCTCCATCTTTTTGGTCCCACATACCCCATGGCTGTATGTGTAAAAATAATAATGATGGAAGACTATTTTTTTTAACCTTCACATTTTTTTGAATTTTTTTTATTCTTACCTAATTTAAATTAGAATATGAAGAAAAGTATTGATGTGGTAACACTTCACTTTGCAACAAACTGGGCTTGCACATCTGATGAAGGTGACAAAATAGATAAATGATCACATTGTTTTCACACCAAATAAGGAATTATTTCATTTTTTATGTTATATAAAGAAATATACATTTCTTTTGCTTGCAGAAGAGGCATGGAAATGTACATTTTGTTGCCTGACATATGACTTATAGAGGTCAAACAATGTGTTATAAAACTCCCATAACAGAAATCCAAGACTCACTATATTTGGGATTTGGGAGGGTAGTATTCTGTAAAAAGTACTGTCAACAAAAGCTACAGATATATTGTATGCATATGTATGAAAATCTATTATATTAAACAAGGTTTTACAGCCAAGGTCTCTGAGACCCCAAACACATCACTTTCTGTAACTGACTTCTGAAACACATAATCAGTTCAAAACAATATTTCTAAGCACTTCTTATTAAATTAGCAAAAGAACCCCAAACTGAACATTAGGGTTAATTTAAATAACAAATTAAGCTTTAATGCTTTTGTCCTCGTTCAGCAATAAATTAAAATGCTAAACATCACCCAATAACAATAATCTTCATTATACACATTGGATCCATTTAAGCAGAGAGCCCAAATAACAATCAAATTGGTTGATTAAGTCTAACTAGCTAATCAATCAAGTGACCAGGATCAATTTAAAGCAAAGCATGTGGTTTCCTGGACCACAACAGGCTTGTCTCGAAAGGTGAGTTCAGAATATTGCTCATGAGTGCCAATTAACAATCTTTAAATAGTCTATAGTCACTCACACAAGCAGTTCTCCTGTTGAGCCACACCGACTTCCATCTCATAGAAAGACGGCGACCAAGGATGCTTTTGAGTCAAGGATTAGACTTAATCTGTGTCTGGGGAACCCAGCTCCCTGTGATCTTTTTAAGCGACAAAGCACTATTCATGTCAATTTAAGATGCAGTCCACTCAAATTAACTCTTGGGCCAAATCAAAAACATAAAAAACGTAACTGAAATCCATCATAGAGGCGGTTCAATACATTCTCTTGTCATTCAGAGTGTCACCTTTAATGATTATCTGCTACAATCCTCACTTTGAAGGTGTTTCGTGGCTTTGAAGCCATCTATTGAGACAAAACTGTAATTGACTTGTTTTGAGTGTTGATAACTAAGCCTATCAATGATTGGATCATCAGTTTGCCGAATGAGTATTTTGCAGGTAGATGAACACTTGAATATTCTGCAATGCAATAGTGTTCAAAAGAAGAAACAGACTTCAAAGATGAACTTGAAATCACAATTCAACACTGCAACCTAGAGGCAGACTTCAGCAACAACATCTGTCTCATTCACAACACAAATACAAGTAATACCTACTTTACCTGTGCAACATTGGTTAGATCAATCAGATACAAGGAGAGACAAATCCATGATTCACTTTGACAAGATAATCTAAATAAATTAAGAAATATTTAAAAGCCCAGTGCAATTGCAGGACAAAAATATGCTATACAAAAATAAAAAATGCAATGCTCATTTTTTCCTATAGTCTTATAAATCAAATGCTTTGGGTTCTATCCCATTTTTTGACCTGAGTACTTTGGTTGCTGTATCTTCCCTCTCTGGGTGTTTATACTACTTACATCTGAACTTAGATAGCCAGCAAAATAGTATGGATCATTAATGGCTATGTTAATTTGTTTCCTTTAATAATAGGGCAATTACCCTGAGCAAACACGCGGTTACAACATTGCATACTGCCGTTTACTGTCTTGCAGTCATGTACTGTGAGATTTACACTGTTTGGTTTATGTGAAAAATGAACGTCAGCAGAGTAATGGGAAAATACAAGGCTGATTAAATAAAGCCTCACTCTCTTTATCTTATCCCTAATGTCCTCTGTGTTTTCTCTGGCACCCCCAGCCTCTGTCGTTTTATTCCAGTTCAACATTATTCAACCTTCAGTGGGACACTTTTTATCTTCAAAGATTTTAAGCACTGACTGTCAATAACTTTATAAATTATGTTTAAAAAATTATTGATGCCTGTAGGGAAACCCATTGTCAGATTAACCTATTTTGAGTATTTAGGTTCAGTCACAGTGTAAAATCCATAAACTAGCTCCAATTATATGTGGCTTCTAATTTTGGGAGCATACTTTGCAAATTCAGGCAGAACCAGGCAACAGTAGTAACCGCATTTACTGTGTCATGGTGGTCATGTCTCAATGGCTTTTCTTTATATTACAAGTGTTGCTGGAGTTATGAAGATGTTGAAGTTGAATATCTTAATAGGCCCCCCAAAAAACAGATATATTCACAAACAGTAATTATCTGGACATGGACATTGTAGTTCTAAATGTGGGGCTTGTATGTAACATAATTTGGATTAGCTGTCCACAACATGTGTCATCTAGTTGTTAACATGTCCGTGTGGAAAAGAATATGTAAGAAAAACATCAAGAGAATCAGTGGCAGAGGAAGTATTCAGATCTTTTATGCGTACTCCAAAGTACTCCATTACAAGTAAACGTCCCCCTTTGAAAATATTGCTTCAGTAAAAGTATCAAAGGGAAAAATTACTCATTGCAAAATGGCCCCTGTGACTGTTAACCTATTATTATATCATTAGATTATTATTAGTCATCTTGTAAGCAGTATTTTACTGATTGGTTGAGGTAGAGCTAGTTGTTAGCTATTTTGTGTAGTGCTGCAAGATTGTTTGGTTTGGTTTGTAAAAATTCTGAAAATAGCAAGAAATGGCATTACAATTACCCAAATCCCAAAGTGACACCTTTACGATGTTTGTTTTGAGAAGCTGGAAACATGAAATGTATTATTTTTAAATGACTTAAATTATTTATATAAACATAAATGGATCCCCCTCTCACCCCTTGTGGTGTGGTATCTGTCATCCTCAAACTGGGGTCCTCTACCAGAGGCCTGGGAGTTTGAGGGTTCTGTGTAGTATCTTAGCTGTTAGAACTAGGACTGCACTCTTCTGGACAGAGACAAAAGTTGTACCTGGAATCTGCTGGTGCCACTCTCCCAGTCTGGGGGTCACAGCGCTCAATGCTCCAAATACCACAGGCACCACAGTTGCTTTTTCAAGACATTTCTATCCATCCATCCATCGCCAACCGCTTATCCTGCGTACAGGGTCGCGGGGGGCTGGAGCCAATCCCAGCTGACATCGGGCGAAAGGCGGGGTACACCCTGGACTTAATCTGTGAAGTAACTAACTAAATGTAGTGGAGTAAGTACCTCCAGTGTGTACTTGAGTATTTGTACTTGGTTACATTACACCAATGAAGAGAACTCAAATACAGAATGGCAGAACATAATACGATTAAAAAATCCAGTTGCAGCACATTTCATTGAAAAAAATGAATCAGTCTCTATTCTTACATACAGAAATTGAAATGCTACCTCTGTCAAATAAAGGTTTCAAGTTAGAGAGGTTTCTCTATAAGATGGAGGTGTTTGATTTTTTAATTAAAATGTTACACTTGAAATCATTTTTGTCCACATTTGTTCTCAAAGAAGATAATTTTCTGAGGAACAATGGGAAATTTAGTTAAAGGATGGATTTGTTAAGGTCAACCTGACAGAGTTTGAAATTAGTAGGGTTATCTGTGAATATCAAGAGATTTAATTATATTGTGTGTTTTTTTTAATAAGGTTGAAACTGTACAAAATTTGGTGTTTTGTATTGAAAAAGTTTGACATTCAGTCTTTTAATTAATTGACGACTTAAAATGAAAGCTTGTATTTGATAAAGAATATTTTGAAAAGTTGGTTTCAAAAAACGACCTCAGACACCATCCTGATGAAGGCATGATAGCCGAAAACATTTTGGGAAGACTCCATAAGAGCAAGCAAGCTGATGTGCTGATGTATCCTCAGCTACCAGGAATACTGATGAACCTGATCTCATGGCCTCTCTGGGCACATGGGATAAGTTAAACAACTCATTCAGGAGTTAATTTAGAGTAGTTTTGTGTTAAGTGATTGTAAGTTAGAAAGCTGGGAGGAGTCCACATGTGAGGTTCGTGCATAGCCTGTACTGTGATCGTGGGAAAAACCACACTTGAACACATATCTTGTTGTTACCTAACCAAAGCTGACTACAAGAGAACGTGAGTAAATCTGCCAAATGCACATGTTGTAAATATTCCAGGAGGTGATCTTCATATCAAATAACAGGAATGAACATCAGAGTTGTTTGTGGTATTGTGGTAGAACCCATTACAGTAATAATGACTCAATGAGTTAATGCAGTGACTAGGCAAGTGCAGTGAAACACCCATTTAGCAATAAATGTCTCATTCCACCATCACCATACAGCTGTAACTTCCTGGATGACCTGCAATTTTCTGATGTTAAACTCAGACAAAACTGAAGTTATTGTACTTGGCTCCCAAATCCCAAGATATAGTTACTCTAGATGGCATTGCCCTGGCACTCCAGTCTCACTGTAAGGAATCTCAGAGTTATCTTTGATTCAGACATGTCCTTTAATTCCCACATTTAAAAAAAACTTCCAGGCAGTATTGCAAAAATCAGGCTCACCTTGTCTCAAAATGATGTGGAAAAAGTAATCCATGCATTTGTTACTTTTAGGCCGGATTATTGCAATTCTTTCTTATCAAGCCATCAGCCAGTGCCTTCAGCTATCAGGCTCCTCTCCTGTGTAATCAGGTCCCAGTTTGGGTTTGGGTGCTAGAAACTATCTCCACATTTAAGAATAGGCTTAAGGCATTCCTCTTTGATAAAGCTTATAGTTAGGGCAACTGAAAACTGAGTCAAAGGGGAAGGGAACAGATAAGGAACTACTTAATACTTTTCATGTGGAAATGGGATGAGTTCAAACTCTTTGTACCCGAATCTATGGAATTTATGATGCTATAGGCCTAGACTGCTAGGAAACTTCCTGAGTCTAGGTTCTGCTCGAGGTTCCTTTCCACCAAGCGCTCACTCATGTTGGGAATTGGGTCACTGCAAATTATATTACAAAGAGTGTGGTCTGCTCTATGAAGCGTGCAATGAGATAACTTTTGTTATGAGCTGGTGCTATATAAATAAATACACTGAGTCGAACTGTCTGACTTGCAGTAACTTTGTAAAATGATCTCGTCCAAAGAATAAGACAGTAGCTAAAAATAGACATTTACTCATTACATTACATTTACTCATTTGGCAGACGCTTTTATCCAAAGTGACTTACATTTGAGAAACAACATACACCCAAACATAGCTTATATAGGACATGTTTAGGTATCTGTTAAATACCATATAAGGGTTTGAGTCTGCAAACTAAGGCACCAATCCATATAAGGGCACAGTTCTATAGGATTTGTGTAGGCATCTGTTAGACACCATATAAGGGTCTGAGTCTCCACATAACCACTGACCTCTGCTCTCCCCTTAAAAGGTCACTAATCCTCTATCCAGCTGCTACAGTGCTATGTTAAACTGTTATGCGTCAAATGCACATATGTTATACACCACGCAAGCATCAACAAAGCATCAAATACAGCACGAGATCTACAACTGACAACACACCAGTAAGAGCAGCACTATCCACCATCATCCCTGTCCCCAAGAAACCAAGGACCACTGGACTAAACGACTACAGACCCGTCGCCCTGACCTCTGTGGTTATGAAGTCCTTTGAACGCCTTGTGCTGTCCCACCTAAAATCCATCTCCTTGACCCCCTGCAGTTCGCCTACAGAGCCAACAGGTCTGTAGATGATGCAGTAAACATGGCCCTTCATTACATCCATCAGCACCTGGACTCCCCGGGAACTTACGCCAGGATCCTGTTTGTGGATTTCAGCTCTGCTTTTAACACCATTATCCCGGCCCTGCTGCAGGACAAGCTCTCCCAGCTGAATGTGCCTGACTCCACCTGCAGGTGGATCACTGACTTCCTGACGGACAGGAAGCAGCACGTGAAGCTGGGAAAACATGTCTCTGATTCCAGGACCATCAGCACCGGATCCCCCTCAAGGCTGTGTTCTTTCCCCACTTCTCTTCTCCCTGTACACCAACAGCTGCACCTCCAGTCACCAGTCTGTCAAGCTCCTGAAGTTTGCGGACGACACCATCCTCATTGGGCTCATCTCAGGTGGGGACGAGTCCGCCTACAGGTGGGAGATCGACCATCTGGTGACCTGGTGCAGCCAGAACAGTCTGGAGCTCAACACTCTGAAGACAGTGGAGATGGTCGTGGACTTCAGGAAGAGCACAGCCCCACCCTCCCCCATCATCCTGTGTGACTCCTC
>NC_060166.1:10883904-10897556 GCF_021292245.1 Micropterus dolomieu
CCGAGACCATTTTACACGCCTTCATCTCATCACGCCTGGATTATTGCAACAGCCTTTTCACCTGTTTAACCCAAAAATCTACTGATCGACTCCAGACTGTCCAGAACTCAGCTGCCAGGCTTTTAACCAGAACAAAGAAATATGACCACATTACTCCTATTTTAGCTTCATTACACTGGCTCCCAGTATGTTTTAGAATTGACTTTAAAATTCTATTGATCACTTTTAAAGCTCTTCATGGCCTCTCGCCTTGTTATATTTCTGAACTTTTAGTCCCATACGCACCAGCACGTACCTTGAGATCCTCGGGCAGAGGTCTGTTGTCTGTTCCAGAGTCTCGACTGAAAACTAAAGGGGACAGAGCGTTTGCTGTCAGGGCCCCGAGGCTCTGGAACAGCCTGCCCGAGGAAATCCGGTCGGCTGAGTCAGTGAACTCTTTTAAGTCCCTTCTTAAAACATACTTTTATAGGAGAGCTTTTCCCGATCTTATTTGACTTTATTTTATCCCTTTTATTTTATTGTATTTTACTAATTTTATATTAAATTTTCATGCTCTTATCTTTTTTTTTGTATTATTCTTTACACTTGTTAAAGCACTTTGTAACTTGTTTTTGAAAAGTGCTCTACAAATAAGGATTATTATTATTATTATTATATACCCCAATAGGAAGGAACCACTGTTGTGGTACTGAAAACCCAGAGTTAAACCTGAAGTTACCTTGGTAAGCTCAAATGCTGCTTTATGGTACAGGCCCCTGGAAAGCACTGGGGGCCAGCTGGTAACTTCTTAGGGGCAGGCCTATTTATTGCTGTGAACTGAGGCATGCATGGCATAGGCTGACCCTCCATCGGGTGCGCATCATTAACAGACACATAATGAACTCAGTTTTGTCCACTCTACCTTCCATTCCTTGTTGACCATCTCTGCTGGTATGATCATGTAGGTCTTCATACCAGGAGAGAGGTAGAGACCCGTACTGATCCAGTCCTCCCCTCCTGACAGACACACATACAGCAAAAGCAAAGATTATCCTCAGTCATAATTACATAGATTAATGAAATGCAGTAGCACAAACATAATTCATCAATAGGTCTGACCTGCTGTGTTAACATTAATCTTGATCCTGTGGTTGTAAACAACTGGCAGAAACGGGTTATGCTTGATGATGTAGGGCAGGAGAGCATCAGGATCTGGGGAAACCTTGTATACCTCTGCTGCCACACTGAGGAGTAGGTGGTCTTTGGGAGTCTTTGCAGGGCAGCTGTCACACACCTTGATAGAAAATGTGATAGTATACAATACTAAATATTATCAAAGATGCAGATGCAGATGGTTGTTACACTTGTGCTGTTCTACTGGAATGTTTTCTAAAGCATTCAATGTTACTGTATTTTGTCAACTCACCTGAGGCATGTCTGACTTCATTAAGATGTCAGTGAGGGTGGACACAATCTGATTGTAGGAGAAGCAGTCATAAGCCTTGGTCTTCAAGTACTTGGCACAGTCCCCACCCAGCTTTTTAAGACATGCCTCCTCCTCATTGCTTAATTCTTTGCCATCGGTCACATGGCCAGCAAAGCGGCGCAGAAGGTTGCGGAAGCAGTAGGTGTCTTTCATGGCCTGGCTGGGCACAGGGGCCTTGTATAAACCTCCTTCGACTGTTGTCTCCAACAAGCTCAAGCCCATATTGTTCAGGATCTTGTTCCCTGAAAGACATTCCAACAAACCTGATTGATCGACTGTGTTTTATTGTTGAAACTGTCATAGTTAGAGTTCGTCTGAGTTGGATTATAGGAAAATTAACTTGTTATTTCATGTCATCAGTGCCTGCCTGACTTCCTTACCAGCTTCAGTTTGAATGATTAATTACCTTCCTTTGTGTGCCAGCTGTATATGTACAGGGCCTTGACACAACCAATCACCACCAGCCTACACACACAAGTACATCTCGGGAAAATTAGAATATCGTGGAAAAGTTAATGTTTTTCTCTGTAATTTATTTCAAAAATTTTCATTGAGTCTAGCTTCATTACACATAAAGTAAAATATTTCAAGCCTTTCTTCGTTTTAATCTTGATGATTATAGCTTACAGCTCATGGAAATCTAAAATCCATATCTCTTGTCAAAAACATTACCAATTCTCTTTTTGTACCTGAAAAACATCTCCAGACAACCCTTTCTTTTCCACTCTGAAGCAGAGACTAATCCACATCTTTGTCACATTATGATTAGACTACAGTCATAATGTCCTTTTCCTTGGTGTAGCTACTCAGTTTTTAAACAGACCCCAATATATACAGAATTCGCCTGCAAGAGTTTCTGCCACCTGCGATCCTGGGAGCACAGCCCACAATCCTGCTCTTCAGCAACTGCACTGGCTCCCAGTTAAACACCATTTACCAATACCAAATACGCATTTGTTTTAAAATGACTTTTTCTTGTTTGTAAATCTATCCAAGGTTTAGAACCTCACTACTTATCTAATTTTCTCCATCCCTACTCACTCACTACGTTTCTCTAATGCTCATTAATTTTACAATGCCCCCCAAACTATGGGTGATAGGGCCTTCAGTATGGCTAGCCTCTGGAATGCCCTCCATCAGCGTTTACGCTAGTAGTATCTGTTTGTTCATTTAATCAAAACTCACATGTTTAGATTAGCCTTTCCTGGTGGTTTGTAATATGCATATTATTGATTTATGTTTCATAACATGTACAGTATATCATCCATGTATTTGCTTATCTTGTTAGTAAATCCCTGCTACGTCTATGTTTTACTATCTATAAATTGTATTACCTGAATTTTGTTTTAGTGTCGTTGGTATACTTGAAAGGCGCTTATAAATAAAATGTATTATTATTATTATTATTAATACTATTTTATTGTATTTTAATTAATTATCTATTTATTTATTCTGTCACAGCCTGGGATGCAGTATGTCTTCATTATTATTTATTTAATTGTGCATTTATTTGTCACCATGCTGGACCGGGGGGCACAAACAGACACAACAGAAAAAGGACAGCACAACAGGGGACAACAGGAAACAACAGAAGAACACACCCTCAAACCCCCCCCGCCCACCTGCGTAAATGTATTGTATTGTGTTGGATGCATGTAATGGTTTGAAGAGTTTTATGGTGGTAACTAAGGTGCAGTTAAAATATAATAATAATTATCATTATTATGTGAGTCATCATCTAATTATCATTAACATTATCACACCAGCATGTGCATTAGTTAGTAGTACATGAAATATAATCAAACTCTTGTGGTGTATTATCATACCTGAGAACTCTGTCATTGGGTTTTGCCCGCGGTGCGTCTCTGCCCAGTACCAGGCATGTCCACCAATCAGCAGGCCTCCTCCCTCTGCCACGAAATGTTGGATTTTCTCCACATGATTATCGCTGTACGCTGTACGCACAAATACACTCAGGTCTTCTCTGAAGTCTGTCTTCTCACACTGTAACCCTGACTTGCTGAGAACTTGGAGTGCTGGATCGTGCACTACACCAACGATCCCCTTCCGGCCTTCATCCAACCAATGAATGGCATTGTTCCAAAATGGAGCAAATGTCTGTGATAAAGGCAGTAGTTTGTTAATCACATAATAAGATTTGACAGATCAGCAAATGTCTCATCATTCAACACACTGCAGAAGGTCAACTGCTGGTAGTAAGAAGTGAATATGTTACAAAATAAATAGGCAAAGTAATAATTTAAATATAACACTTTATAGACTTTATAAGTCAAATTGAGCACATTTCAAACCTTGTTATGTGCTCAATATGACTTATGAAGGCAAGTGAAACAGTTTAATTTAAACTCTACCTCTTGTCCCATAAATCCTTCATGTGTAACCACAATGACTCGTCCCTGCCCATAGTAGGCTCCTGCCAGGAATGCTCGTCCATTGTTTGTGGTCCCGATGGGAAAGGCTAGTGGTCCGTGGACCAGAACCTCAGAAGGTACTGCTCCAGTGTTGAGGTCGAACTCTGAAACCCCCTGGAGTAAGAAGTCCAGGTCATTCTTGAAATCCTTACCGGTTCTGTATTTAAAAAGGAAGAGAAAAGATGGACAGCAAGTAACAGGGGCGGACCAGTCATTCGGGAAGATGCCATTTCAGACCGAATAGGCCGTTGGTCAAGAGTTTTTATTTTTCAGTTTCTAATGTTTTACTTTATAATCCGTGACCTGCAGCAGAATGCTGTCTGTGTTTCTATCAGAGTGGACCAAACTAATACTCTCAATATAGAGGGGGGATACAGGCGGTCCCTCACAACTTCATTCCTTCCTTCGTTTTTGCTGAAATCTGATTGGCTCAACAGCATTGATCAAAGGAGTTTACTCTCAATATGTTTTGTCGGGGCTACACTCAGCCCAGGGTTGTGAAAGAAGCACATCAGGGAGTGTGGTGCCAAAAAAACAATAATTTAGAAGAACAAATGTTGGTACAAGAGGTAGCTAAATGCGCCAACACACACATACAAACTGCTGTATTTTATGGGACTACATTGTAGATTTGATTACATTTAACTATATTAGCATGCTGACTGAATCAGGCTTGCCTGACCTTTTCTTGTTCTGTTCTTGTTGGTTGTTGATGCAGACGAAATCATGAGCTGTAAGGGGAAGCAGCTGTGGAAAGTACTTATTGGAGCACATTTGAGTAAACAAAGACAGGAAATGGGGGTCATTTGACATTTTAAACACACAAGATAAGGATCCATTAGATACAAATTCCTTTTGCTTTGCCAAAGAACTTTCTGGAAAAGACTAAAGAGGAGTTGGGGAGATTTAAGGTTCAGATGTACTTACTAATATAACTAAGTAGCAATATTTTCATCCTTTAATGTGTGTATTTGAATTGAATGTAATATGTTTTCTTCATCTGTGTTTCTATCAAATTTCTAAGTTTACTGTAGGCAAACAGCTTATAGGCTGCAGGAAACTGGGGAGGGTCTCCTTAAAAGGAGAATTGGATCCAAAAGGATATTGCACAATGTGATACTTGTTTTTGTGAACTCAAAGAAAGTACTTAGGAGATGACGCAGTCAGAAATCCGTCATGTTGCGTACGTGGCCGTAATTTTGGGGGGTTTATATTTGAGTTAACAAGGAGTGGCCGTAAGACATTATTCCTGAAGGCGGAGGGAAAACGTCTCCGGCAAAATTGGGGTCAGTAAATCTCTCTCTAAGAATTAGGATTTAATCATTGAATCATTTAATATTAAGAGAATATAAAGTTAATGTCCAATGATTCAAGAAGGCTAATCTGAGTGAATCTGAGGGTTTTGATTAATCTTTAGGATATTGAGATTGGAGATTTCTTTGAGGAGGCTAAACAAAACCCCACATCTACAGCATAATCTGATTCACTGTAAACAACAAAAACACTATATGTATTAAAATAACTGAAAAAAATGTTTCTCCACGCCCCCAGAGAGCGCTCACGTAAAAGGCCTCTCCGTCTCAAAGTCCCGGGCGGAATTTTAGTCCCAGTACATCCCTGATGACAGATACTGTATATTATATAATTATCTTTTTATTCAAGATTTTATTCATTCATTTTGATGGGCTGATTTTGTTTCTCTAGAAACAGTTGAATAAAAAATATTATTATTATTATTATAATTATTATTATTATAGTTGTTTCTTGAGATCTTCAACTCAAACCTCCGGCGGAGCTTTCTGGCATCCCTGTGGAGGTTGGGGACATTGAACAGGAGTGGGCAATATTCAAAACCTCTATTGCTGAAGCTGCAGCGGAAAGCTGTGGTCTCAAGGTCTTAGGTGCCTCAAGGGGCGGTAACCCTCGAACACCGTGGTGGACACCGGTGGTCAGGGAAGCCGTCCGACTGAGGAAGGAGGCCTTCCGAGATTTGTTGTCTCGGAGGACTCCGGAGGCGGTTGCAAGGTACCGACGGGCCCGAAGGACTGCAGCCTCTGCTGTGGCAGATGGAAAGCAGCGGGTGTGGGAGAAGTTTGGAGAAGACATGGAGAAGGACTTTCGGTCGGCACCAAAGTGTTTCTGGAGAACTGTCCGCCATCTCAGGAGGGGGAAGCGGGGAACCGTCCAAGCTGTATACAGTAAGGATGGGACCCTGCTGACCTCAACTGGGGAGGTAATTGGGCGGTGGAAGGAACACTTTGAGGAACTCCTAAATCCGACTGACTCTTTAGTAGAGGCAGAGCTCGAGGCTGATGGGGGATTCTCGTCAATTTCCCTGGTGGAAGTCACTGAGGTAGTCAAATAACTCCACAGTGGCAAAGCCCCAGGGATTGATGAGATCTGCCCAGAAATGCTAAAAGCTTTGGGTGTGGAGGGGCTGTCTTGGATGACACGTCTCTTTAACATTGCATGGAAGTCGGGTACAGTGCTCAAGGAGTGGCAGACTGGGGTGGTGGTTCCCCTGTTCAAAAAGGGGGACCAGAGAGTGTGTGCCAATTACAGGGGTATCACACTTCTCAGCCTCCCCGGTAAAGTCTACTCCAGGGTGCTGGAACGGAGGGTTCGGCCGATTATCGAACCTCAGATTGAAGAGGAACAATGCGGTTTTCGTCCCGGTCCTGGAACAACTGACCAGCTCTTTACTCTCACAAGGATCCTGGAGTGGGCTTGGGAGTATGCCTATCCAGTCTACATGTGCTTTGTAGAGGGTTGGCCTTCGCCAGGGCTGCCCTTTGTCACCAATCCTGTTTGTGATATTCATGGACAGGATATCGAGGCGTAGTCGTGGCGAGGAGGGGCTATGGTTCGGGGGCTTGGGATCTCGTCACTGCTTTTTGCGGATGATGTGGTCCTGATGGCATCATCGGTCCGTGGCCTTCAGCTCTCACTGGATCGGTTCGCAGCCGAGTGCGAAGCGGTTGGGATGAGGATTATCACCTCTAAATCTGTGGCCATGGTTCTCAGCAGGAAACTGGTGGAGTGCCAACTACGGGTATGGAATGAGTCCTTACCCCAAGTGAAGGAGTTCAATACCTCGGGGGCTTGTTCACGAGTGAGGGGAGACTGGAGCAGGAGATTGGCCGGAGAATCGGAGCAGCGTTGTGGCGAAAGGAGAGCTGAGCCGTAAGACAAAGCTCTCGATCTACCGGTCGATTTTCGCTCCTACCCTCACCTATGGCTGGGTCGTGACCGAAAGAACGAGATCGCAGGTACAAGCGGCCGAAATGGGTTTCCTCAGGCGGGTGGCTGGTGTCTCCCTTAGAGATGGGGTGAGAAGCCTGGCCATCCGCGAGGAGCTCAGAGTAGAGCCACTGCTCCTTTGCGTTGAAAGGAGCCAGTTGAGGTGGTTTGGGCATCTGGTAAGGATGCCTCCCGGACGCCTCCCTAGGGAGGTGTTCCAGGCACGTCTAGCTGGGAGAAGGCCTCGGGGAAGACCCAGGACTAGGTGGAGAGATTATATCTCCACACTGGCCTGGGAACGCCTCGGGATCCCCCAGTCAGAGCTGGTTAATGTGGCTCGGGAAAGAGAAGTTTGGGGTTCCCTGCTGGAGCTGCTCCCCCCGCGACCCGATTCCGGATAAGCGGATGAAGATGGATGGATGGATGGATGGATGGAACAGTCATTCTCTACAGACAGACAGGTCCTCACCTCTGTATTTGTCCAGCAGAGTTTTATTCTCAAGAGAACAGTGTTTTACTCTGAAGGAAACTGTTTTATTCTGAAGGAAACTATGTTTTACTCTGAAAGAAAAAGTGTTTTACTCTGAAGGAAACTGTTTTATTCTGAAGGAAACAATGTTTTACTCCGAAGGGAGTTTTATTCTGAAGGAAACAATGTTTTACTCTGAAGGGAGTTTTACTCTGAAGGAAACAGTGTTTTTCTCTGAAGGAAACTGTTTTATTCTGAAGGAAACAATGTTTTACTCCGAAGGGAGTTTTATTCTGAAGGAAACAATGTTTTACTCTGAAGGGAGTTTTACTCTGAAGGAAACAGTGTTTTTCTCTGAAGGAAACTGTTTTATTCTGAAGGAAACAATGTTTTACTCCGAAGGGAGTTTTATTCTGAAGGAAACAATGTTTTACTCTGAAGGGAGTTTTACTCTGAAGGAAACAGTGTTTTTCTCTGAAGGAAACTGTTTTATTCTGAAGGAAACAATGTTTTACTCCGAAGGGAGTTTTATTCTGAAGGAAACAATGTTTTACTCTGAAGGGAGTTTTACTCTGAAGGAAACAGTGTTTTTCTCTGAAGGAAACTGTTTTATTCTGAAGGAAACAATGTTTTACTCCGAAGGGAGTTTTATTCTGAAGGAAACAATGTTTTACTCTGAAGGGAGTTTTACTCTGAAGGAAACAGTGTTTTTCTCTGAAGGAAACTGTTTTATTCTGAAGGAAACAATGTTTTACTCCGAAGGGAGTTTTATTCTGAAGGAAACAATGTTTTACTCTGAAGGGAGTTTTACTCTGAAGGAAACAGTGTTTTTCTCTGAAGGAAACTGTTTTATTCTGAAGGAAACAATGTTTTACTCCGAAGGGAGTTTTATTCTGAAGGAAACAATGTTTTACTCTGAAGGGAGTTTTACTCTGAAGGAAACAGTGTTTTTCTCTGAAGGAAACAGTTTTATTCTGAAGGGAACAGTCATTCTCTACAGACAGACAGGTCCTCACTTCTGTATTTGTCCAGCAGAGTTTTATTCTGAAGGAAAAAGTGTTTTACTCTGAAGGAAAAAGTGTTTTACTCTGAAGGAAACTGTTTTATTCTGAAGGAAACAATGTTTTACTCCGAAGGGAGTTTTATTCTGAAGGAAACAGTGTTTTACTCTGAAGGAAACAGTTTTATTCTGAAGGAAAAAGTTTTACTCTGAAGGGAGTTTTATTCTGAAGGAAACAGTGTTTTACTCTGAAGGAAAGTTTTATTCTGAAGGGAACACTCATTCTCTACAGACAGACAGGTCCTCACCTCTGTATTTGTCCAGCAGAGTTTCAGCAGACAGCGCGATCAGAGCCGTTTGAAGAGAAGCAGCTGAAACAGAACCAGCCTGAGTCCTGAAACACAAACAAGGTTTGTCCTCATGGTGGCGCTACTGGTTACTGTTACTATGAATACAAACACAGTGAAGGAATTTCTGTGAGCTTCCTGTCACAGCAGCACATCATGTAAAAACCTGATGAAGTCATGTATTTATAAAGGTATAATATATATTTATCCATAACAGTTAAAGTCATGTATTTATAAAGGTATAATATATATTTATCCATAATAGTTAAAGTCATGTATTTATAAAGGTATAATATATATTTATCCATAATAGTTAAAGTCATGTATTTATAAAGGTATAATATATATTTATCCATAACGGTTAAAGTCATGTATTTATAAAAGGTATAATATATATTTATCCATAATAGTTAAAGTCATGTATTTATAAAAGGTATAATATATATTTATCCATAATAGTTAAATTCATGTATTTATAAAGGTATCCAACGAAGGTTAAAATGAAGGGCAACTGGACTTGGTTGAAGCTACTGGAAGACGTTTGTGAACGTCTACTTACATCTGAAGGACAGAGGACACTCGTTTGAGGACCACCAGGTGCACATTTTAGACAGAGAAGATGGATGGTTTGAAAGAGGTGTCAAGGAAGCATCTACACCAGGGTGGAGAAGCCGTCATTGAACAGAGGAGGGGGTCTACGCCACCACTTATCCCCCACTTACAATGCTGTCCTTTCATCACTTCCCAGGAAACTCAACAAACGTAACCTATTGGCCTCAGGTGAAGATACCAACGATGGTCGTTCAGTCTTGACCTCAGGTGAAGATACCAACGATGGTCGTTCAGTCTCGGCCACAGGTAGTCTCAACGACTGTAACGACTGTCGTCACAGCAACAAGGAACACTAACGAACCAGCGGTATCAATGACCCGGGCCAACGACCCCACTGAGGTTAAATAGCTGAGTTTCCCTGCCAGTCAGTCAGAACTGAAGAAGTCCTTTGGATGAGGGACGAAACGTCTTCCAGTAGCTTCAACCAAGTCCAGTTGCCCTTCATTTTAACCTTCGTTGGATAACTATGACCTGGATGACTGAGAATCTTCATAGACATCTTATAAAGGTATAATATTTATACATGATAGTTAAGGTATAATATTTATACATAATAGTTAAAGTCATGTATTTATAAAGGTATAATATTTATACATAATAGTTAAAGTCATGTATTTATAAAGGTATAATATATATTTATCCATAATAGTTAAATTCATGTATTTATAAAGGTATAATATTTATACATAATAGTTAAGGTATAATATTTATACATAATAGTTAAAGTCATGTATTTATAAAGATATGATATATATTTATAGACCCTGACCTGTCAAACAGCCTGAACATCAGACTGCACGTCTCCTCTGGAGCCTCATCAGTCACATGACCCGACACTTCCTGTGATGCGCTATGGAACATCCTGCTCAGAGTCCGGGTCACTTCCTGCCTGTTCAGCTCCACGTCCTGCTGCAGCGTAGCTCCGCCCACCGCACGTAAGGCCGCCACGATGTGTCGAAGAGACACGACGTGCACTGAAAACACACAAAGACACTGCAGCCAGACGGAGTTCTGTTGTAAAGATGAAGGCCCTCCGTAATGCCAGAGCAGCGTACTACTCGTCATTAATAGAGGAAAATAGGAACAACCCCAGGTTTCTTTTCAGCACTGTAGCCAGGCTGACAGAGAGTCACAGCTCTATTGAGCCAAGTATTCCCATAGCTCTCAGTAGTTACGACTTCATGAGCTTCTTTAATGATAAAATTCTAGCTATTAGAGACAAAATTCACCAAGACCTGCCCTCAATTGGCACCGACTTATGTCTAAACTCAGGAACCTTAGAAACAGCTGTAGAACCAGATATATGTTTAGACTGTTTTGCTTCCCTCAATCTTTACCAACTAACTTCAATAATTTCTTCATCTAAACCATCAACCTGCCTCTTAGACCCCATCCCGACTAGGTTGCTTAAAGATGTTTTACCCTTAGTCAGCACCTCTATACTAGATATGATCAATCTATCTCTATCAACAGGCTATGTACCACAGTACTTTAAAGTAGCTGTAATTAAACCTCTTCTGAAAAAGCCCAAACTTGATCCGGATGTTCTAGCAGTCGCCAAACAGCTGTGTGACTTTCTACATAGCAAGAACAACTTAAGTTCAAATACACACACTGTGTTGTACTAATACTGCAGTACTGTCTGTAAGTGATGTGATTAGTACATGTAGGACTGAGAATAATATTTGATATGATGAGGTAATAATACATACTGTTGGTATAAACACAGAAACCTAATGTAATAAAATAGTTTAATATATGTATATAAATAAAAGCACTAATGTACTACACCATAGTATAAATGAATTAAAATAAATCTATAACAAATGTTTTGGCCTCACGGTGACAGAGTTTCTGCAGAGACTGAAGCTTCATGGCGACTCTGTAGACGGATGGACGGATTTCATTCAGTCCTTCTGAAGGAAACAAGAACTCAAGATCAGTACAACTATTTTATATAACCCAGAAATAAATCTAACTAAATGCAACGACAGGAAACCACCAACTGCAGCTGCGTCTTTCAGCTTTATTTTCATTATTTAATATATGAAATATTAAAATATATCTGATTTATGATATTACAATCAACATAATATTTTCAAAACAGTAGAACCCAGTAGAATACTAAAGAACATGATAGAATCCAGAAGAACCCAGTAGAATACTTAAGAACATGGTAGAACCCAGTAGAATCCTTAAGAACGCGATAGAACCCAGAAGAACCCAGTAGAATACTTAAGAACATGATAGAACCCAGTAGAATACTTAAGAACATGATAAAATCTAGAAGAACCCAGTAGAATACTTAAGAACATGGTAGAACCCAGTAGAATACTTAAGAACATGATAGAACCCAGAAGAACCCAGTAGAATACTAAAGAACATGGTAGAACCCAGTAGAATACTTAAGAACATGATAGAACCCAGAAGAACCCAGTAGAATACTTAAGAACATGGTAGAACCCAGTAGAATACTAAAGAACATGGTAGAACCCAGTAGAATACTTAAGAACATGATAGAACCCAGAAGAACCCAGTAGAATACTTAAGAACATAGTAGAAGGCAGTAGAACTCAGTAGAATACTAAAGAACATGATAGAGCACAGTATAATACTTAAGAACATGGTAGATCCCAGAAGAACCCAGTATAATACTCAAGAACATAGTACAAGACAGTAGAACCCAGTAGAATACTTACGAACATGGAAGAACCCAGAAGAACCCAGTAGAATACTTAAGAACATAGTAGAAGGCAGTAGAACCCAGTAGAATACTAAAGAACATGATAGAACACAGTAGAATACTTAAGAACATGGTAGATCCCAGAAGAACCCAGTAGAGACAAGCTTACTGAGGCTGTCCAGATCCATGATGATTTTCAATTGAGTCTGGGAACACGATAAATACCATATAAATATATATAAATACTATATAAATATATATAAATACTATATAAATACATATAAATACCATATAAATATATATAAATACTATATAAATACATATAAATATATATATATATACTATATAAATACTATATAAATACATATAAATACTATATAAATACATATAAATACCATATAAATACATATAAATACCATATAAATATATATAATACTATATAAATACTATATAAATACATATAAATACTATATAAATACATATAAATACTATATAAATACATCAGCGTGCCCTGGAAAGAGAATAGAGGAACAAACTGACCTTCCTGTCGTCTGATGAACAAACGTCTTCTGCTGCTGAAACAAACTGAAGCTTCTGAATTATGAATGAGGGGTTCAGGTTTCATCACAGCTGCTGCTCACCTGCTGCCTGTGGACCAATCAGCCGCCGGCAGGGCGCCGACTGTACTCACATTCAGTACGGGGCCGTGTTTCACAAGGCTTAACTAACTCTGAGCTGATGCTGCGTTCCAGGCCGCTCTGGGAAACGTCTGACTTTGACCTCAAAGCGTTTCAGGTGCGTGGTGCTGCCTGACGCCACATGTAATCAGTAAACATGGCCGACCGTGACACACTTCTGTTTCTTTGTCAGGTTTCAGCAGACTCTTGGTGTTCATTAACAGGATAAATATCCGCTGTGAGTCCTTCCAGCTACATCAGCTGCTAATCCTCAGCACAAGCTGGAGGCCATGTTTCATTTTCCTGAAGAACGTTTGGGCCGAGAAGATGACTTTACTGTAAGCAGCTACCTGATAACACTGAGAAAACAACTTTTACTGTTCGATACCAGTCTGTGTTATTTTTACTTCATGGTTCACCGTTTACACTGTGAGTTTCCAATTCAGTTTTATTTATATAGCGCCAAATCACAACAACAGTTATCTCACAGCACTTTTCATAAAGAGCAGGTCTAGACCGAACTCTGATGCTATTTACAGAAGCCCAACAGTTCCCACCAAGAGCAGCACTAGGAGACAGAGGCAAGGAAAAACTTCCTTTAAGAGGCAGAAACCTCGAGCAGAACCATGACTCAGGGTGGGCGGCCGAGAGAGAGAGAGAGGGAGAGAGAGATCGAGAGAGAGAGAGAGAGAGAGAGGGGAGGGAGAGAGAGGGAGAGAGAGAGGGG
>NC_060166.1:10897656-10928558 GCF_021292245.1 Micropterus dolomieu
AGATGGCTTCCTGTTTATGTTACACATCTACAACAATAAAGTGAGAACAACAACAGATCAACGCTTCAGAGACAAAAAGTAAATCCGGTAATAGTATGTATTACAAAAAGTTTGCAGATTTTCATCACAAACAAAGCCAACAAAAAAAAACAAGTTACATGTTTACCTGAAAGTTGTTTTCTGCTTGTATTATTACACTCTGGCACAGCAGTATCCCAAACAGGCAATCCACCAGGAAAACAGCTTGACAGGAGAGAAGAGTGGATTTAAATGAGAGCAAGAGCAGGGGGACGTTTTTCAGTGAAAAAGGTAAGGACAATATGTGGGAGGGACTTTAGTAAGAACAACAAAATGACTGAGCCATTTGTGAGACTGAGGGAAACACTCAGTGCTTGTTTTCATTCCCCGGGGCTGCAAACAGCAGGTTGAAACAGAGATAGAATCTGACTGAACATATTTGTAGTACCATGTACATTCTGATCTGGCTAAACTATATTACTTATACATATTACTTTCATCTGACTTAAGAGAATGGACCACAACTCTTAAACACAATGTTGCGGGTAGACAGTTTTCCTCCAACAGAAGAAGTTAATACATTTCTATACATTGAACAATACCTCCCCAGTTACCTCCACAAAACTTCACAAGCCTTTGCACATCTGTCTGGTTATTTGATGGATTACAATTTTGAAAGAAATTTTAAACAGGAAAACTTATACAACTCAAAACAAGAAGATACACAACTAAATTCCTTTAAAAAATCTGCTCTTCCTGTTGTAGAGTACAGTATGTATTCTACAGGACTGCAAGTCTTAACAGGTATGGTTTCCTGATGATCGGGCTAAGTTCGTGCACAGCTACATGAGAACACGCTGTATGACAACAACCATCATATTGCTGTGTACTCACAAATTTATAATCTTTAAAAAGATCATTGGTTAGGTGATAATATATATAGGTGAAAATATTCAAATGAAATGATACAGAACACAAATGAAATGAAAGATAACCAATCCAGCAAATTCCAATTGTCTTTGATGAATTGAAGGCTTTTTAACTGATGGCAACATGTTCTGCAGATCATCTGATAATATTAAAAGTTCAGTTACTTGAATGCAGGAAGTTAAATGCAGCACAATAAGTAGTATTATTAATTATTAATATGATTTTTACTCAGATTTCTGTTCATTCAGATGAATCTTTATTCCAAATCAACAATATAATTATTCTTTAACAGCTGGATTCTGACCCTCAGCTAGTCACTCGAAATTTCAGGGACATTTGGGAAATGGTCTGTACTTATATGGCACCTGTCTAGTCTTTCCAACTATGTAAAGCGCTTTTGACCTTTTATAATCAACGCATTCACACACTGATGCCTCTGCCATCAGTGGTTTTTCAAGTAAAAACAAACAAAAAAAAAACAAAATATATAAATAGAATGATATAATATGAATGAAATGAATCACTAGCCAGTACAGAAAGAAGGTAGAGGTGCAGTTTCACACAACAAATGTTCTATAATTTCATGAATTAATTTAAATGTTCATTTAGGGCTGCTAATTACTTTGGTCAGTATTGATATCACAAGTAGGCTATTTAACAGGATTACTAATTGACTTAGGAAACATTGATATATTGAACTTTTAAAATGTTAAACTTTGTTTTAAAAACTATTATAGCCTATATCCTATGCATTACTCCAAAATACCAAATAGCCCATGAAATAAGAAATAGTAATCCAACATTTAAGCAGCATATAGAGTGCAAGAGGATTACAGCAGGGCAGTGTTTCCCCCAAGTTGACAGCTTTGGGTAACAGATGGGCCACTGAGTGGGCTGTGTGTGTGTGTGTGTGTGTGTGTGTGTGTGTGTGTGTGTGTGTGTGTGTGTGTACACGGAGAGGAGTGCAGATGAAAGGTGAACTACTGGAGTAGAAGAAGTTACGTTACAGAACGTTATCAACCGAGGTGTTTTGTTGGGAGATGCTGTGATAAACCAGCGGTGAGTAAACTATAAATCGATTTGACGTTAGAAGACGCAGACACAGCGGATATTTTACAAGTACCGATCAGGTAAAGCAACAGTGAACACAGCTGGTTTAGAATGAATAATATCCATTCATCCATTGACTAAACATTTAGCCCATCGTGTAAAATGCAATAGGTTAAGCTATTATGTTAATATGAAGTTATAGCAGTTATAACCCCCAGTCATGTTGGCTCGAGCTGAATTAAACATCACAGCTGCTGAGAGTGAGTTTGAACTTTTAGGGAGGGATGAGAGCCTCGGCTGTAAAGGAAAGGGGTGCGCTGGATTTATAAAACAAAATGGCACCTGGCACTATTATCGTTTTAATTAACTTATTTTTATAATTGGTGGAAGGAGTGTGCGAACTATAGCCTATCATAGCTGGGGCTGAATGTGAAAATATAAGGCATTGTTTGTCATTATTGTTATTATTATCAGCCTATATAGCCTATAGCCATTTTGCTACAATTAATTAATTAAGCTTCCCACAACAGCTGCGGAAGTCTCTCTACAGGGTTTTGACCTGACCTTTCTTTTCTCCATGAGATGGATGAATTTAGAAAGTTGTGTGGCGCTGCAGAGAGCCCTCAGCTGTTGTGCATGCATGCCTAAAATTCATCCAGCCAGAGAGAACGATCACAGCCCGCTGGTAGTACTACACTGGAAATACTAACATGGGATTTAATAAAACATGCTAACCTAACTCAGTTTTTATCAACCTGTTATGAACACTTGTTTTAAATTATTTACGTGTAATTTGGGGTCAAAAATCTGACAAACTGGATGTGGTTGAGCTATTAATTTAGAAAAATTAATTATTGGACATGGCACATTTTTTCAACTTTTTTTAAGCATTTGGACATGCACACATCAGTCCTCATCTACTAGACAAAAGTGCTTGGGAGTGCCACCTACAAAATTGGATAAATTTTCAGAATGTTCAACCTACATGCATGAAATTTTTGGGGGACATGTATCATATCAAGACACACAATAAAGCCTCAAGGACCCATACCCTTACACAAAAGGAAGTCTGCCATTTCAAAGTGCAATTTTAACCCATTTTATACCATTTAGAGGGTGCTAACTCGAGTTATTCCGACTGATTTCAAATTTTCACTGTCTAAACCCATTCACGATTAAAAGTGCAAACGGTGAGTTTTTCGTGGAACGGTGTGCCCGTGGCATGGCGGGGCGTCAAAAATCGATGATTCGCCACAAAACAGCCTCTTGGAGCCATTGCCTAAGTCCCACAGAAATCGCCATTTTGGCGATTTACACTCTTTGTACTTTAACAAACTCCTCCTAGGGAATTAATCCAATCGAATTCAAATTTTCGCTGTGCAGTCCAAACCCATTGATGACTAAAAGTTGTACACGGTTATTACCAGTCAACCAGTTTGCCCATGGCGTGCCGTCAAAAATTGTTGATTCGCCATGAAACAGGAAGTTGTTATAACTTGTACGTGCCATTTTTAATTTTACGGTCATTTTTGGATGACTTACACGCTCCGTACTTTAACAAACTCCTCCAAGGGATTAAGTCCGACCGCCTTCAAATTTGTGCTGTGCGGTCTAAAGCCATTGAATATTTAAAGTTGTACAAACGGTGAGTTTTCTTGGAACAGCCGTGGCGTGGCGTCCAAAATCAATGATTCGTCATAAAACAGGAAGTTGTTGTGACTTCAGTCTACATGCTCACATCTGTACCAAATGGAATGTACTGTAAAAGTTCCGCCCTGTTCCTCCACATGCCAATATTCACTCAAAGTCACAGCACCACCTGCTGGCAACAGGAATTGACATGTTTTACGCTGTAATGTACTACTCCTTGCAGGTCGGATCAACTTCAAAACCGTCCCAGAAAACCCTGAAGACATTGATGAAGCCATGTTGCAAAACTTCATGACACAGGAAGTTGTTGTAACTTAAGTGTGCATTTTCAAATCTGCACAAAACTTTACATGCTTGATAACTGTTCTGCCCCAAACACATCTACACGGCAATATTAATTTGTTTTATATTTTTATTTTATTTTTTTAAACCTGTCCTGCCCAGCAGCCAGGTATAGAGTATAATGACCTGGATACCATATTGTGCCAGACAGATTTTACTTTAACAAGAGAGTATTAAAATACTCCTTTGTCTGTTGTATTATTTATTTAATTATGTATTGATTTGTCACCGGGCTGGAAAGGGGGGCAGACACGGGGATGGTGGGGCACAAACACAGCACAGAGAAAGGACAACACCTGTAAGAGAAGGGGGATGGAAGGTGGGGACAACAGGGAAAAGCAGTGGGGAAACACCAATTGCAGAAAGCAACGAAACCTGCAATAGAACAGAGAGGGGGGCTTGGGGAGGAGAAAAACACAACAAACAAACACAAACAAAAACAAACAATAAAAATAATAATAGTAAAAGACAACCAGCCGAACAGCAGCAATGAACAGCTGACATAGTAAGACAACTAAGAGAAAAATGAAAACAAGAAATAGTCACACACACTAAATAAGCAACACAGCACAGCCACGAGAGCTGGAATAATAATTAATTTAAATAATTAACTGAAAGAAAAGCATCAGGAATAATTCTACCAGGGACAACCTGAATTTGTTTGTGTCTATGTGTGAGACTGTGTGTGTCTGTGTGCGTATGGGTGAATGTGTCTGTATGTGTGTGTGTACATGTGTGTGCGCATAAGCCTGTTAAAGAATGTAGTTGTTAGTGAGAGTGGGGCGCCACGACTGTGCCACACCTACCCCAGCAACAGGCAGGCAAGAACCCCAGTAGCCAATAGGGGTGGGAGAAAGAAAAAGAATAAATCAATCAAAAAAAAAACAAAGACTCCCAGATGCACCGCGATGCAAACGCAGAAGACCCAGACCCAAATGCCAGTTGACAACGTAATGCCGACGGAACACAAAAAGCGTAACCCGAGGAAGGGCAGCGCCCGGACCGACCGCGGCGCGCACACAACATAGACCAGTGCTCCCCCCCCCACCCAGCACTCCACCGCCACGCAGCGAACAACCAAAATGCCCAAATGCCACGCACTTATTATTAATACAATATTTGTTAAGAATAGTACATGCCTTTTCCCACTGTAAATCACTCACAATAGATGACCAAAAGAACTTTGCTGCAGAGAGTGTGGTAAAATCAAAGTTGGTTTTATATTGTTGCATTACACTTTTACAGATATTAATGCCCAAATAGGTTACCTTTTCCTTAACTGGGATTCCATAACAATCTGACAGATTGCAGTTTTTAATTGGAAACAAAACAGATTTCTCTAGATTCACTTTTAAACCCGAGACTTTGGTAAACTCATTAATACAGAACACTGCTTTAGTGACTTGGTTGTGGTTTTTCCAAAAAATTGCAGTATCATCCGCTAATTGACAGATTTTAAAATCTTTAACTACCGCCCTTATACCTAAGAAATCAGATTTTTTGACATGAGTAGACATTATCTGGGTGACCAACAGGAACAAAAAGGGAGATATTGGACAACCTTGTCTAATACCACGGTAAATATTAAATCTTTCTGATGTACCATACATTAGCTTTACAGAGCTTGAACAACCATTATACAGTGTCTGAATAGCATTGAGAAAATATTTTCCGAAACCAAAAAAAGAGATGGCTTTAAGAAGAAAATCATCTTCAACGGTATCAAAAGCCTTGCAGAAGTCAAAAACAAAATAAAACTTTCATCCAATATTAGGTCCTTATAATCTGTCATGTCCAGTATTAAACGAATGTTATTGCAATTGTGCCTCTTTTGCATAAATCCAGATTGCTCTTCGTCAATTATTTGATTTAATCCTGGTTTTAATCTATTGGCAAAGATTAAAGCAAATAATTTACAGTCATTATTTAAGAGACTTATAGGTCTCCATTTTCTATGTGCAATCTATCTTTTTTTGGTTTTGGAATTAATGTGATTAATCCTTGTTTTAATGTAGCAGGAAGCTCACCTTTCTGGAGAGATTCTTGGAATACAGCGAGTAAGAAGGGGCCACGTTTTGATGAAAATGCTTTATAAAATTCTCCTATGAAAGGTTAAGCTTGTCTGATTTGCGAAGAAGTCGCATGACGCTGAGTCGCGATAGCCTATCAGTGTTGAGATTGTCTGTACGTCACCAAGACATCAGAGCGTTTTGTGGAGAGGGCCAGGCAGAGCGGGGGATTGAAAATCTGCTGGCGGAGGAGCAGAGAGCAGCGCTGCAACTATTGGACAAATAAACCCCCGTAGTCGGTCGGATTCTGCTCTGACAACTACGCCGTTTACTCGTGGGAGTAGCTTGGAGTAAACTGCTTTAATTAAATTAGCTTTTTACTTTAGTTTTTAGGATTTCAACGTTGATTTATCTTCACTGGAGCTTCTCAGCAGCTAGCTTCCGTGCACATCCAGTTCCCGTTTTGTTGTTAGCGTCGTTAGCTCTGTCGGAGTATGACTTCATATTTAAATAAAAACCAGACAAAACTGGACATTGCTGGGAGAAAAGAAAGCGAGGAGGTTGGACTACCTGGTGAGTTCAGAAAACATGTGTCTGTAACTTTATTCCAGCTATCATTGTACTTTACTGTGACCAAGTTAGGATAGAATAGCCCTGATTGATCCAAACTCCATTCAGAAAACATTTTAGAAGTTTTTGTCCTGCTGTCTTGCTGACAGACCTGACAAAGCTTGAATTCATATGTTTAACAAATCTGCATCATGTTGTAGTTATTTCACTGCAGTTTAACACACGAGGAAAGCGTCGCGAGAAGAAAATTCGCGGTTGGTCTGAATGCGGCATTAAAGTGCTGTGAAAGATCGCTCAAAAAGTTTGATGACTTTGTCCCAAAGTGAAGTGTTTTTTCACACCGGTTAAACTTATACAACGCATGTGTGGTATTACTGGCGCCTGCATAGTAGACCCTTACAACAGTGGAACCACACGAGTGGCTGAATTATGTTTCTAGCATCGGCTGTTAAAAACAGACGATAGGCTTTCTAGCAGGATAACCACTGTCTTTGGTGTTCCGGGCTTTCACTATAGAGTTGTATTAAGAATTCTTAAAGTGCTGTGTCTCCTCATAAAATGTCTGACTATATATTCTGTTTATGTTTTGAACCTGCCACTTGTATTTTGTGATTCCCTTTAAACAAACATTTCCACCATAAATTGCTCTAGAAAACTTTACCAGAATGTGGAAAATTAAAAATAGTTAAAATCTAAAATCTTCTCTCATCTTGTGAGCTAAGCGTTTTGTCACAGTTCTACTATTTAGAGCTTTATTCTCTTGCATATACTTTAACACCACAAGAAGAGCAAGTCCAATGGGTACCAAACATAACTTGCTATTTGAAAGAACGTGTGTTTCTTTGCAGGAGACTGCGAGAGATGAAGCCCCCAAATGCATGGCAAACACACTCAAATTCATTCAAACAGTAATGCTCGGACTGGGAAACAAAACCCTCTCACCAAAACTACTAACTCTGAAAAACAGTCTACTGGGTTAGAAGTGAAGAGTCATCAGCTATCAGCTAGCCCTTGGTAACCTTTGCAGTCATTGTACTGTTATTGTTATGATAGAAAAGTGTGATACTTTTTTGAAATCAATCTTATTGTTCAGCCCAGATCTGTCCAATATTCAATGTTGGTTGAATTAGTTTTTTGACACTTGAAAATAAATGTTGTAATGCAGCTGAATCAACTCAGTGGTCTCAATGCATTGTTTCATAGGAAATTATTCTAGTTTACACAATGTGTTTATAGATAAATTATCAAGTGTTGTAACGGTTCTCTCAGTTGAAGGAAATTAAGTGAACCTGACAAATTATTGAGGCCTATTAAAACTGGTTTGTGATTGATTAAAATAGTATGTAATTTGTATCAAGCAGTGCACACACAAAATGAAAAATTTAAGTTATCACAAAACGTGGCTTAAGTTATATAAACTTATGAAGTTTATGCAGCTTAAATTAAGTAGTACTATTAACAAACTTAAAAGGTTTATGTTAAGACGGTCAAATGGAGCAAAGTGTCTCAGAACGAGGGGGACAGAGACAGCAAAGAGAGCGACAGGTGTCTGTGTCGTGGTCTGGGTTGTTATTGTCTCAACTGTTTGTGCAGCAAATACACTGACTAGAAACTGACTGGCAACATTTAGGCTATATCTACATCTTTTGATTACATTTTGATGCCAATGCGTATGAGTGCTGCCAGCATTTCTGCAGAGGTTGAAGACCATACGCCGCACACTGCATCAAATTGGTCTGCATGGCTGTTGTCCCAGAACGATGTCTGTTCTAAAGACGATGCACAAGAAAGCCTGCAAACAGTTTGCTGAAGACAAGCAGACTAAGGACATGGATTACTGGAACCATGTCCGGTTTGATAAGTCTGGTCTGATGAGACCAAGATAAACTTGGTTGGTTCAGATTGTGTCAAGTGTGTGTGGCGGGAACAAAGGGATACAAAGGAGTACAAAGACAAGTGTGTCTTGCCTACAGTCTAGCATGGTGGTGGTAGTGTCATGGTCTGGGGCTGCAGGAGTGCTGTCAGCACTGGGGAGCTACAGTTTATTGATGGAACCATACATCCCAACATGTACTGTGACATACTGAAGCAGAGCATGATCCCCCTCCAGAGACTGGACAGTATTCGAACATGATAACGACCCCAAAAACACCTCCAAGACAAAAACTGTTTTGCTAAAGAAGCTGAGGGTAAAGGCGATGGACTGGCCAAACATGTCTCCAGACCTAAACCCTATTGAGCATCTGTGGGGCATCCTCATACAGAAGGTGGAGGAGCACAAGGTCTCTAACATCCACCAGCTACATGATGTTGTCATGGATGAGTGGAAGAGGACTCCAGTGTAGCTGGAGTGAAGCTCTGGTGAACTCCATGCCCAAGAGGGTTAAGGCAGCGTTGGACAATAATGGTGGCCACAAAACTTTGGGCCCAATTTGGACATTCACGTAGCAGTGTACTCACTTTTGTTGTGAGCGGTTTACACATTAATGGCTGTGTTATTTTGTGGGGACAGCAAATTTATACTGTTATACAAGCTGTACACTCACTACTTTATATTGTAGCAAAGTGTTATTTCTTCAGTGTTGTCACATGAAAAGATATAATCAAATATTTTTACAAAAATGTGAGGGATGTGATATACTGTGTGTATATAAATATATCAATATGCATACATGTGAAATCAATGTTCTACTACAACAACAGGTACTAGAGACTGAGACAGGTGTATTGAAGCAGATATGAAGTGGCTACATGTGAGGGTTGACCACAGAACAGGTTTTAATGCTGCACTTCCAAAAAGTTTCACAATTATTTTATCTAGCAAACCTGGTAGCATTTGTGTTCATTAATGACCTCTCAGTATTTACATTTGACAACAACATGTTTTTCAAACTGAAGCTACTTAAAAGCTGTAAATATCAGGTCAACTACGTAACTCATGTTTCTTTTTAAAATGTTACAATAACTATAGTCAAAATACAAAAACAAAGTCAGTTAAATGAATCACCCAGTATATACTCAATATGAAGTATTTGGTACTCAGTGAACCCATCTCTCTACACTGTATCAGCAGCAGTCTGATGTTCAGTCATACTGGACCATGGGGTGGTCACTCCAGGGAGGCAGGTTGCAGAGTTTCTCTTCAGTGGCTGTTTCGATGGGCCAGCCCCAGGCCTTGAAGAATCCAGCCAAGTTCATCCCCACAGTCTGGGAGAAGGTCTCTGCATACAGGTTCATCTTTCCGTTGTTGTCATTGGGAAAGTTGGACATCTTGTGGTAGGCAGCAAACACCTTCTTAAAGGCATCCCAGCCAAACTTTTCCTGGAGCTACATGGAAGGAGCCAGAAGTAGAAGAAAGAATAGAAAGAAGAATAGAACACTTTTGTTGTTTGATAGTTAATGGTCACTAAAGCCTCACTGAGTTGAATGGAGCCAGAGACTTTCAGTCTACTTCAATTTTAATTAGTTTAAATGCTGACTCCAGTGTGACATAGTTTCTCTACAGGGTGTAAATATACAGTCATCTCACCTGCATATATGTCTCCAGGGCCACCCACATTTCCCAGTTGCTGAGTTTCTTGCCCCCCTTAACATACTCCTCTGCTCGACTATTTCGATCTGCTGAAGTCATTGCTGGATGAGCCTGCGTTGAACAGAATGAAATGTGATTGTAAACCAATGTAATCCAAATGAAAAGCCAAAAGCTTTTCTCAACATTTTGTAACATCTATTGATAAAATGTCACTATAGCCTTTAAGACCAGGGTGTTTTAGCCATTGGTCTCGGTTTTTGTCAACTAAATTAAACTACTTTACTCCACCTGTTCCCTGTTGATCCTCAGCACCTCTTCATGCACATACACTGACCACAGGTTGCATGTACACTCTGTGGTGTGTGATGGGAACTCCCAGCAGCTTCTCTGTTGGTTGTGTCCAAGCTCATGTATGGGGCCCCACAGGCCTTTACACCTGATGTGGTTGATGCTGACCAGCTCAGCTGCTGTGGGCTTGTGTGCCATGATAGGATAACCTGAATGCATCCAACCTGAATAGAGAAACAGATATTTAGGGTTTCATATCTATGGTAGAGAAACATCACATTGTAGTGCATATGCATGCAATTAGAGCAAAGCACAAACCACAAGCCTCATACTAGCCTGTGATGTTACAAAGTCCATTCAATCACTCATTCCATTAGAAATTTTAAAGAAGTGATGCATTTTTTCAGTATGAACTCAATGTCATCTGATGTCTGTGACAGTCCTGGTGATTTATTTTCAGTATACCATATACTGTATGCTATGCACAGCCGATAGCACTGAGCAGTTCCCCCTTGGCATTAACATGGATACAGATTCAGTGAAACCCTAAATTGCCCACAGGTGTGAATGTGTGCACCCTGCCTCTCACCCAGCGTGAACTGCGACAGGCTCTATGTTCCCTGGACTCTTAACAGGATAAGCAAATACTAACTAGTCAAAGTCAAACACACTTACCACAGGAAATCTGCACATCAGTAACAAAACGTTCTTTGCGGGGAAATTTGTGTGGGATGGCAGCAAGATCTGCAATGCCCCTCATGATGTCATCCCAGAGTGCCGCCAGCTCATCAGGGCGCTCTAGGTCCCGAATAACATCTGATGGTACAGTAAGGATGATGTTGTCAAACTCCAACTCTGCCCAGGGTGAAGGGGCTGTGCGCAACAACAACCAATCAGCTGCTGTTGTCAAACCTGAAAAAAAACAAAGGGAGGGATTCAAATCACATCAAAGTATTCTCGCACAATTTTGTAAGATTATATATTTTTAAAGGGACTCCTGCTAAACTGAAACTATTTCTCTTGAAATGTCCATCACAATTGAATTTGATGAGAACTAATGATACTGCATTACATAGATGTTCTTACTTACACTGCCTTGAATCATCAACAACATTATCCCCTACTATAGTTGACAAAAATTACACCTTCTGTTTATTTCCATAAGAATAAACACGGATACATACCACAACTTCAACCCCCACAGACTCACCTGATCTATAGTACGGCGCAGGTACAGCCATCTGCACTGTGACCTCTACCCCGTGCACTTGTGTTTTGGGTGGGGCTACCAGGTAGATGAGTCCACCCCACAGGTTCCACACCTGCATCATCTCTGAGGTAACAGGAAATCGCTCATGAACACATGGTGCTCTCTTCAACTCTGCAGCGTTGAGATGGTCTGTTTGACATCCTATCTGGATCTGGGGAAGACATGGAATTGTGTTACTGTTTGTGTTGTTTGTACTTTAAAAGGATGCAAAGCTGGATATGATGATGACTGCAGACCATTCAAAGTATGAAAGTATGAAAAACCTGAGAGGACTGAATAACTTGCCACGAAGTAGTTTGCCCCTCTGAGTTTAGTTGGATTGAGGTATGGACTAGTGTTGTAGTACTCGAGACTGGTCTTGGTCTTAAAACCACATATTGATTGTACTCGGTCTTGTCTTGGTCTCGGACATTGAGGACTCGGGATATTATTTCAAGACCATAACTTTGGGAATATCAATAAATTGCTTTTGCATTGTCTGATTTGTTATCATCCTAACTTTGATTGGAAGTAAAACGTATTGCTTCAAATGCAACCAATAACCCTAATTGACTGTCACCCCTCCCTGCGATACTTACGTTGATTTCAGCTCTTAGTATTTGTATGTTGGTGTTTTAATGGGAATGTACCTATGATCTCGTTCCACATTTTATTGCGTGCTATGGAATGCAGGGAACTGGTCTTGGTCTTGACTCGGTCTCGCCCTCCCTCGGTCTTGGTCTCGACTGCCGTCAGCCCCTAAAAGTCTTGGTCTTTTCTCGGTTGTCTTGGTCTCGATAAACTCTGGTCTTGTTCTTGACTTGGTCTCGGTTTTGGCGGTCTTGACTACAACACTAGTATGGACTGCACTGGGAGAGGGGCGGGGAACATGTTAGGGATGAGCCTAGCTGCTGCTGGGGACTGAGGCTTGCATGTCGTGGGTTGGCCCTCCATTGGGGCACAATGTTAACAGAAATAATGATTCCCATTTTGTGCACCATACCTTCCATTCCTTGTTGACTATCTCTGCTGGTATGGCCATGTAGGTCTTCATACCAGGAGAGAGGTAGAGACCTGTACTGATCCAGTCCTCCCCTCCTGACACACACACACACACACACTAATGCAATGCAGCAGTGTAAATATAATTCATGAATAGTTCACATATTTGTCCACAACAAGGTCTGACCTGCTGTGTTAACATTAATCTTGATCCTGTGGTTGTAAACAACTGGCAGCAACGGGTTATGCTTGATGATGTAGGGCAGGAGAGCATCAGGATCTGGGGAAACCTTGTATACCTCTGCTGCCACACTGAGGAGTAGGTGGTCTTTTGCAGTATTTACAGGGCAGCTGTCACACACCTTTAAAGAAAATAAATGATTATTAAAGATGTTGTTCTAACACATCTGATTGGTTGTTAGCATTGTGCTGTTCTACTGGAATGTTTTCTAAAGCGTTTTCTACTCACCTGAGGCATGTCTGACTTCATTAAGATGTCAGTGAGGGTGGACACAATCTGCGTGTAGGAGGAGCAGTCATGAGCCTTCATGTGCAAGTACTTGGCACAGTCACCACCCAGCTTTTTAAGACATTCCTCCTCATCCTTGCCAAGTTCTTCACCATTTATTACATGGCCAGCGAAGCGGCCCAGAAGGTTGCGGAAGTGGTAGGTATCTTTGATGGCCTGGCTGGGCACAGGGGCCTTGTATAAACCTCCTTCAATTGTTGTCCCCAACAGGCTCAAGCCCATTTTGTTCAGGATCTTGTTCCCTGAAAGACATTCCAGCAAACCTGATTTCATCTACTGTGTTTTACTGTTGAAACTGCTATAGTTAAAGTTAGACGGATGTAGGTGGATTATTAGAACATTCCCAACTCTGCCCCTTAAAGAAAGCTCTTGCCTAACTGACATCAATGCTCATGGAGACAGCAGGCATAACTTTGTGACAGCTGTGGTAGGTTTTGCTTGAAAATAACAAGAACATTTCAGTTTGCACAGAAACATTCTTCAGGAAAGACCTTTGTCCACATACTGTTTTTTAAATGATGTACAACCTTTGTCTATTAGGGGTAACCCCTTCTTGGTGCCTTACAATGCTTCCCTAGTGCCATATAGTGCATACTGTGCAGGTTCTGTAACTTTCCAAAACCAACAATCAATATTCACACTCACTTGAGGTGGTGAGAAAGTTAGTTTGGTTTGAATTTTTCATGTATACAATAATAATATATTCCAGGAGAAACTGTGAAAATGTTTGCTACTATCACCATATTCAACCAATATCTTGTCTTTCCCCTCTCTCTTGCTATACAACATGAATGGAAGTGCACAAACAACTTCCTTTTGATAATAACCCAACCCTTAGTCATCTAGCCTGTCACCCCTGCAGGCATCCATTGTCTTTCTCTGTCCAATGACCCCTTGTATGCGCTACCCCAGCTCAGTCTCCCTAGTCATCTGCATTTGAATGTATCCAACTTTATAGTCCCTGTACCTGCTTTCCTTGTGTTTACATTTACTCATTTAGCTGACACCTTTTTCCAAAGCTTCTTACAATTGTTATATATGTCAGAGGTCGCATGCCTCTGGAGCAACTAGGGGTCATGGTACATGTGTCGCAGAGGGAATTCAAAACCCGGTCTGCTACAACAAAGATGTGTGTTATCCACTGTGTCATCACCACCCCATTTAATTGCTATGTTCATCCATGTAGTAATTCTGTAGAGCCTGGCAAATTCTGTTTCCTGAACATCCCAGAGCCTGAGTTACGTGTTTGCCAGTTTCTTAGTCTGTTCTAAGCCTGACTCCAGAAACTGAGTTTCTCAGTTCTGTGCAGTAGCCCATTTTATAAGCCATTTAGATTTACTTATCCATGTTTTGACAACCTACCTCCTCCTTTTTCCTGTGTACCATTCTGTACTCCATACTGAGTTTATGAAAAAGTGTTTCTCACTCAAGAATACGGATATACTGGATATATGTAGTTTTGAGTTGTCCCTTGTATAAGTCATTAGCATAACCTCAACTTTCATTGCTATGCGGACAACACAACTGTACATACACACCAAGCCTTTGGACACGGTCACCATCCAACTTGACAGACTGCTTAAATGATATTAATGCTTGGATGGCCTACAATTATCTTAAACTTAATTAGGATAAATCCTCATTGCTCTCAAAATCTCCCTTGACTCAACCACCATTACCAAGACTGCCCTTTTTAACCTGAAAAACATCTCCATACTATGCCCCTTTCTTTTCCACTCTGAAACAAAGAAAGACTCATCCACACCTGTATCACATCCCGACTAGACTACCATAATGCCCTTCTCCTTGATGTACCCACTTCCCTTCATCAGGGTCTGCGCCAGTGCACATGTGTTGGTTCTTTTAAATCGAAACTCACACATTTAGATTAGTCTCTTCTGGTGCTTCATAATATGCATATTATTGATTTATTCTGTGTTTCATAACATGTACTGTATATTACCAATGTATTTGTTTATTTTGTTAGTAGGGCTGGATAATAAAACAATGACCAGACAGACACACACACACTAAATAATTGGTTTAAATCATTTGAATCACGAACAAATAAGCACTTAATCTTTCTATTAAGATATTTTGTTGAGGAAAAGGGACTGAAAAAAGATTTACTAATCATAACTGTTTATTTTTTTTAACATAATAGTTTTGAATGTTCTCCCTTAGATATGTTAAGTGATCCACTGTTTGTTTCATTCTGACCATAAAGAAAGATTAACCACATAATTAACCATCTGGTTTCTTCAATTTTCAGTCAGGAGCAAAACTCAGACTTTAAAGTTGAAAGAAATAATGATTTGACATTTATTGTGATGATTATCGATATCGTAGTTGTTAACGTATTCCTGCTATGTTTATATTGTATAAACTGTATCTGAATTTTGTTTTATTGTCTTTCGGAGACTTGAAAGACACTTAAAAATAAAATGTATTATCATCATATGAGTCATCGCCTAGTACATTATCCCACCAGCATGTGCATTTAGACAGTAGTACCTGGAGTATGCTGAGCATGCATTATGTTTTGGGATTATCATGGGATAAACTGGGAAGTGTATTATCAAACTCTTGTGGTGTATTATCATACCTGAGAACTCTGTCATTGGGTTTTGCCCGCAGTGCGTCTGTGCCCAGTACCAGGCATGTCCGCCAATCAGCAGGCCTCCTCCCTCTGCCACGAAGTGTTGGATTTCCTCCACATGATTATCGCTGTACGCCGTGCAGACAAATACACTCAGGTCTTCCCTGAAGTCTGTCTTCTCACACTGTAACCCTGACTTGCTGAGAACTTGGAGTGCTGGATCGTGCACTACACCAACGATCCCCATCCGGCCTTCATCCAACCAATGAATGGCATTGTTCCAAAATGGAGCAAATGTCTGTGATAAAGGCAGTAGTTTGTTAATCACATAATAAGATTTGACAGATCAGCACATGTCTCATTATTCAACACACTGCTGGTGGTTAGAATATTAAACAAATAAATAGGTAAAGTAATCATTTACATCAGAGACTGGTTTAAGAAATTCTGGCAAGTCAAACTGAGCACATAATGACAATTTGCACATATAGTTTAGGTATAAAACATACCATATAAGCAAAATCTCATTATGTGTTCAGTTTAACTTACGAAGTAAGTTATACTAAAACCAAATTTTAATTTAAACTCTACCTCGTGTCCCATAAATCCTTCATGTGTAACCACAATGACTCGTCCCTGCCCATAGTAGGCTCCTGCCAGGAATGCTCGTCCATTGTTTGTGGTCCCGATGGGAAAGGCTAGTGGTCCGTGGACCAGAACCTCAGATGGTAGTGCTCCAGTGTTGAGGTCGAACTCTGAAACCCCCTGGAGTAAGAAGTCCAGGTCATCCTCAAAATCCTTCCCATTTCTGTATTTGAAAGAGTGAAGAGGAAGACAAAAGATGGATGTTAAGTATAACAGATACAGTATATTATATAATTCCATTAATGAATAAGTGTCTGGTGTAAACTAGACAGAGTGGTTAGGAAGGTAGTAGGACGGCAGACTCAGACATCTGGTGTTTCCAGAGGTGACGATTTACAGTAGTCTGCAGTAAACGTATAACTCAACAACAAAAACAACCAAACCAACAAAAGGATTTAAGGAAAATAGCTAACTCAAACTAACTCATAGTAGGGATGGGACACTCGATTCTGACGTTTCAACCCTGTGTCGGGATCCTTTAGCACAGATCTTTCGAAAATCGCTCCAAAGCTGCTGCGCCATCCAAGCAAGGTTTACGTTGTTTGAAAGACAATTCAGATTAAATCCCAACGTGTTTAAAACTCATTGAAAAAGTCCTCAGCAAAGTATCATTTAAATATGCTGACCTGTTAATGCATCTACAACTTAATGTTCAAATCACAACAACAACACTTTAAATATTTGATTACTACAATACAGCTGTTGGCCAAAACGGGGCCATGTATTGAATCAAAATGTTTTATATCTGTTAATCTAAGCAACAACCAGTAACAGTTCCATGGTTGTTTGTGTGTTTTACATAGTTATTTTAGTTAAAATAAATATTTGAATGAGATGTGACTGCAGACTGAACCTTTACAAAACTCAGCTTATTCTATTTTGCCAATGCTGTGCTCATTGCATTTGGGTAATGCTGTTGTACATCCAGCTTACAAATGATAGCCTTTGTAAAACGTCAAATCAAGCAATCTAATTGGTTCATAACAGTGATATAATGAGCGTATACAATGTGTATGACGTCGAATTCCTTAGCACATATTAGTATCACTCCAGAGATGTTCAATCAAGTTTAATTCTGGGCCCTGGTTTGGCCACTAAAAGGACATTCACAGAGTTGTTCTGTAGCCACTCCTTTGTTATCTTGACTGTGCGCGTTGGGTCATTGTCCTGTTTAAAGATAACCATTCACCCCAGTCTGAGGTCCAGAGCGCTCTGGAGCAGGTCTTCATCAAGGATGTCTCTGTACATTGCTGCATTCATGAAAAACATCCCCACAGAATGATGCAGCCACCACCATGCTGCCCTGTAGCCTAGGGATGGTATTGGCCAGGTGATGAGCGGTGCGGAGCGGTTTACGCCAGCCATGACACTTGCCATTCAGGCCAAAGAATGAAATCTTTGTTTCATCAGACCAGAGAATTTTGTTTCTCATGGTTTGAGAGTTCTTCAGGTACCTTTTGGCAAACTCCAGACGGGCTGTCTGCAGATATTTTTCTTTAACCTTCCCCAGATCTGTGCCTCGATACAATCCTGTCTCGAAGTCCACAAACAATTTCTTGGACTTTGCCTCCATGGCTTGGTTTGTGCTCTGACATGCAGCGTTAACTGTGGGACCTTATATAGACAGGTGTGTTCCTTTCCAAATCATGTCCAATCAACTGAATTTACCACAAGTGGACTCCAGTCAAGTTGTAGAAACACAAGGATGATCAGTGGAAACAGGATGCACCTGAGCTCAATTTTGAGTGTGAATATTTTCGTACATGTGCTTTTGTTTATTTTTAATACATTTGCAAAGATTTCCACCAAACTTCTTTCATATTGTCATTATGGGGTATGGTTTGAATACTTTCTGGATGCACTGTAAGGGCAAAAAAAATAAATAAATACTTACGTATGCCAGCAAAACTGTTCCATGTGATAAAACGTTTTCCAAGGCAGGGAAGGTCATGTTTAAAAAATAAAAAGCAATCATACATACCTTTCTTGATGTACCACAATATATTTGTTTTTATTTAAAAACACTGCAATCGCAATTTGCCACGTCTAACAATCTGAAAGTGTGTTTGTTGTTTGCTCCAAAATCCTATTGGTCATGTATTGATAAGAGGTTTAGAATTTGTAAACATTGTCAGTCTTTACACTGTACTATCAAGATGTGACGATATCACAAGTGACCAGTAGGTGTCACTGTTGAGATAGAATAAGGTAGAAGGTGAGTTTACATTGCAACAGGTTGTAAAGTGAAATTGATTTTGTAACTCCCTTCTGCTATGGAGCAGACACTGTACTGTAATAGGAAAGTGGTCAAAATAGTCAACAGAAATAAACTATTCAGCGGAGCAATGCTGAGGATGAATTTGAGTTTTAAAGGCTCTTTGGGGGGGAAAGCTGCTCTGCAGTCTGGTGGTGCGGCAGCAGAAATTTCTCTCTAGAATACAGCAGGGTGAACAGCCTGTGGCTCAGTGGGTACTGTCCTTTAGTATCCTTTGGCCTCACCTCACTGATATCACTGATGCTCAGGAGATGGGCACCAATGAGTTTCAAACACCCGCTGCGGAGCCCTCCGGTCCTGGGCCGTGCACATTCCAAGCCAGTTAGAGAAGTTTTCAGTCAAGATGCTTTCTAGTGCTCCTCTGTAAAATCTGACAAGAACTTGGCACAGGGATTTGGGATTCTTAAGCCTCCTCAAGAAATACAGTAGTTTCGTCTCAGCAAGATTGTTGATTAAGTCTCATCGTTGTTTGTCTCATCCGGAATGGGCTAAGCACAAAATCCTGGGGGGCTCCGGTGTTGAGCACTAGAGTGGAGGAGGTGTGCCAATATCCAATTGCAGAGTGTGGTTATATGCCCAGAGTGTTAAGTTTGCTGATCAGTTTCATGGGTGTCGAATTATTTTCAAGGCCTCGACACAACTGCTTAGAACATTCAAGAGTTTCACAAAGCCTCACTTTGACCACCACTAACTCATAACCAGATTTACCAAAGTGCTGTCCATTGACATGAATAAATAAACAAATGCAACACTAAAAAACAGCAACATACAACTCTCATCCTGGATTAAAAGTCAGTTTTAAGTCGCAATAAAAAAAAATACACACTAACAAAAGGAATGCATTTGTAGCAGCATAGCCTCACCTCTTCCCTCAGGAGCACTGTTAAAGGGTTTTCAATTCACGCCCTGCCATCTGCTTCAGCCCATACCATTCGTAGGTGCAAGTTGAGCTGCTTAATAACCTTATACCAGGAAATTGCTTAACAATCAGGATTGATTGCCAAAGTTATTCCTCACCAGCTACCTAGAGGAAAGGTCAGGGATCCTTCTGTATTACTAAAGGAAGACCTACAAACAAACATTCCTACAATGAAAGAAAACTTGGTTTGGCCTTGTGATGTCATCCATTACTTCACCCTTACTATAAAATATGAAATGGTGGGCAGGCCCCTTCCAAAACAATTGTCCTGCATGATGCAACTGAACAAAAGGAACACAACAATGATAAGTATTAACACAGGAAACAATTAAACCATGTTCAAACTTGCAACCTAATAAAATGTAACTGAAACTTATGACTGTGTTTACTTAAACTTTTATGCTTAGCTGTGACATAATATGAACACAAACAACCTGGGATAGTAAGTGTTGCACTGTTAAAAGCCAATATGGTGTAATGTGTATGATGACCTGTAAGTGACAAGTGGTTAGCAAACCCACTTCACTTGTCGCAAAGTCTATCAATCTCACACAAATATATTTTGTTTTCTGGATAATGTAAGTACATTAAACACTCACTACAGCCACGGGATCTGAGGGTAGACAGGAAGGCACTCCACTTCACCACAGCGCTCAGAGATGTAGATCCCCGCCACACCAGAAACCTTGTTCCCTTCAGACTGAAGCAGTGTGTTCTCCTTGGGGTGATCTTTAGCCCAGCTCCATGCCTGCCCCACTATTGGCCAACAGGAACACAAAACATCTACTGCTGTACAGAGAGGCAGCCATCAGGACCTGGCCTTGGCAGTTTATTGCTAATGGGAAGGCATGGTGTGGCCCTGACTTTCATCTACCACCAATAGGTTAAAGATTTTACTTATCCAGTAAACGTCAATGTCTACCTGATGGATTGGCACAGAAACTCATGGTTCCCAGCCAATAATCCAAATCAAATGGGTGATCCCTGACACCCCCTCTAGCACCACCATGAGGTTATGGTTTTGAATCTCTGTCTTATGTTCCCCTCAGGATGAATTGCAATAACGTTGGTGATCCCCTGACTTTTCCTCCAGCACCTTCATCAGGTCAAGATTCTAATTTGTCCAATATTTTTGTTTATGACCAAATACCTGCAAAATTAATTACACTCCTTTCAGGCTGTACTTCATTTACTAATTAGCAAACATCTTAGCATACTAAAACTTTTAGCTAAGATGGTGATCATTGGTTTCACATAAGCATGTTAGCATTTAGGTCAAAGCACTGATATGCCTACATACAACCTCCCAGATCCACAGAAATGCTAATAGACTCTTCTGTTCTCATTTTACTTTTCTTAATTGAACTTCAACCAAATGTGTGCAGAAGTTTTAACATTGACCGATACTCCTCCATTATACAACTTCAAACCTTTTCAGATGTGCAAAGAAAAAGTATACACTCACACTATAGCCATCCAGGAAGATGGGATCTGAGGGTAGACAGGAAGGTACTCTACTTCACACTGGCGCTCAGAGAAGTAGATCCCTGCCACACCAGAAACCTTGTTCCCTTCAAACTGAAGCAGCGTGTTCTCCTTGGGGTGATCTGCAGCCCAGTTCCATGCCTGCCCTGCTATCAGCACTCCTCCTCCAGCTTTCAGAAAGGCCACCAGGTCCTTTACGTCTGCACCCACACTGTAGGCATCAGTCACATACACCCCCACGTTGCCACTAAAGGCCCCCACAACTTCTGCTTGGAAGCTGGATTTGCTGAGATTATCAGAGACTGCCTTGACGTTTGTGTGGATCCCCACAGAAACATTTTCAGATCCATCTCCTCTCAGCCAGGTCACAGCGTTCTCTACCAGAGCAGGAAAGGCGGTCAGGTAGCCCTCATGACCCAGGACCACGATCCTTCCACTGCCGTACAGAGAGGCAGCCATCAGGACCTGGCCTTGGCTGTTCATTGCTAAAGGGAAGGCATGGTCTCCAATCAGCACCAGGTCACTGGGAACACAAAGACCCCGGAAGTCCAGCTCTTTCAAGCCTCTCATCAGGGTCATGTAGTCACCCTGGTGTTGGGACTGTGTGGGTTGGTTGGACATGGTGAGAAGGATCAATGCTGTAAAGTTTGGATGAAGAGGGTTGATGGCAGAGAAAGTTGTATTAATTCAGGTGCAAATCGCATTAGTGAGTGAGTTGCACCGATGTTCCACCTAGATGCTTGTCGTGTCAGTCGGTTGTCTTGTAGGGGAAAAAAACAGAGCTGACAGAGATGAACAAAATAATAAGTACTACTGATGGCTGATGTGTTGCACTTTTACACCAATCAAATTAGACAATAAAATGTCAATCTACAATTGGTTCAGTAACCAATACTTAATCAGCTTATTTCTCCACCTGGTACCACCAAGCCCCAAAAGTTTGCAGTTTAGTTATTACAGCCAAATACTACCTGAAAGCACAAAGTGACTTCTTTTACCTGAAAGTTAAGTTGTCTTTCTGGTCGTCTAACTTTTCCACTCAGGCAATCCACCAGCACGAATTGACAGGACAGAAGAGAGAATATAAATGAGAACAAGAGCAGAAGAGACAATTTCAGGGAAAATTACAAAAAGAGGAGGGACTTTAGTGGCAGGCTTTTAATGATGGCCAAGTTCAAACATCATTGGATAATTCTTATTATGTGAATACTTAACTACTTACACACGTGGGTTTGGATGGGAAACACCCTGGCTGAGACTGTTTAAGAAACCTGCTTATCCTGTCTGTGTAACCAGGGATGGGCAAACATACATCAAAATGTATTTTAAAATAAGACAACAGATACACTAATTTTAAGTGTATCAAAATAAACTACAAAATTCAGCAGCCACGTTATGTATCTTTGTATTTCAAAAAATGCTAACAATATTTTTGATCTATTCCTTTACCAGTCCACTGACTCAGCTGATTAAGTGGACAATGTCTGTGAGCAAGAGCTTTTTTTTTGTCCCTATTGAGTCATGCAATAAATCTGACATGTACAACCAGTAAACAGATCAAATATTCACACATCCCTTTGGTCACCCAGATGAAGGTTAGTTGGTATCCAACAATTTAATGGTTAACTAACAATTTGCTAATGACTCATAACTGTATCCTAATTTGGTTACTTGGTGTTTGGTAATAAAGGGCCTACTTTGTGTCAGCAGCTCTGACTTGGCTAACTTGATGAGCAGTTGTGAGCTACAACACACGAGTGATGGATGAGTTGACAACCTCCTGGTTAATGCTGTGTCAACACAACGTTGTGCATGACAATAAGGAAAAATTATGGTTAAATCCCTGTGTGTAACTTAATATTTGTCAATGTTGAGAGCACAACACAACTTATAATTGGGCCTTGAAAATCTTGGACAAGTTAGGTACCCTCACTGTCGCAATTTAAGTACACTGAACAAAATTATAAACGCAACAGTTTTTGCAATTGTTTTTGCCCCCATTCATCATCAGCTGAACTCAAAGATCTAAGACTTTCTCTACATACACAAAAGGCCTGTTACTCTCAAATATTGTTCATAAATCTGTCAAAATCTGTGTTAGTGAGCACTTCTCCTTTGCCAAGATGATCCATCCACCTCACAGGTGTGGCATATCAAGATGCTGATCACATAGTATAGGTATTGCACAGGTGTACTTTAGGCTGGCCACAATAATTCCACTCGAAAATCTGTTCTGTTCCGCTGCCACATTTGCTTTTAACTCCCGTGTACTTTCAGTAACAGTCCCAGCTCGTCATTGGTCCATGCAAAAAAAAAAAATTGGTCTGGTTTTATTCTTTCGCCAAATCTTCTGTTACTATGGAATAGACCATATTCTTCAAGTTTACACCGGCACGCGCATGCCCAGTGTACCTGAACGGCTACTCGATGTGCGTTTTAGTATAGACGCAGATCAACTCTGATACACAGCTAAAATGCTGGTGTGGACGGAGATCGTATTCATTTTAAAACTCCATTTTTGAAAAAAACGTGGTAGTGTGGATGGGGCCCCAGATGTCGTGTATGCTGGTTAGCACCTCTGGAGCCCCCTGTATCTCTGGAGGATGGGCCAGCTGTGATTTTGGTTCTGGGGTGAGGAGAAGGCAAACAAATTGGTGCCTTACACATGTGGGTTGCTTACTGCCAAATTTACCAGGAGACCTGTGTAGTTTGCCAATTATACATCAGCTCACTGGCTCGTTCTCTAGTGTTAAGTTTCAAACACATGTGGTAGAAGAAAACAGTGACACATTGGCTGGCACACTGTTTTAATTAATTCATCAATAGTTATTTGTATACATGAAAGGCACTGGTGGTTTTGTGTCAGCATTGAGCAGATAATGAGGAGTATAATTTAAAGAAGTTGCTAGGTGGGATTAAAATACATCATCCCTGCTTGACGTGGATTGATCCACGACTTCCAAACAGCATGGGGAATTCACTTATAGCCTTATACCTTAATAGTAGAAATATATGTTAATGAATTGGGTCAAATAACACTTTTGGGGCTTTATAACATATAATACAAAATTTTAATACCTCAGAGTTTTACATCAGTCAGACTCTAGGTCTGGACAGATTCAGTTTCCCTTGTCACCAGTTGTGGAAGAGTTCAAAGCTGCCAAGTGTAGACTGTCCTTGACATATAGGGACTCTCCAAGACCATCTCATTGGGAAAGAGCGAATAAAAACAAGGTCAGGGCAGAAGTGGGTCACTAGCACTGCAATCCACCATGCAGAATGTCCTCTCAGGACCAGAGATATCATTGGTAACCCCTGCATTGGAAGAGAAGGCCTAGGAACATCCCATTTTCAACAGGTAGAGTCCTAGAAGAGAACCTTGATCCAGGATGAGGTTCTTAGCCTGGAGGAAGAAGAGCTCAATCCATTCAGCTTGGAACCCAAGGTGCCTGGACAAGGTGGGACCTAAGAAAACCATCACATGGACTGAATTGTGGCGACTAGAACCTTACTGAATGTCCTTTCTGCTCAGAGCATTGAATGACACCCTCCCCCCCAAAAAAGTTGGAAACAGAGGCCACAAGAGGAAAACAGTTCGAAAGCAGGGAGACAACCCAGAAAGACCCAAAGAGCCTTGTGGTGTAGCCTGGCCAGAGTGGCTAGGAAGGTGGTAGGTAGGCAGACTCAAACATCATATGTTTGCAGAGGTGATTATTTTATTTACAGTGGTCTGCAGTACACGGATAATTCTATTCAAACAAACAAAAAGACTTACAAAAAATAACGCATCAAACTTGTAGCAACGCTAACAAAAGGCACGTGTTCACAGCAGCACAGCCTCACCTCTTTCTCCTTGGGAACACAAATCCCAGTGTTTATATAGGGCGGTCAATTCACACCCAACTGCTTCAGCCCATCCCATTCTGATCCAGGTTGATCTACTCCATAACATTAATACATAGAAATCTCTTAACATTTGGAACTTAGTTACCAGTTCACTCCACTCTCACTGCCTACAAAACAGGTCAGGGTTATTCACACATTTATTTATAATAATCAGTGATGTCATCCATGACCACCCTAATCCTATAAAACAGGAAATGCTTAGGCTGACCCCTCCCCAAACAATTATTCTGCATTGGGGAACTGAACAAAGGAACAAACAATTGTAAGCATTAACACAGGAAATGACTATGTGTTTACTCTAACTTACCATATGCTTTGCTGTCAACTGTGACATAATGCAAACACAAACAACCCGGGATAGGCTTTGCCAGTCATGTCAGTTAGTACAGCAGATCATGATGAGACGTTAGGGATAAGTCGGCGATACCAGCCAACTAACTCCAAGAATGACCTTAGCCTCGTCTTGGTGTTGGGTAGCGGTGAAGCTGCAATCGCCTCTACCTTTCCAACCTTGCCTCCTCCGATCACATAGCCAAGGTACTGCACCTCTGACTTGGCAATGTGACACTTCGTCGCATTGATGACCAGCGCTCTGGATGCGTTGAAAGACATCGGCAAGATGTTGCAGATGCTCCTCCCAGGTCCGGCTAAAAATTACGGAATTGTGTTGAGGCTTCGAAACACTTCGACACATGTGACACATCTCCACGGTGACACCTACTGGTCATTTCTGATATCGACACATGTTGGTAGGGGTTTCATTGAAACAATAACTGACCGCGTTTACAATTCTAAATGCTTTATCAATACATTGATTTTATTTCGGAGAAATCGCCACACAACAAACACACAAACGCTTTCAGATTGTCAGAGACAGCAGATGGGGACCGCAATAAAAGTGTGTTTAATAAAACACATCTGTGTGTTGTTTCACAAGTAATCACTCATTTAGCCGACGCTTTTCTCGAAAGCCAATCATAATTGCTGCGTCAGAGGGCGCAGCTTTGGAGCAACTAGAGGTTAAGTGTCACATGTATCACAGTGGGAATCGAACCCACGTCTCTCACACTAAAGGAATATGTCTAAATCACTACCCTATCCATTTGCAGAATCAGAATACTTTATTGATCTACGAGGGTGAATTCTATGTTGCAGCTCCTCGCAAGGCGTAAAATGAATAGAAATACTAGGTAGTTGAAGTTGCTGAGTACATAATATAATAAAGTACACAAATCTAAGAATATAATAATAAATGTGGATATCTACATTATTATTATATTGTTATTATACAGTAGCTTATTAACAGAGGTGTAAAGATAATTACCAGGTAAGATATAGGCCCTAGTGTAATAATAATTAATAATAATGAGTGCTGGCAGTGATGAGGTGTAATGGATTAAAAATCCGTAACTGAGTAAAGTTGAAGTTGTTTCAAGAATGATAAATGAAAAATGGAACAATGTCTCACATTTGTTATATGTCAAGAGTTTTATTCAGAAATATTCAGAGGTTTTGGGGCTGAGTCTGTTTTTTTCATAATTGACATCCCCAGCCTTTGAAAAGTTTGGTCACATGGAACATTTGTTGCTGGCAAAGATAAGTATTTTTTTTGCCATCATAGGCCTACAGGTGCGGAAAAAGGATTGTGGGTCCTTGGAACAAATCTGTCGAATGTGTTAGAGGCCGGTGTTTGGTTTGTTCCAAACACTGTGAATCAAGCGTAGAAGAAGGGGTGAAACGCACCAAAGCCTCGCTTCACTGCGGTCACGTGACATTGACGTTCTGAACCACGCTTTGGAGCAGCGTTTCCAAACGTCTGTGCTTCGGGATCTCGACACTGCATCGACACGTCACCATCAAGCGTCCCATCCCCACTGTGAACATGTGCCTTTTGTTAGCGTTGCTACAAGTTTAATGTGTTATTTTCTTAAGTCTGTTTGTTTGATTGTCGAATTATCTGTGAAATGCAGACCACTGTAAGTAAAATAATCACCTCTGCAAACATATGCTGTCTGAGTCTGCCTACCTACCACCTGCCTAGCCACTCTGGCCAGACAACACCACATTTGGTAGAAAGACCCAAAGAGCCTCCTGTTGGCTTTGGCAATAAAATGATGAAGCAAGGTAAGCTTTAGACATGGTGATGGACAAGTGGCTTCAACTGCAGCCTGTCAGCTGTTAAGTTTGAGGAGCAAAATTAGCATCCCAATTAATGTCACGTCTAATGTGAATTGCCAATGCATCTTGCGAACCAAGCTAGCTAGCTGCACCCTCTTGTCCAAATATTGTCACTTCTTGTTCCAAAAATCAAGATGGTGACTGCCAAAATACCAAACTCTCAACTTCAAAACTTAAGTCCACAAGTCCCACTGTGTGTCATCAAGATGGCTACGTCCAGTTCTTTTACACAGTATATGGCCACAACTCTTTCCCACACACAATCCACCATAGGAACTACCAAGACAGACAGAAGAGAAGAGTGGATGTAAATAAGAGAAAGAGTAGGACAGACTATTTCAGTAAAAAAGGTAAAGACATTATGAGGAGGGACTTCAGTCAAGGCAACCAAATGACAGAGCGTTATGTGAGATTAAGGGAAAGATCACACATCAATGGACATAACTGACTACACCTGTCTGTCAACACTGTTTGTTTTCATTTCTCAGGGCTTGATCATGTGTGTTGAAACAGAGACACACCCTGACTGTGACTGTATATGAAACCTGTTCATCCAGTCTGCAAAAGTCAATATTATTGGATGCTGAGACTATTATGGTAATACACTGACTGTGAAATGTCACATTTGTGGATTTATTTCTATAAGATTTTGCGCTGCACTAAAGAAATCCAGTACATTTTGTGCAATAATGTTACACAAACCTTTTCGTTTGTGGAAGATAAACAATCACAAGGTAGGCCATAGGAAATAATCCTTGCTAAGCAGTAAGTTTAGAAGTTCCAGATGCATACTGGTATTGTGACAACCCTGTGGTTGTCTGTGTTGTGTTGAGCTGGTTTGGTGTTTCAGGCTGTCTATAGGCCGAGCCAAGGCCAGGGTCGTCAGGAGATGTGGCTCACCTGTTCAGCCTGGCTCACCTGTATTAAAAATGGCTGCCAACTCTGCCCACTCTCTTTTTTGTTTCCCACAGCACCATTTTGACTTATTATGTAGCTTTTGCTTTTGCACTCACTACATTTTACTCTCACCCACATATACATGACACTCTAGATAATACTGATTTCCATGTTTGCCTTTATGTTTACAATTAATCCATTAAGCTTATGTTTCAAAGGCCCTCTGTGTAGCCTATACAGCCTAGGCTATGTTTGGTGTTTCTCTTCAGTCTCTGTCCCGCCATTGTCGTGTTTGGAGTGTTCTGCCTGATGCTCTGTTTGGACGTTTTACACCCGAACTGCATGTAAGCCTGAGTTTTTGTTTTTTTGGATTAAAACCTATGCTCCTTCAGTCAACTCTCCAGTGTCCTGTGTTTGGGCTCTCTCCTGTTTGTACTTCCTTAAACTTGTGACAGAGCCAACTTGTAACAATATTAATTTGTAGTACCATGTACGTGTATAAAATATGTTTATTTATTTGTTATAACTGTGACAGTATTAATACCCTCCTACAGTACAAAGCTAACAAATGAAACTAATGAAAGCATTTTCATTAACATTCGGTGCCCTTATGGCAACATGAGTGCAGTCAGTAGCACTGATTACATTTGGGAAACCGTACATGGCTGCAAATTGAGCTTTCTTGTTTGCCTGTTCACCCGCCGTGTGTGGAAACTTTATGCAATCATGGGACAAAGCTATTATGCCTTTTAACATGTCTGGCATTACCCGGCTAAGGGTCTGCTGATATACCTGACCTGTCAGCCAATTCCCTCTGAAAAGGTCCAGACGTCAGGAATCCTAGTGTTGTCAGGACTCGAAGTGGAACTGGCACAGCGTGGTTCCTCCGAGTGCTCCTCTGTAACGCTGGGCCCAAAAGACCGCAGATGTCCAACAGGACAGCTCGAGGAAGTCGGAACCGGCTCATAAGCCACTCGTCCTCGTTTGCCAGCAAGTCTTCTAAGAGCGCAAGATCAGCCATTGTGCGTCATTACGCATTGTGATGGCATCATGGCATTTTATTACCGTCCATTTGATTGCATCTGACAAGCTACAGCTGTGTTATGAGGATGAATTGCATAACATGCCAATATTATTGCAGAACATATTTCACTTTTCTTTTTGAAAATGCGTTAATTTGCATTTATGTTTGTTTTACACTGCAGATCGATCAAACGGGGCTTTGTGTAGGCTGCTAATTGTAAGACATGCTTTGGACCGCACATTTTCCAGTCAGGTTTGCTTTTTATAAATACCAATTATTGCGTAGAAAGCGGCGTACGCCTTCTTTTGTGCATACACAACGTTTATCAATGAGGCCCCTGGGGTCTCTGTGGAACAGGGCTGGAAACGTGCGTACGCCACTTCCCAAGCAAAGTGATCTATAAAAAACAAACGTAAGGGAAAATGTGCCTCCTGTAAGTAAACTCTGAACCATGCCTACGCACATAAAGAGGAGAAATGAGAAGGCGACTCACATGGCAGAAGGATGAAACTGTTTGAAATGAATGGGCCTACTACTGTGTAAAATATATAAAAATATTACCTCTGTGACCCCCTCTGGTCAGTGACGTCACTACTGAAGGGGGATATCCATTCCTGCAGATCGGTTATAAAGGGGTGGAGTTCCGGTGCCCCCTTTCCTCCAGTGCACAAGCGTTACATGAAAGTGCGTTTTTTACCCACCAAACAACATGCTTCAGCTTCACCAAAAGGAACGTCAGTGTCACACTGAGTTAAATCTCGTTTTGTAGCTTCTCTGTCAGATTTTGCCTCCTTTTCTTGCTGCAGTCAGGACGTATTAATATTAATGAGGGGCGTTTCACTGACCATTTATAGGCAACTATGGGCGTTTGAAGGGTCGGACATGTTGCTCCTTCACATGGACCACATTTCAAGTTGATTGTGATTTATAAAGGGAACTTGTTTAAAAGTGTGCATACACACGGTGTAATTAGTCTGAATATTTTTTTGGCGTACGCTATTTTTGGCTTTTGGGCGCACGTACATTTTTAGTGAGGATTCTACGCACAGTTTTATAAATGAGACCCCAGCTCTCTTCCAGACTATTTCTCTCTCCCTCTACATCTTGGTGGAGAAGCTCTTTCTGGATGAACTGGGAGAATTCTGTTCTCAATTCGACCAGTAGGGGAGCTGTTTTACAACTGGAAGGCATAAAGATTAGCAGAGGGAACAATGGAAGAACTTGTTTAGGGGTGTTTGCAATTAAATTTGACATTAAAGCTGTATAACCTTGAAAACACTACTCATCCATCCCTTACTATTCTTTTTATTTAAGAACAAATGGATAAATAAAAAGTAGCTGTAGAGAGATGAAGTAAATGTTTATTAGCATCTTAAAGGTAAAGGCAAATATTGTGGTAAAATTAAAGACATGTTGACTTTGTAAAGCCTAAGTGATTTACTGTTACTCTGTATAGAAGACATCCGACGACTTTCAGAGGAACTCAAAGAGAAAGATTCCCTGCTGACTGGCTTTATGGATGTAGCTTCAGTACAAGCCAAACAGATTGTTTCTCTTAGCACAACCGCTAACATCCAGGACACCGTGTTTTGGGACCCCTCTAGCCTTCCCAGGCTTTCATCCTGCTCGACTCCGAAGCATCAGTCAACCTGGGCTGAAGTGGTGGTCCGTGGCTGCAAGAGAGGCTCGGATGGGGCTGCCTCTCCTCCGTCCATCGGCCTCTCCAACCGCTATGCAGCCTTGTCTAACGACACTCCGGTCCATCCAGCGGATTCACCTGCGGCTTCGAGTCTCCCTGATACGGA